>NC_134414.1:153482187-153785217 GCF_030867145.1 Opisthocomus hoazin
GATATTTATAAACATTTATAAGGTCCCCTCGCAGCCTTCTCTTCTTCAGGCTGAACAAGCCCAGCTCCCTCAGCCTCTCCTCGTAGGGGAGATGTTCCAGTCCCCTCACCATCCTTGTAGCCCTCCCCTGGACTCTTTCCAGCAGCTCTTCATCTTTCTTGAAGTGGGGAGCCCAGAACTGGACACAGTACTCCAGATGGGGCCTCACCAGGGCAGTGTAGAGGGGAAGGAGAACCTCCCTCGTCCTGCTGGCCACACTCTTCTTGATGCACCCCAGGATTCCATTGGCTTTCTTGGCAGCCAGGGCACACTGCTGGCTCATGGTTAACCTCCATTCCTCAGGCCCAGACCTTCAAAGCTCAGTGCTGTAGCAGTGCCCTGTCTGTCAGCTGGACAGGTTTCCCCCCAAAATCCATCAAGGTGGCTCCGTAGCCGGAGAGGCAGAGTAGGAGCAGCCTTTTTGCCTGTCCCCTACCCCGCAGCCTGGCTGAGCACGTCCTCTCTGTCTCTAGCCCTCCCTCACTCCGTTTCCAAAACATATACTCTCTTGTTTAAAAATCCAGCTCTGGGAACTTAATAGTAAATAGTATTGTTCTGCCTATATTTTGCCACCACAGTAAGAAGGTTTCAGAAAATATTTATATTTATGTTGACACTATGGCTCCTAAGTTTCCCTATCTGTATCTTAAAAAAGAGGGAGCTGAGGCACAGAGGGATTAGGGGCTATAGTTAGACCGCCTACGGTAGCATCTACAAGAGACTTATATTTCTGTGATGCCTAATTCGGATGACTGAAGCAGTGTTTAAACCTCCTGTTCCCAGGGCTGCCAGGCCTTGGTTCCCTGCAAGTCAGCAAAAAGAAGCAGAGTTGTGTCCAGTTCCCTTCTCTGGGTAAGCAGCGTGAGTGTTGGGTCTCAACACACCACACCACCTCCCTCACCAAGTAAAGAAGTCATCTCGTGCCTGGAAAGCAGGACAAACGTCCCTGTCCCAGGGCACAATATCACTGTTCCTACTGCATTTTAATGGTTTGAGTCGGGTGTGAAACAAGCCTTGTGCCACAGCCCTGGGACACCAGTGGGTGATTATCATCAGCTTTGTTTTACGAATGGGTGAACAAAGACCTGTGAGATGAGGCCATCTACCCAAGACAACGCTGTATCAGCAAAGTCAGAATGGGGTGAACTTGTCTGAAACAGCTGGGGGACTTTAGATTGCTACAAGAGTTAGGAGCTCAGTATGTTTTAACCAGTCACAAAACTCCCTCCTGCATAGACCCACTGAGCAAAACCCCACCAAACATCCCTTCCCTCTGTCACATTACTGCCCTTGCAGTCCATCCGCCCTGCATTAGTTTGGCACGTTTTTCCTCTGCATTTCACCAGGGTTTTCTCCAGGTGGGATGCCCGGGAGATAGGCTGGTGGCCCTGGGAACATCCTGACTCCTGCTGACTGGGGTGAGGAGTGCACAGGGCTTGGGAAGGGGGGGGAGATTGGAAGGGCAAGACCAGGCTGCCCGGGAAGGCTCTGGAGTCCCCGTCCTTGGAGACATGGAAAACTGGAAAACTTGACTGGACATGGCCCTGCACAGCCTGCTCGAGGTGGCCACACTTGAGCGGGAGGTTGGACCAGATGACCTCTGGAGGCTCCCTCCAACCTCAGGCATTTATGATGGTGTGAAGGAAGGAGGGAGTGAAGGAGAGGAAGGACACAACTTCTGGCTGCCAAGGGACCAAGGAGAGCCAAACGCTGCCAACGAGGGTCTTCCCACCTCTGAACTGTTGAGCAGCTCACATGTTCAGCCTCACAGGGTCCAAATTAAAACAGTCATGAAAGGCTGACATGCCTATGTACACCCAGGGCCTTGCTCTTCTGTAACTGCAAAGCCTCCACGCCTGCTCTCCTCCTCCAGAAGTCCCCCATAAGCACCTCTGTTATGGTCCTGTCCCTTTCACACCACTGTCCCACCACTGGTTATCTACCCTGCAAGAGCCATGCCCTGCTCTCAGGCCCTTCCACAAGCCACTGGCAAGCAGTGCATACGTGGGCCTGATTCCGCATCCCTGTACAATAAGAAAAGTGCTGTCATACTTTATATATAATGGCTGACATGCAGATTTTTTAAGTGGCATGTTACAAAGACAATGTCTCTACGTTAGCCCCTGGGAGCCCTTCTCTCCTTGATGCCCAACATTTTGGTACCTCAGCTCTTCGGTGCCCTGGGCCCTACCTATGCCATGTCGAAGCACCAGAGACAAACCATTTTCAATCACTTCCAATAAGATTATTCATCGTTCCCATCTGCAGAGACTTGTACTTCACAGGCCATGTGCATCTACACAGATTTCAGGCACATTGCCTGAAAAAATGCGCCATCCAGTGTAGGTGGAAGGGTAGGATTTAACCTTCCATGAATTGACAGTTTAAGGGAGGGCTAAACACTTCAAAAGAGTGAAGTCTGCAGTGTTAGATCTACAGTCTTGTACAGCAAAAAAACCCCAGTCACCTAATCTACCTCATTTCATGAAAGAGCCCATTAAGGATACTTCCTTCCTGTCCTCTTCCCTGAAGTGCTCACGTGCTAAGTGACACGCAGGAGAAAGTACAGGAAAAAGGGCCAGACAGTATTAACTGCAACAGGGGAGACATCCATCTCAATTTTCCTTTCCTGAGAATTTTTAAATTCCCATCGCTTCATTGCTGCAGAGCACCGGCTAGCACAAACCAGCGCAGCACCATCGATCTCAGTGAAGCTTCGGTTTGTTTGCAAAACAAGGCTGGAGACGCTGGTATCAGCTGACGTCTTTCTGAATCATGCTGGTTTGGAAGAAGAGAAATAGCATTTTCATCATGAAACACATGCTGAATTTCACCAGAATGTGTAGGCCCCGGAGGAGGAGGTAGTGTGGGACCTGGCTTGCTGGGATGACGCAAGTAATTCAATCCATGGTCCCAGCACACGGTTTCCAGCAGCGAGCTGAGCCGTTAGAGATTTGTCCACTGCTTTTAAAGCCAGTACACACACACGGAGCATGCACAGTGGTCATGTAGCTAACGTGCCTTTTTTGTTTCAGAGGTGGCAACCCTAAACCAGCCTTAACTATGACCCTGACTACATATAATGCTTTTTAACCGGCTTCATGTATAGTCCCTCAGCACCAATATTCTTACACATCCAGCAATTTCTCATCTTAAGTAATGCCTCGCTTGGTCTTCCTTATTCCTCCTATGAACTTCCCATCTGATAAGCATTAAAATTCAGGCAAAAAAATAGAAAACCTGCTCCTGCAAGAACAGTCTGGCCGTCGGTAGTGACTCCTCGTGGCTCTTGGCTCCCCTTCCCAGTTATGAGGCTGAGGGAGGGGAAGAGGCGAGAGATGCCAAATTTTGCCCTCATATGTGCGCACCTTCAGATGCTGATGTTAGCAGGATTTGCATACGAGGACAGAAGTCAGCCCGGTGTCCTTCTGTTCATGGCATTCAAGGTGTCTTGAAACAGGCATCGCCTGCTGCTCAGCTACAGTAAGCCCAGCTGTGATATTTTTGTCTTGCTTATGGAAGCTGAAGTAGAGCTGAACTACATAGAAACAGGCAGGCGTACAATGGTGTAAATGAGAGCAGAGTCTGGGCCCCTCTTACAAAAGCAAATCCATAACCCCCTCTAAAAACAGAGAAACGTGGTGTAAGAAGCCAGCCCCAGAAGTGCTACTAGAAAAGAGGAGGAAGGGTTGGTCGGAGGTGTTGGATTTCACTCTGTCTTGATTGAATTTTTCCTGAAACTCCTCATCTGCTGCACCTTTTCATTTAATCCCAAGGCCAACTTCTGCTCTCCGATACCACGGAGTCAGTCCAAAGTTACTCTACGTATTTCAGGGCGCCTACTCCAGATTTAAACTTAGTACAGAATTTAGCCCTGTTTAACACATCACCACCTCCCCGGCTTGCCAGCTGTCACCCAGCACAGCACATTTGTTTAATCTACAGCTGCTGGTGTCTGGACATTCCTCCACTAAAAAATCCTCCCTAACCGAGGTCTGGTTATAGCAGTGCAGGCATCTCCGGCCCTCGGTGCCCAGCAGATGAATCATAGAATGCTTTGGGTTGGAAGGGACCTTTAGAGGTCATCTAGCCCAATCCCCCTGCAGTGAGCAGGGACATCTTCAACCAGCCCAGGGTGCTCCTAGCCCCGTCCAACCTGGCCTTGAACGTTTCTAGGGATGGGGCATCAACCACCTCTCTGGTCTTTAGCAAGTGGCCTGGAGAGTTTTAGTACAAGGAATGGGTGTATTTATGTGAAACAAGGAAGACAAATGAGACAGCAAGGCCTCTCAAAGAGCTACCACTTTCTACAGCCAGACACTGAGAAGTCAGTCCTAAATAAGCACTGTGGAAGCCTGGTTGTGGTCAGCACTGTCGTTGCCTAGATGATGTGCTGGCACCGATGACTATTCAGGCTCCTGCCTCTGCACTGACAGCCTTGAGTTCACCACCTCTACTCAAGGGAAGAAGGAGTTCACCCAAAGGGCGATGACGAACAGCTCATTGAAGCTGTTATCATTCTTTGGTTTGCTAGGTGGGGCTCCAAATTCAGGCGGCTAATTTCGCAGTCAGAACGGGAGGAGTTGTGAACAACCCCGCTGCGGAATCCCCACTGCTTGGTGACTCTCCTTTCTGCCTCCAGAGCAGAAAAACCAGCCGGGAGAGGCTGGTGGACATCTCGGCAGCTTCCCCCGGCATGGAGAGCCCGAGGCCGCGGGAGGGCAGCATTGATTTTTCTTTCGAAGCGCCGAGCCTGGGATCGCAGATAAATTCATTCTTCAGGGGGCAAGCGTTTGTTTAAAGAGCGATCGCGCAAAACTGAAGCTGGTTTTTGTCTTGGTGAAACTGTGAAAAATTACAACTGAGCATCACTAAGAAAGTGTAAGCGCAGCCTGGGCAGAGTTCTGGTGCGCAGACACAGCTCTCTTCCCCGGTTTATAAATGTCCATGGTGCAGCCTTCTCAGCTGGAGTCCTGCGACAAGGAACGGGTCCCCTTGAACATCGCTGTCCCAAAAGCGAACTGACTATAGACAGTGACTAGCAATAGCCACCTGCAGCCACTGTTTTCTCTGTCTTTTTGGAGTACGTAGCTCTCTCGTGTGGTTTTATGCATAGGTGAGCGTTGCCTGCTATGACAGTGAAAATCTGTTGGAGGTGGAAGTCCATCTCGTGTGTGTCCTCCCCCAGCCCCTCGCCAAGGCAAGCTGGGAGCTGCCAGGGCACTGACAGAGCCGTTACTGAGCTGCACACTGCTGTGAGCTCTCCCAGTTCCTGGCAGCATTTCAGAAGGTGGCTCAAGGAGCAAAACCTGAACCCCTCACAGGGGGGATTAATGAGCTGGACGCCGAGCTGATGCACCAGAGATGAATTTACATCCCAAGTGCCTCCTCGCCAAATCCACCTCGTGCTCTGTGAGCAGAAGGGGTCATCCTGGTTATTGCCACCCCCCAAAGCCTCGTTGCCCCCAGCTTGGCACAGAGTCAAAGCTGATGTCCCCACAGTCACCCCCAGCTTCCTGCACTGGTGGGGCCCCCGTTCTCCCTTTGGCGCTGGGATTTGGTACTCACAGCCACCGCTTTGCCCAGGGAAGACAAAGGGCCTGAGTCCAGCAGCGCTGCTGCTGACACTTCAAAGGGACAACTCCTTTTTGGCCCTTCCCAGCAAGGTAGGATTCAAGCTAAGGGCTCTAGTACTTCACAAATAACCTCAGAGTTTGTTGCACAGTGGGGGAAAAGAAATTACCATATCTGTTCAAGTAAGAAAATCTGGTGTCCCTAGTGAGTGGCAGATGATGGCTATTTTTATGATAGGCATAAATAACAATGTCACACTCATTTTTAAGAGCAAATTCAGGGGTGAAGAGAAACAACAGGCAATATGTGGCAAAACTTGCCGTCCGTTCTCGAGGCTTGTCTGTCTTTGGTTATATCTTTGTTTGAGATCATTTCCCTTCTTTTTTTTTTTACAATGGTAAAACTAAGCCAGAAAAGAAGTTGACTTTCTAACAACACATTCTGGTCCAGCCACAAGGCTTCCTATCTCCTGCTCTCCCAGAAACATATTTCACAACTGAAGTAACATTGAATCCACGAACTGAGCGTTCTGCAGTCAGCAAAAGTGGCTGGAGTCTCCAAACTTTGTGCACAGCTTTCTGACACAGAAGTTACTTGTTTTGCTAGTCGAGAGTTATAACAATATGGCATTTATAAGTAGTTCATAAAAGACTGATGGATAAGCACGACACGCATATCAGCAGAATTTATCATGGGTGGTGTGAGAACATCAGTCAAGGGTGTCTTATGAGTTGTTGTAAGCAACCCTTTGACCTTTTGGACTCTGTAAGAATTGAGTCATCAGTTATTAACCCTGTAATAATTTATTTATGTACGTAACTTAAAGATAAAGCCTGACCTTGCTTCCTTTGCGTAACTCAAGCAGACAATTCCAGAGTAGGAAATGATTTCCCTGCTGAAGTCAGTGGGAGTCTTTTTGTTGGTTTTAATGAGACTGCCATCAAGCTGAAGGCAAGCTTGCCTGTAGCACTTCTTGGGTGTATTTTCCTCATTAAAGCCATTTGATTGCATCTTTTGGAGGGAGGAGACGGACCTGATTTTCCAGCTATTGTTGTCAGCCAGGTTTGACCAGAGGAATGTGAACAAGGATAACTGGAGCATACAGGACTCCTAAGCCATATGTCAGATTTGCTGGAAGAACTCCATCACAGCAGAGAGAAGTGTCTACACATTTAAAAAGGAAGAATGAGACAGAAGTAGGTAAGCTGAGAAGGTTACTGGGGCCGCATGTGGGTTCAAGCTGTGTAGGGAAGTCTCTGGCCCCCCTTCACCGAAGCAGAGACAAGCCGCCGACTATAACAAGGCAAGGATTTTACAAACAATATCTAAAAATAGCCAATGCATTAAATGTGAACTTGTAAAAATGCTTATGGGAGTGTTTTTATGAGGAATCTTTCCAGTTCAGATTTTCTTGCTGGGAAAACTCCAGAAATCCATGTTAGTAGTTGTTCAAAAATGTAAGATCTCCTATTTCTGCATTTGCCTAGGCCAAGTGAGAAGCATGCTTTCTGTGTTGACCAGGTTGAGAAAGGCTCAATTTACAGCTCTACCAACAGCTAATATTTCACTTCCTTTTTCTTTTGTTTCCCCAGGCAGAGGATAGAGCTCATAACAATTGAGCCTACATCTTGGAAATACATTTAAGCATTACTCTCTTCAACACAGCAAGCCTATGCTGGAAGTAAAGCTAACACCCCATTTTCAGGACACTTCAGCACTGAAGGGACTGATAACCTTCATTGCCTGCCCGTAAGGCTTGGTCTCCTGAATGCCTGCTTCATTTTTGGCTCACTGGGTAAAATTGTATGTAAAAGTCTTCGCTGTGTGAAAGATGCTGAGGACCAAGGGCTGCTGTTTCATAGGACGTGGCTAGCTCATTAGTTTTGTGGCTACAGTGGGTCTGTGCACCGTAAGAGACAGATTATTTGTTTAAATGCTTGTCCTTGGGCACCTGCCCACAGCACTGAACCAGGCAGACGCCTGTGCTGCTGTGGCAGCCTGTGGCACGTATTTCAGGGCTGGAAACAGCCCCCATCTGACTATGGGGGTGTGCAGCCAGGGCATGTAACACAGCAGCTAAAGACCACCTCCTTCGTATGCACACACACCTTCCTCCCCACAGAATCACAGAATGTTCGGGGTTGGAAGGGACCTCTGTGGGTCACCCAGTCCAACTCCCTGCCAAAGCAGGGTCACCTACAGCAGGCTGCACAGGACCTTGTCCAGGCAGGTCTGGAATATCTCCAGAGAAGGAGACTCCACAGCCCCTCTGGGCAGCCTGTGCCAGGGCTCCATCACCCTCAGAGGGAAGAAGTTCTTCCTCATGTTCAGCTGGAGCTTCCTCTGCTTCAGTTTGTACCCATTGCCCCTTGTCCTGTCGCTGGGCACCACTGAAAAGAGTCTGGCCCCGTCCTCCTGACACCCACCCTTGAGATATTTAGAAGCATTTATTAGGTCCCCTTTCAGCCTTCTCTTCTTCAGGCTGAATAAGCCCAGCTCCCTCAGCCTCTCCTCATAGGAGAGATGCTCCAGTCCCCTCATCATCCTCGTAGCCCTCCGCTGGACTCTCTCTCCCCATATCCCTGTAAAATTAGACCTGCCCTTGGGAAGAGTATTACATTTCACGGTGTTGTTCTGTAGCCAGTTCATGCTTCTGCAGCCTGGAGGAGCAATGCTGCTATAAAGCCGGGTTAGCGCTGTGGGAAACCAACCCTGCCTATCGATTAGTACGTTAAACTTCTAATGGGGGTATTTCTAAAAAGAGCCTTGGAAGCCTGCAGTGGACCACTCTTCTTACCTGAAGGTAGGCAGATCAAAGCAATTCATAGATTTGGGGTTCTGTGGGGGTTGTTTTGTTTTGTTTGACTTTGTTTGGCTTAAGGCAAGCTCACATCACCAGTTGTGGTCCACATAGGGCCTCTAAACTAAGCTCTGGTTCTTTGATTTGCTGTATCTACAATAGATCATTTCTGTCATCTCTTTTTCACTAATTCAAAGAAAAAAAAAAAAGATTGCTCTGTAGCAGGAAAATAAGGCCTCTTTTTTTGCTCTGCTAAGTAGCGGGTAGGTACCCAAACAATCAAAAAAAGATCTCCCATTTAGTCTTGAAAAAATAAATAGAAAATGTTCAAATTCAGAAGCGTGTATCAGATTAAAGTAACAAATTGTGACTCCATTTTCCTTCTCACTGGATTAGCCATTCTTCCTGTGCTTGCCATAGCATCCTTTACAGTGCTCTCCCTTGTTGAAGGATCCCTGACTGGCATCACCCGAAATTCTTTCTGTCCTGTTCCTGCTGTCCTGACTTTGACACCGCTGTGTGATTGGAAACTGTCGCTAAGAGGCACGGGATCAGTGTCTCCAGGGAAATGAGTTCCTCTTTAAAGCAGGTACGGATCTTACCGCTGCTTATGAGTGAATGCTTCTGTATCAGTCCTCCCCCCATTTGAAATCTATGCTTTAATTGAAGAATGTAGGAGAAGTGGCGGCCACAGACACAGAAATCTGTCTCATCCCAGCTGCACTCTGCATGCAGGTCACCTGAAATGTCAGCTGCTAGAATGCATAATACAGTATATTAACTTCAAGGGCTAGTGAATGCTGCTTTGCATGCAATGCTTGGGGAGGAGACAAAGAAAACTACTTCATATTAAGCTTTGATTAAACAGAAACCTAGGCATTCCCCCCCTTTTCTGAACACAAATAAGAGTGAGTCATATTTCCTCTGAGCAACTTACTATTTCCTACCTCAAGAGGAGATAAGATGTCCCCAGAGCTTGTTATCTCAGAATTTCACTTTCTCTTCATGGGGCTGTGCTCAGGGGCCTTACAGGGCAGTAACTACAGCAGTAGCTTTAGCTTCAGCTGAGCTGTGGGACATTTCTCACTACTCTTGAACAACTGTTGGGATTTAAACAGGTGACAACAACAAACAAGAGCAAAAAACCCCAGCCCACGATGGCCTACCCATTAGGGGCACAATTCACACCAGACCTGGAAGTCCTGAGGGATCCCATCTGAGGTATGCCAAGTCCCCCATCCATCCCTCCGATAAAGTGAGGCTGAAATGCAGCGTTCTTAGGGAACATGGAGTCATTCACGCACTGGACCGAGTTCTCAAATCTTGGCTCTAATCCCTGAGCCAAGTTCAGCCTTAGGACAGCCAGTGGAGACATGTTTAACTGGTAATGGGTTGGGCTTCACCACATGGCTTCAGTGAAGTCACCCTGAATTCACTTCAGTGCTCCTGAGCAGAATTTGGTCCGGAGAGGTTAAATGTTGTGTCCCAAACTGCACATCTGTGGCATTAACCGAGGCAGGAATTTAAGACTTGACTTTTTCTTGTGCAATCTCAGCTGCCTTCAGCTCCCCAGGGCTAGTGACCTTTGCCTACTGAGCTCCAGAGCTTGGTCCCACTGAGCCAAATGTGAAGGGTCAGGATGGAGTAGAGTTTGGCCCCATGCATAAATCACAACTGCTTTCCCACTGCTTAACCCTACAAACACAGACCCCGTACGCACCGTGTGGAGTACCTCAGGCATAAAGGTCCCAATACACAACATGCTGTGTATTTTGATTTACACCTATTACCTCATTTCTCTTTGTATGATTTATTTTTCTGCCCCCCTCCAAGCAAGCTTTCTAGCACTGAGCACACAGAGTGCCTTTTTGTCCCCAGGCAGGTGTCAGTTGGGGGACCTGACGTCTCTGTCCAAGTTTGTCTCTGGATTCATTGACAGGAATAAAAGATTCTTTAATACCAGGAATGTGACAGGTGTCAAAGAACAAATCTGAGATTTACTTCCAGCTTTGGTCAAACAAATGCACAATTCAGAACAGATCAACGCTGAGCAAAAATCACTTTGCCCCATGAAAGCGGTTCCAAAATAATCAACAGCAGCTGTGACTCTGGCAACCACTGACATCTGATTTGGGACAACCTGGGTCAACTCAGGAGAAACGTGAGCCAACACGTAGGTCTTGTCAGAGAAACAAGTCCCCCAATAATGAGAACAAGTGATGTTCCAGGCTCTCTGGAAATGCTCAATGAGGTGTACATCCTCTTCTAGTTTATCAGTACTGAAGAGGTGTAGCCAGATTTCATAAAGGCTTGATTAATTCAGCAGCCACTAGAGCAGATAATGCGAGCTAAGCTCATGAGAAACTAATATCACTACATATTTCAAGCTTTGACCCTGAAGTCTGTGTGGCAACAAAGAGAAAATGAACTCCCAAAACCACTGTCAGGTTTTTATGCCTTCTTCCAAAACATTGTGCGTTTACCGCTGCCAAAGGCTGCATCCCTAAGCTAGAGGAACGGTTGTGTCAGTCAGTCCAGCGGGTTCCATGTCCCTGTGCAACACCTTCCTTTACCCACCTTCACTGTCAGTGAAACCCAGCTTGAAAGAAGGTGAAAAGTAAGATTATCTTTCTCTGACATGAATAATCACAGGGTGAAAAAAACAGAAAAAAAAAGGAAACTTGCTGGGAAGAACCAGCAAAGCTTGGAATACACAATGTGAAATACCTGGAAATGCAGCTGGTGTGCAGTCAAGCTGCCGTTCCCATCGCCATCCTCTACCTGGGCAAGGATACATGGCAGATGCATTTGGAAAATCATACTCCCACCCCAAACTTCATAGAGTTACTGTCTTGCTTATAAAGATGCCTTTCACTGAACTCTGGCACAGTGCTTTCTCCAAGAGTTCTCCCAAACTTCAACTGTTCTGAGCTCAGATAATTTTCTGAAAGTGATGCGGCTTATTGATTTAGGAGAGTTTAGATCTATTTAGCACTTTTCCAAACATTTGTTCAATCTCCCCTCAAATTCACATGAATTTCTGCACCCACAATGTCCTTTGGCAAGGAGCCCCGTAGTGTGTTCTGAACCAGGTTCCTTCATCTGATGCCCCCTTCCAAGTTCTTCTAGTGCAAGGTGAACAGGCAGTCCCTATTCACACTCTTCACACCATTCACTCTATCAAATCTGCCCACAACTTACCCATTTCTAACTGGGTCCTCATCTGTTTGAACCTTTCTTTGTGTAGAAGCTGTTCCATATTTCTGACTTGATTCCTGGCATACCTGCTCCACTGCATGTAATGTAGCTTAAAAATATAAAATATAGGAAATGAAACTATACCGCAGTAATTACTCAGAAAAAAAATGCTGTTTATTGCAATGTTCTTCCTTGAAAGTAGCTTTCAATAAGCAGCTGTACTTTTCCCTCACTGCCTTAAAGACACCAAGCAAAAAATTATAAAAATATAGTTGGGCTTCTCCACTGCAGAATGAGGGAAAACAAGGATTAATACCCAGCCTTTGAGTCAGACTTTGTTGGTTCAGCTTACCTGTGCCCCTAATGAGAACTCCTGAAACAGCAGAAATCTGCACATCAGACAATTTCCTTGGTTAGCTCCCGGGCAGAAAGTTTGTCAGGACTGAAACGACGCTTTCCTTCCTTCGACTTACAGTGTCACGTAGTTTACGAAGCCGTTGTACTTCCGTGGGACAAATGTTTGTGAGAGATTGCTCGCTGAAATTTGGGGAGGGTTGTTATTACTCTGCCTTGCTGAATAAAGTGCAGGTGGCAGAGAACGTAAGGAAGTGGTGTCAGTGCCATTCCCCATAAAATAAAGAAAAAAGGGTGCTAAATGGGGGGACCAGACAGTTTGATTTCTCTTCTTTTCTGAACGAGTTTCGGTATCTACACGGGAATTGCAAGAGGAAAAAGAGCAGAGATTCCCAGAGGCGGCTAATTAAATATTCTCCCCACCTCCTCCCCCCCTGTTCACTGGCTCCCTTTCTCCCAGCCGGCGGGGTCGCATGGCGACCACCGGCGAAACAAAGCATCCTCTGCGGCAGCCGCACCTCGCCATGGCAACCGGGACGTCAGCGCCGGCAGCCGAACCCCGCAGCAGGCCGAGGGGCGGCCCTGCCCCCGGGGCTGCCCCCCCCTGCCCCGGGGTGGGGGGGGGGGGGGTAGGTGGGGGGGTCCCGGGGGGAGGGGGGGGGGGGCGCAGCCCTGTGCCCCCCCCATCCCCGGGCGGGCGCCGTGCCGCTGTCCGTGGTGCTGACGGACCCCGCACCGCCGGGCCCCGCTGGGAGGGGCGGGACGGGGCGCTCCGCAGGGTGCAGGGAGGGGGAGAGGAGGGCCCGGGGCTGCGGGGTCCTAAGCAGGGACAGCCACATGATCCGCATCCCACATGACACAGAAGGAAACCGGTGGCAGCAGCCAGCCGTGCGGAACGTCATTTTCTTTGCTCCGTCACAGAAGAGGGGTAGAACACGCCACCCCACCCCACCCCACCCCACCCAGATTCACACGTACCCGGGCAGAGGCGGCTGCGGGTGCGACAATATTGCGTGGCTTCCAGCGTGACTGGCTCCTTCCCAGGGATTCCTTCTCTTGGGATTACAAACGGGGAACGGACGAGACGGGCGCCTCTGGGATCGTGCTCCGGAGCAGGTACGTGGGTGGGAAGGTGCTGTGCTGAGCAGGGCTGTGGCCACCGGGGTGCTTCTCCTCGCAGAGGGGAGCAGCAGCATCTTTGCCACTAAATGATCTTCCCTGTGTTTACTGACGCACGTTTCACATCCTCGGGTTTTAGCAAGGAGGGCTCATTCCTCGGGAGGCAATGCTCTGCGGGGCTTCAATTTTAGGCTGATTCTGCTGAAAGCAGAGAGGTGTGCAGAATTACTGCAGAATAACTATCTATAGTTTCTGCTCAAATCTGCGCTCTGTCTGTCTATATTTATTATTTTTAAATTATGCCACTTATTAGTCTTAAAAAAATCCCCTGACATGATCGGTTTGACGAAAGCAGAAGATTACTTTTACTGAGATGGAGCAGACCAGTCTGTCCATCTGGTTTTTTTTTTTTTCTCTCTAGCCACATTCAGACAGCTTCTTCCTTCCTCGTGTTATTGCACTGAAACAGCTGCTTTTGTATTTTTCAGTCACTAATTTGAAATCACCCTTTTTGTGCGGGTGCCTGGATGCGGCTAGTTAGGGAAACACCAGAGGCGTAGCAATCTTTGCTTATCTGTAGCCAGCAGAGGCAAGAAGGCTGTTCTGGTTTTGCTAATTCAGGCACATACTCTGTAAGAATGCAGAGCAATATTTTTCATTTATCCAGCTGGCTTCCCACGTGTCAGACTGTATGTTGGCTCCACAGACTGATGGAGAAGTAAAACTGCCTTCTGCTTTCAAAAGGCCATTTGTGTATATGAGGCAGGATTCATAGCCAATTCTTTCTGGCAAAGATTTTCAAACGTGGCTCTGGAAGATTTGTTGTTAAAGCCACTGTTAATCGCTTAAACAAGCGGCTTGGTTTGTAGAAAAATTGGATGCCAACCCAGAGGCATCCTCAAAAGCTCATCTTTATTTGGATGTCTAAATACGGATTTTTGGAAGTTTAATTTATGAGTTTAAACATCCTGATCTCAAATGAGTCAGTAAGGGGAGGAACTTCTGTACCTTAGACACATTTGGGGAGATTCTGCTCCTTAGCTTAAAGTAAGAGCTTGCAGACTCCTACTCCCCCGCAGTTCTCCCGTGAAGCCTCTGTTTGCAAAGCTGTGCAGTGCAATTCCCCCATCTGGGTCACACCATATGATCTCCATCTGCCTTTCCCTTTGCAGCCCCACCAGGCATCCTTCCTCAGGTGTTTAACAGTTTAGAGGGCAATTTCCATCAGACAATGCAGAATAGCTCCCGAACATCCTCAGTTAGAGTCTGCTCCCCCTCCCCACCACAAACACAGTTCTCCCAGCACCAAAACATGACGCAAGCGCTTGCGTGTTTGGGATTTCACCATTCCAGCAGTTTCCATCAGTCCCTAGATTTTCCCTCTGACAGGTAGCCAACACCATTCTTGCAGCTGGCACCCTGCCCAAGAAGACACCTCCAGTTCAGGGGTCATCAGCAGGCCAGGATCTTACCTCGGTGGCTTCCTCCAGCCCGCTTCTTGTCCTCTCTGAGCCTAGCTCACCTGAGACATCCCTTCCAACAATCATCTCTGCATTATGCATTTCCAGCCTAACTATGGGCTTTGCATGGCCTTCAGCCCTCCCAGCTTCTCCAGCAAAGCTAGTATAGGAAGACTATGAAATGCTCTCACTAATGGCCGTATCTGCTGATGGAGGCCCATGGGAACGTTCTCCAACTGCTCATTCAGGTCTCCTCCACTCATTCCTATCAGATAAGTCCTCCTGGAAGCATCTTCTGATCTCTGGCAACTCCGTACCTGGTGTGATTATTAGCCACCAGTGCCACTCCACTCTCTGTCACTGGGTCTGGCGCAGGTAACCCGTGTCATGTGAGCACTAGATCCATGTCACTGAAAAGGGTGAAGAGCCATATGACAGGCACTTTCACATCCCAGCACAAAAATCCTGTTACCGTATTAACATCTGGTGTGTTGAGAAAGCAGTTTTTACAAGATGTAATATCAAGAATTCATTTCTGTATTACCTTTTCATACAGAAGCAAAAAAACCCCTTGGGTTCTCCTAGGAGGAGAACTTGTGCTCCCTACCAGTGAGAGGGTGAGCTAAGCTGCCAGAGTCCTCACTGAAGCTGCTGGCACATTTTCCCTGTGGGGGAGAGGACACTTGGCGAGGAGAGGGTGAGAATTTCCAAGAGATGGGCAGCAAAATCAGGCAAGCATGAGATTCACCACAGCTTATCTGTCAACACCCACCATGGCAAACCAGCCCTGGTAAGCACTGCATTCCTCATGTCAAGCAGAAGAGCATGCTGTGTTGTGGGCAGGGCCTGGTGTTGCCGAAAATTAATGTAAGTGTGTGGGAGAGAGCATTTATTTTTTTCCCTCTGAATCAGGAAAGGGTCCAGCCTAGCCGTGTCCAAGGACAGACTCGATCCCCAATAAGGAAGGCAAGCAGCCTGCAAAAGTGTATTTCAAGCTTCTCCACACTCTTCTTGGACAGATCCAGTAGGTGGAACCTATTTTGACTGCAGAGTTCGAAATTAGGTCAGTCCCTCTTCTCCTTGCTCCCACATTTTCATGCCCCCACAGTCACACTGGGCACAGATCTGGGTTCTGCCATCATTTTTAGATGAGTGCTAATCTAGAGTTTTGCCTGCTAGTCACGGCAGTAGGAGGATAGAACAAAGCTCTGAGACACTTAAAACTCTGTCGGTCTTTCTTTTAAGGCAGAAGAGTCACATCTATAACTGAAGGCTCGTAACCACTGTGTACCGGTTTGCAAACAGTGTGTTGCACTCATTATGCTCCTGAGGTAGCAGCCAGAGCACCATGCTGTGTGTGTCTCCTATGATTAGCCAGACCAGGCCACGGGCAAGAGCGGAGTAGGCAGATGGAAGAATCAGGCAGTCAAAAGGTCGTGGCAAATCCAAAAATTAATTCGGCACAGCCCAGGTCTATGGAAGGAAGGCTGTGTCCTCCATGGGCCTTACAGATGACCCTACCCCACAGCCACTGGAGGATTAATTTCTCACTGTAGATGACCCTGTCTATCTCTTTGGAAAGGTCATCCTCTCTACAGAACTGAGGATTGCAAACTCCACGTGTGCTTCAGCATAGCCTTGGTTGAAGAGAGTTGCTCTTGTTGCCTCACTCTGCAGCTGCTGATGAGGTGAGGTTGTCTATCTGGGTAGTGGTGCACGCAAATCTGGCTCATATTTTACCTCTATCTGTCCCTGAACCAGAGCATGGTGTGTTGGGTGTAAGTGGAATCCACAGTTACTGTAAGGGCTCCTTCCCACCACCAACAGAGGATAAATGTAGTCTTAGGGCTTAGATGCATGAACAAACTACTGGGTCTTAGCAACTCACCTCAGGTTAGTAGACCTACAGCGACTGCCTGCACGTCAGTCTTCACCCACGGTAAATACATGAGAAAAATTCATTTGCTTCAGATGTGGGAAAAAGCCATTGCTCCCACAACCTGTAACACCACAATGAACTTCAAGAGGTGGCACTGTCGCTTAAGGAGACTCGGCCAATTTGCGGTAACTTGTGACTTCTGTATGGTTTTGAACCCTGAACGTTCATCAGAATCATCCCCCATGGATTTGCCCTGGGCCAGGCCTCAGACCCAGTGCTACAGGTCTGCAGTCAGAGCAGTTACTCCAGATGTGAGCTGATAGACCCAGAAGCAATAGATGGACCCTGTTCTTGGTCTAGTTAGTTACTGTATGGTTCACCACTTAGCAAGCTCAGTTAAAAGGATAAAGCTGAAAAACAAATATTCCTCAGGCAACCGGTAGAAGAAATATAAATTTGTTTCACTCCCACTAAGTGTTGCAGTGTTATATCCTTGTTCTCAGCTTTAATACCTTATTAAAATAGTCTTGAAAGAACATGAAGGGTCACCAAAGGTTGACGGCAAAAAGACAGTCTAGTTGCCCTTACTTTTGTCAAGCATACAGCAGAAAAATCTTGTTTGGATCTATGCTCATGCAGTAGCTGAGTACAACATATATTCTTCAGATGTGCTGGAAATTAAGAATGTTTCCTTCCTTTATTTGATTCCAGCCATATTCCCTGCTCCCATGACCTCACCCTGCAATACAGACTAGGCTCTCAGGTGCTAATATAAGATGCAAAAATGTATATCGACTTATATCAACAGTTCAGAAGCTTTTCCCATATATTGAGTTGCCACCACACCACTACTGAAAACTTCATCCGTGAAACAGCCTATCCGTACTTCTGGCTGTGTCGTTCTTTAGCTGCTGCAGAACAGGAATCCCCACCAGCTGGGCAGAGCCAGGGAGCAGGCAGCAGCATATGAGATAAGGGTATGGATCTCAAAAGTTTTATTGCATTCCGAATATGTTATTCTCCTGATAAAACAGGGGCAGATGTTTTCTATCCCCATGCACTGGAATGCAGAGAGTGAGGAAGGACACACTTCACCTCTGGAGATTTTCAGGCTTTGCTCAGAAGAGCTGCCCAGAGAACAGAAAAGCCTTCGTAAGAGAAACAGGGCGAAGAGCTGAGCATTTTTATGAGCACTAGACCAGAGAAAAGAACTGGCAGGGAATCAGCGCGCTTACAAAAGCATGTGTATCCGCATTCCTCCACTGGAAGCAGAAGCGCTAAATGGCGTCAATACGCACACAGCCATCTCTGCACAGCAAGAAGCAAATAGAAGGTTAAAAGACTCTGTGTTCCTCTGTAAAAGAATTGTTACGCTGAGACCATGCACGCACAGAGTACTCTGAGTTAAAAGAGATGAATGTCACCTTCTAGCAGCTTACAGCCAGGCGAAAGCCGCCTGTTCTGATTCGATTTACTCCCACTTCTAATGTCTATTAAACTCAGTTAGATGAAGCGTTCCTCTTCCAGCTTGGCAGCTATTCCTGAGATATTCTTCAGAAAGGGAAGCTTATGGAGTTAATGACCAGCCTAATGCTTTCAAAATTATTTGCTGGGCCAAAGCTTGCCTGGTGTTTTGCAGTTATGATGCAGAGAGGTAAAATATGCTGAATAAAAAAACCCCCCTCTTGCTAGTGCTAGGTTAAGTAATGTACAATGATCTGCTTCTTTAGCTACCTTTTTTACCCTAAGAAACAGTGACTGGGAAAAAAACCCTGTTGTATTCTCTTGATTAAATATTAAAAAAGCCATTTTTTGCATTCCTTTCTGAATCTTATTAGGTTTTACTCTTCTAAATTGCAATGGATGCTGTATTTCTAGACAGGACAGTAAACACTCAAACACATAGTAACTATGCCATATGGGCTTTGTACAACAGCAAAGTACATGCAGCAGTGATTTTATGAAGTTCTCGTGGTTCTAACACTTCTCTAAGTAACAGACCTGTTTGGGAGAGTCCGCAAGAATATGTTTCCTTTGCTATCAACCCAAAGGGATAGCATTGAAAATGCGGCGTACAGGCCTTCAACCTGAAAATCAAGGTCTATAAAATAGGAACTGTGGCACCAGGAAATCCCTCTTTGATGGTTCTGAGTCATTTCACCTACCTTTTTTTCCCAAGCCAATGCACAAAATGTAGGGTTTTAAACAAAAATACAGGAAGTCCTTATACCAGTTTTAAAAGGATTCCAGCTCTAAAGTGTTCAAAAGAAAAACTGAGATTTTTGGCACTGCTGCATCCATGCAGACTCACAATTACTAGAAAGGATCCTTTCACTCAGCTCAGTATTATACGGGTTTAAATGGAAAATCAAACAAAAGCATTTTTGTTAAGTAGAAATGTAGGTAGGCCTCACGTATTTGCTGTATGCAATGTTAACTTTTTGTGTTTCTAATACCAGCTTATTGACCCGCAAGGCAGAGGGACACAAAAGAGCTCATCGCTATTTTCTTATGGGTCTGATATTTGCAAGTTGAACAGTTCACTAACACCTAAACTGTATTTCAGTAAACAAGGCAGCAAAAGGGGACATGGGAGTTGGGCGTACGCAATATAGCAAGATAGAGAACCTCTAGTTATTTGCATCCTAGGCCCATACAGAGCGGTGTGTACACTGAGCTTTTCATACCCATGTTACCATTAGCAGCATTGCTTCTAGTGCAGAAGTTTAAGTCTCCACTGTAAAAACCATACTTGCCCACAGAAGTAAAAGTTTTGCTGGGATATAGACGCTATGGTTCTTAGTGCCAAATCAAGGCACAATTCTGATCTCGGTGCCACCTAGGAAACATAGGATGAAGTCCACTGAACTGAATAGAGATCCTTTAACATGAAAGGACACCAGCTTCTGGTCCATTAGAAGGAAAAATTATGCCTGGCTAGGAATTCAGGAATTGCAGAGCACATTGGTTAATCAGACAGCTTTTACTTTCTTTTTTTTTCAAAAAAAAAGAAGTAATTGCTGTTCAACCACAGTAATCCTATTCTCAGGGTAGTCAAAGACCCTACTGCTGCACTTCTATTTTCACCTAGACCTTGCGGACAGCATATTGAATGACTCTGGATTTTTCCAAGGAAGAAAGAATCACAAAATACAGTGTTACTTGCACCTGTGTTTGATGCCTCTTCTCTTTCACTGACAGTGAGGAAACCACCACCGCCGCCGCTGGAGACCCGTAACCAACTACCCTAGCTCTCAACACAAGCACACGGTCTCCGGTGAAGGGTGGCCCACAGCAAGGCTTCTCCCATTCAGATACTGCTTGCTCTGTTAGCAAAGCTCCAACACAAGACCGCTGGCTAGACCTCTTGCCATCCTCCTTCTGCTGTAGGCACCCACCAGTTAGGTCTCCACGCACACCTCTGAGGGTGTTACGTACCGTTCCCCGATGGGGCTGCTGAATTCCTGTCTTCTCCAAGGAGTGTTTGCAGATAGCTTGAGTTATCCAGTAAACCATGGTCGGGCTGACTTTTAGGCAAAATGCAACAGAAAAAAAAATACTATTTGAGTGCTATAACCACATAACTATTTTTTGGTTTATCCACCTGCATCACTAAAAGTCATAGGTTTGGACAGACACAGACAACAGATTTCACTGACCAGGAGAAATATCATGAGAACAATGTTAGCAAGTCTCCATATTTTAAAGGCTTAGGAAGGTCATTTCATTCTTATATTTGACTTCCACCACTCTTCAGTATTGGTCAAGGAATTTCATCTGGTTATTTTTCTACGGAGCATAATTTATGCAGCTGGCTATTTTTAAATGGCACACATTTCTGCATGGCAAGTAGGGAAATTAAGGAAGAAAATTAGCCCATAATCTTCTTTTCTATCTGGTTAATAGGCTCCACATGTATTATTCTATTACAGATAATTCCAACATGCAATTTAGCGGGTTGTACTGTCAATGCATCTTGCCATTCTGCTGGAGACGGCAGCCCAAATGTCCTGCAGACAGCTGATGGCGGCAGGAGATCTCCAGGGGAGTCGATTCACCCGACAGAGGGTGGGGAAAAGCTGTCTAAGAAACCAGGAATCATCTCCCAGGCAAAGCTACCAAGAAAGCAATGAGGGAAGGCAGATAAGGGTGAGGGGGAAGCGAAGACAGGGCTGGGCAGCACTGTGCAGCCCTCCAGCAGAAGACGGGACGAGGGGCAGGGTATCATCTGCAGACCAAATGCACGGCGCCCGTCGCAGGCGGTCGGCAGCTCGACCACCGCGATACTCGCTTCTGGGTCTCCTCACCGGTGTCTCCGAGTGACGGGAGGGTGCCATGCAAAATTCCTTCTTTACCATGCCCCACCGAAACGCACCCGGTTGTTACTAGCCTCAAACTGCTTCAGCTATGAGTCCAGCTTAACCCAAGCCACGTTTTCAGCTCCCAGACGCTACCTGAATGCGAAAGCTGATAAATCAGGCCAACCGCTTTGGGAGCAGCGTGGGTGACTCAGGCATTGACCCACTTTTGGACGACAGGGAGTCAGCGGCCGGGCACGGGGCGAAGGGGAGAGGCAGAGTGGGGTCCTGCGGCAGCGCGGCTGCAGCTACGCAGGCTGGCTGTGCCCGTGCAGCCACGCTGTGCTGCGCTCGAACACGTTTCCAAGCACGCTACATTTATGCCTGTGCTCTGCAGCTGATGGTACTTCAAGCCTGTTCGTGTGAAACACACAATGTTATATTAAGCACAGCTAATGAATACAGGATCTAAAAAACTAGACAAAAAAAAAAAATCTCCTCTAACCACACCAAGCACTTAATACATCTTTTCCTCTTCCACATCTGAATATTTTTTTGCGTTGCTTTCTTGAAGATGACACGCAAAACAGCGCAATGAGCAAGATCCCAAATTCATCCGGTGGCTTTGTGCTTTCAGGCTCCGCTCTGAGTTGGCAGACAAGGAGAAAGTAATTGGTGGTAGATGCAGAGCTAGAGTAGGCAGAGCAAAACGCCTCAGCAAAACACTGAAAAAAAACCTCAGAGAGAAAAGCTGGGAAATTGAACCACGTGGAAAGCTGAGGAGGCTGGGGCTGGCTTTTTGAACTTGTCCATTTGGCTTCTGGGATGAAATTTTTGATCTTCGGAATCATTAATTGAATCTTGATTTATTTGCACAGTATCAAGACTTTAAGGTTAAGCATTCACACAATATACCCACAGAAACAGACTTTCCATTTTTAATGATTAAGATGATTTGCATGTCAACACCATGACAGAAGGGACAATTTTTGGAGCATTAGCCCCCAGCAAGGTGTTTGCATACACATAGCCACTAATATTAAGTATTTTTCTATTTTATCCCTGTGATAGGCTAGGACCAACCCAACCATCTGGCTAAATCCAAGATTGGAAACTCTGTCTAGCAATATATCCATTCTTGCCTCACTCTTCCTTAAAACAGGAGGTAATAGCTGTTACGTACCATGGTGGGTACCATACCTACCACAAAGAACCAGCCATAGTTTCATCCCAGAACCTGTATTTCAGTGCTAGCTCAGTAATACAGAGGTCACACTAGCATACATGCAGGTGAAAAACACCGTTTAGAAAGTAGACAGATTACTGATTTTGTTCAGGCATACAATGACTAACTCTTGACGAAAATTTCCTCACTGTGAAAGGGCTGAGGAGGATTCACGGTGAGGAGTGCCCACCCAGCTTGGTGCCAGTCCTTCCACTGTGCTGATCTTTCCTTTGCCTTCAAATCCAGACCTTGCCTACCTTCCAGAATTATATCCAGAACCAAAAATTTCAGGGATATAGGGATATAAACACCAGTGGCACTAACGTTTGGATGGGAGCAGGATTTGGCTGCTAGTATCTTTATCAATGAAGATGCTATTATTGTTGAAAATATCACAGAATCACAGAATGTTAGGGGTTGGAAGGGACCTCTGTAGGTCATCTAGTCCAACCCCTGTCGAGGCAGACAACATCCACTGCTCTCCCCTTGTCTATCACTTCCCATTCAAACTCTTGGAATAAGAAACATCTCCTTTGCCTACCTACTTGATGGATTTATGTCAAGCCAAGGGAGCAGGGACACTGTTGGTCTGGTTTTTGCCACTTCCATGGTCACTGGGAAGTACAGCTCATCTCTGGGATCAGTGGGATATATTGCAGGTTGCAGGTTATCAGCATTGGTGAACCTGCACCTTGGGGTCTATCTGTGAAAGGGACTTTCAGAGGGCAGAAATACCTGTCCTAAAATAGTCAGGCCATTAATAAAAGTCTGCATGAAAACTGACAGCCTCTGCTCTACCAGTCTCACCATATGCTTCTGACCATTTTTCTGAAATCAGCGTATACTACTTTAAATTATCTTTGATTGGTTAAGATAGGGTTTTTTGTACATACTTACAAAACAAAAACCTTTTCTCTTCTTTCTTTTACAGCCTGAGCAAAAGAGGTGGTCATGTTTGCCCACAGCATGGATAATAGCAGTGGTCCCTTGGTTCTCCCCACCTTATTGCTCTTTCTGCAGAACAAGAGCTACCCGAAAACCTCCATCCCTCCTACTGGCTACGAGATGACAGAGACACCCGTAGGACCCAGTTCAAGCAGGAACCACACTGTCTCGCAGTATGAACTGAGGCCGGTGGAAATTGCAGCAGCCAGCATGGTTTTGGGAGTGTTGTGGCTGGTTTCTGTCTTTGGAAACTCCCTGGTTTGCTTAGTGATCCACAGGAGCAGGAGGACACAATCCACCACCAACTATTTTGTTGTCTCCATGGCCTGTGCAGACCTTCTCATCAGTGTCACAAGTGTTCCCTTCGTGCTGCTCCAGTTAACCTACGGCAGGTGGACGCTGGGGAACGTGATGTGCAAGCTGGTAAGGTACATACAGTACGTCACCCCTGGAGTCCAGATATACGTGCTCCTCTCTATATGTGTGGATCGATTCTACACTATCGTCTACCCCCTGAGCTTCAAAGTGTCCAGGGAGAAAGCCAAGAGAATGATTCTGGCCTCTTGGCTGTTTGTCGCTATGTTTGCATCATCGGCTTTCTTTTTCTATGGCTCTAACAGCAGTGACCACTGCAACTTTTTTCTACCCAGTTCTTGGGAAGCAGCTGTCTACGGTATCACCCACCTCTTCGTGGTGTTTTTAATCCCATCCATCCTCATTATCCTCTTCTACCACAAGGTCATCAAGTACATTTGGAGGATAGGCACTGATGGCAGGACTGTCAGGAGGACAACAAATATTGTCCCAAGAACGAAGGTGAAAACCATCAAGATGTTCTTGATGTTAAACTCGTTGTTTCTCCTGTCCTGGCTCCCTTTTTATGTGGTACAGCTGTGGCACCCACATGAAACAGACTACAGAAAGAGCTCCCTGGTTTTCCTGGCCATCACGTGGATCTCTTTCAGTTCTTCGGCCTCTAAGCCAACCCTCTACTCCATATATAATGCAAACTTTAGAAGAGGCGTGAAAGAAACGTTTTGCATGTCTGCCATGAAATGCTACAGAAGCAACGCATACACCATCACCACCAGTTCCAGGATAGCCAAAAAAAATCACATTGGGATTGAAGAAAACCCAGCTCCGGCCAAAACTGTCACCAAAGACTCCATCTATGATGCTTTTAACAGAGAAGCAAAGGAAAAGAAGCTTGCCTGGCCTATTCAGTCCAATCCTCCAAATACATTTGTCTAGTCGGTTTCATTGCTTTGAAAAATTACAATGTACCCTTAGAACAGGGAGCTTTCTCTTGGTTTTGAACTAATGTATATTTACACCTTTTTACCACAACTTTTAGGGAAGAAAAAAAGATGTTTTTATTCTATTAAATGCCTTGATTTTGATGTGTCCTGTCTATTTCATTTTAGTTACATTCTGCTTTTTGGAACTACTCACCCTGAATCAAGCGCATTATGTTTTTACAAAACAGAAAAGCTCTTACACTATGAGTACGTAGGGAAAAAGGGAAAGGAAAAACACTGCTTTTTTTATATCCCTGTATTTTGGCCACGGTGTATAAATGCAGAAATCCACCCAAAGCCATCTACACTTCCTGAAACAGGCAGCCTTTCAGACTTTTTTTTTTTTTTTTGCAGTTATCAACCTCATGAATAAGAAGTGGACTGAATCTATGTGTGGAATATCGATTTATTCTCTTAATTCCCATAGCACTGCCTAGAAGAACTGTACCACACCCTCAGAAAACACAGATTAGTTTATCCACAAAATGAGGTCAGCGCTAGCATCCGGTTGGTGAATTCCCCTCACTCGGCTGGAGATGTGGAAGGTCCAGCCCAGGTGCTACACCCCTCACTCAATAAGGTTCCCATTTTGTCTTACAACATCGACAGGAGAGTTCCACAGGGTTCAGACCAGAGGTCCGTCCATCCCAATATCCTATTGTTGACCATAGACATCAGCAGGTGTTTGATGATAGAGCACAGGAAGCAGGGAAGTTACAGAGAGGTCTCCTCTCACCTCCTTCCAGACTCCGGCATTCGCTGCTAAGAATTAAGAACCTTCACAGGGTAGCTGCCAAAAAGTGGTGCCATTCAGTAAGTCCAGAGCAGGTCCAGAATGGACCTAGTCACAAAGTCCCAAAGACGGGACAACAGACCCACCCTGCTTGCTCAGGCCCTGTCTGGGCAGATTTCAGGAGAGTTTTGCCTGAGAATCAAGGATTTGACCTCTTTATGGTTGAGGATCTCAAGCCCTTTCTTCCTATTCTGTTTTATTCTCAACTAGCTCTGATAAAGTCAGTAGATGGTGAATAGTTGATCCCCACCCACACCCTCTCTGCCAGTCTTCGGCTTCACAGAATCACAGAATGTTTGGTCAGGGTTGGAAGGGCCCTCTGTGGGTCATCTAGTCCAACCCCCCTGTCGAAGCAGGGTCACCTACAGTAGGCTGCACAGGACCTGGTCCAGGCGGGTCTTGGATATCTCCAGAGAAGGAGACTCCACAGCCTCCCTGGGCAGCCTGTTCCAGTGCTCCGTCAACCTCAGAGTGAAGAAGCTCTTCCTCATGTTCTTCCTCATGTTCAGACAGCTTGCAAACCTCTACTATGTATTGTCTCAGTTGTTTCTTTTCCATACTGAAGACCCTCATCCTACTCAGTCAATTCTTGAACAGAGCTGGCTCCAGACGAGGCTCTCCTTGGAGCACCCTAATGTAGCTGCCAGGGCATGGCCAAGGATCCTCAAGTCTAGACTACCAGAGGCATTTCACATTCAAGTCATCCCAAAAGCGTTTGGACACTTTGATCCCAGGCGTTAAACTGGGCCAGTGTGCAGGTGTTGGCGATCCCTCCACATCCTCCTGTTTCAAAATCTGAAGCTCCCTGCTGCATTTTCGAAAGAGATGTCCTCAGCCACAACCTCCTCAGGAAAGGGTTATCTTCTTCTGCTCTCAGAGCAAATGCGGCACAGCTGCGTTCCTGTTTGTGCCTGGGGCCTGAAAGTGCTGCAGTGATGCAAGTCAACAGAACAAGAGCAGCAAGTACTACAGGGTGTATTAAACACGCTGGAGTATCTTCTTCTCCCATCAGCAGGGAGCAGAAGTACACATGTTGTAGAGCCCCGAGCTGACATCCTCTGAAGAGACTGTCATGCTGGCAGTGTGGGTGGGGAAACTCCTCTGTTGAGAAATATTCCTGCATGTATGGTAGCAAACTTCCTTCCTCCTCCTCTACCACACGAAGTATGGTTGTGAGAACCCTTACTGGCTGCAGGAACACTTCCAGTAGGTATTTCACAAATTCAGAAATCCCCATTAAACAAGGATCTGATATTTCTCATTAAAGACATCAGCAAAAATTCCCATGAACTGGGAGGAGAGAGGACTTTCAAAATGAGACAAGACCAGTATTTTCTGTGTGGGTCCTGTTCCAAGCGGATTGTTTCCCCCTGGAACATCACCGTATGCTTCATTTTTCTTTGCCACTTTATTACCTCTGACACAGTAAAATCAGATCTAGGGTAAGCAGGCCAGGTATACTTTGCAACGTTGTTGGGTTGTGAGATGGAAACCCAACAGTTGTTCTTTCGGTTAGTAGTTTTACTAGAGAAACGGGTCTGAACAGAATGAGCCCTGAAGCTGCAGAGGACCACAGGGTCACGGTTACCCACCTTCCGCCAGGTCTGAGACCAGAAGGACCTAGGACACTTGTTGTTTCCAGTCTACGTGGATGGCAGTGCGTGAGACAGCCTCGTTGTCTGGGCATCACGGGCAGGACCGGCCATAACAGCCGCTGTCCAGTCAAGGTGTACCCAGAGAGGCTGCAGGTGGTGAGTCCTTGCACAACTGGACCTCAGAGATGTTCCAGTGGATGTTCCCTGCGCACAGCCAGCTCCCAGCCCGCAGATGAGGAGCAGGTCTCAGACCGTTACAGATCCCAAAGGAAAATACCGCTGCAGCCACCATGTGTAGGGGCTGCTGCCCTCAGACTGGTTCCATTGCTGAAAAGGAAGGGAGGGGGAGAGGCAGCCCATCCCTACGGCGCCAGTGCCACGCCGCAGACCCACGGCCGGCCAGGTGTCACTCCACAGACAAAGCCCAAAGAACACACCAGCAGGTGTGAAACCACAGACCTCTGTGCAGCTTGCCCTCTCGCGAATTCAGCCATGGCACAACAGCTAGGGACATGTGTCCCCGGCTTGAAAGAGTTGGCAGTTCTGCCCTGGAATCATGAGTGTAACTGGCCCTACGACCACGAGTGGAGTCTGGAGGTTGGCTTTCTGAAACCACCTTTCTGTATCAGCAAAAGCCCAGTCACAGTTGTATCACACTAAGCGTGACTCTGCTCATACAGCTTCTTTTAGCCAAAACTATACTGGTAAAAACACTTTCTCACTAACCTAAGCTGTATTTGAACTTGGAGGAATTTGCTGTCCCTCCACGCGGTTATACTGATAAACCTTCCTGGTTTCTACTTCCACACGACACAGCTTTCAGTATGGCTAAAAAAGTTATCCAGAACAATCAAAAAAATCAAAAAACCCCCACTGGTTCAGTTGCTAGCTAGCCGATAGATGCCTTGGTCTGAAAAGCCAGCCTTCCCCACGCAGCACAAGGGAAGGGAGCAGCGACGTGCCTCTACGTTGGGTGCATATGGTCACGCTCACTCCTACCTCCTTCCTTTCCCCGGTCCACCAGTCCTGCCAGTCCTCCCTATCCTTCATCCCACCGGCCGTGGCTGCTGACCAGGCTCAGGCCTTGGTGAACACCGTGCTTCTGGGAGAGGTGCCTGAGGAAAGGCCACCCGAGCCGCCCTCAGATGACACCCGGCCACCGGCAGTCTGGTGCTGCTGCTGTGAGAGCTGAAGAAGACATCATGCTACAGCAGTGCTCAAGATGGGAAATACCCGGCAGCTGGACAATTGAAGCGGCAGCTACTCCATGCTTGGAGCTGACTTTGGAAACTTGTAATGAAATGGATGGAGACTGACAGGTGCTGACCTGGTGCCAGAGGGAGGAGAAAGCTTTTCCACTCCTTCCATAGTTTTAGGACAGGTGATGGATGGGTTTGGTAGCACCAGGTACCCTCCTGGTCTGGCAAGGCCCCAGAGGTGCCAGAGACTCATGGATCATGGATTATCTAAGCAAGAAATGGAAAATGCTGCGGGATTTGCCTGGTCAATGTAAACAAATCTCTCCACATTCCCTCACAGCTCCTTATTGCCAGCAAACTGTTTCAGCGACACATCTAATGCAACAACAGAGTTAACGAGGGATGAGGAAACTTTCGGACTACGCTGAGCAATTCTGCTTCGACAAAGGCACCTTGAAGAAACACATTTTAATGTGGGAGTAGCCAGCAACCACCCCTGGAGCTTCACACAGCTCTGGAGACACCCCTGAACCCCAGAAAGGCGGGTTAGGTGCCTGGGACACTGAGCACTGCTCCTGCGTGGGTGCACATGCGTGCCCGTGAGCACGCGCGTGAGTGAGGAGGAACCCGCTGGGCAGACGTGGGCCGAAGCTGGCAGAAGTTGTTAGGGCAGGTTTGTCAATGAGCAAACAAAAAAATCCCCGTTCACCCCATCATCTCAACCCCATCTGCAAAGAAGCAGTGCTGGGAGAGAGGAGTCCTGGATCTCTAGCCCATCCACCCCTCAGTCTTCAATGTTTTCTGTGTAAGAACATGACACAGTGCCAACCATTAAACATTTTTTTCCAATTAAGCGGACATCCATTAAGTGGAAATCCCATCATTGCTTTTTACTTTCAGTATTAAGTGGCTTGCACCTGGTAATTACTAGTACAAATTGTCAAATTATGCCCTCCCCTCTTTATTTCAGCAGAAAGTTGGATTTTTGGTTAAACATATTTTTAAAATTTCCAGTTGAGGGATGGGGGCTAGTGATAAGCAGAGACAAACACCGCTTGAACCTGCTTTTTAGCCAGCCTCCTGGAGGTGATAGTGAGGTGGCTATCACCCATAATTGGACTTAAGAGTTTCCATATGCCCAGTTAAGAATCCCCTGAGTTTTTCCAGTCTTTTCAACTCAACCAGTTTGACTTCAGAATTAATTGACATTGATTTAGAAGTTGGTCTTCCAAGGTGTTGAAAACACGCCACTGATTTTATCTGAAATTCTGTGTGCTCAGCCTTTCTCAGTATCAGATTCTTCCTGTTTAAAAGAACAAAAAGCAGACTTAAAGTTGATTAAAGCCAGACCCATAGGCTCAGGGGAAGGGTTACTAGCCCCCTAAGTGATTCTGTAAGTTAATGTGTCTTTATTAGTTGGGTCTTTTCAACCTAGCAAGTGTTGTGGAATAGGCCATTATAAATTACATAAGCTTTATTTGAACTGGCTTCTAGTAAAAAATAACACACCTACTGGAAGATTGTTATACAAATGTCACCTTCTGGTGAGCACTCTGAACTAAAACCCAGATTTATTCTGCACTACTGTTAAGACACACAAAGGCTTCTTTCAGTTTTCTCATGAAACTGGTCCCTGGACAAAATTCAGAAGTGGCATAGGCAGCAGTAATTCCCTTGTGTTCAGTATCTCAATCATTTTAGACCAGCTCTTGATTTGGTCCTACACTTGCAGAGGAATAGGAAAAAAAAAAAAAGATTACATCACCAAATAATTTAATTCGTCCTCCTCTCATGCCTGGCCAGACACCAGCTTTTTCACTGCATGTACAAGTAAGAGCAAGAGACACTTTTGTTTCCATGGTTTGAAGAGGAGGAACTGACCAAGGACTTTCATTTTTCTGAGGCCGTGTAGAATTAGACAGCAGAGGCTGCATACAGATGGGGGTAATTACCCATCTGATTTCCAAAGGCACTACAGCATTTCTTTTCAGCCCTGGAGATATACCGTCTGCCCTGCCATGCACACTCTGCAGAGTCCCTCTCCATCTTGATCCAAACAGAGGAAGGAAAATGATTAAGGGATACCCAGAGTTAGCAAGATTTCAGCTTATTTACCAGTTAGCTGTGAATGCAGCTGGAGTAGCCCTGGATTTCTTATGAAGTCACAGCACTGCCAGGAGCTGGTCTGCTGTCAGGCTTTCTGCCGACTCTGAAACAGCTCTTGCCACATTATTGACTTAGTCTTTCATAGTAATGAAAGGTTGCACATTTTTTTAATTAAGAAGAGACATGTTGGGGATGTGGCGCTTGGCCCTCATAGCAGGGGTTGCGCTGCCAGCACCAGCCTATGGCAGAAAGTACGACCCACGCGTAATCTTAGGGCACCAGCAGAAGGCGGCCACCACTTTAGTACAGGCCAGAAAACAGTCGGATAGACATGTAAAGAGCTGTTCCAAAATACTTCAAAGGAGCGTGATATAGCAAAGGGTGACTCTCCACAAATTGCTCTTGAACCTACAAAGCAGCTCTGCAAGTCCCACCCGCGAGCTCGAGTCCTGGGCGTGATGGCAGACATGCTGCCTTTCCAACACCACTCCACACTGCTGTTCATCTCCCCTGCCCAGGGGCTGCCACCCATAACTCCTAACACCATTAGGAGCCAGCTTCTGACAGTCCAACGTTGTTTTTGATGGCCAAGTGACCTAGTTGTGTCTTCAAAGACCTTTTCCCACTTGTTGATCATGTCAACTGTCATGAGAAATTCCTCTCAAGGTAAGAAAGCATTTGGAGTTTTGTCTTCAAGGGAAATAATTATCTCTTTCCTCCGTTAAAAAAAAAATCTATTCATACTAGTGAACACTTTTTAAATATATGAGTAGTATATTTCAGGTATTTGATGTCATCGTGGAAGTTTGGCTTGTGAAAGGACACAGGAGGAACATTTTTGATGGAAAATGACCCTTTCAGTGGTCTCCCAAAGCTCTCCACAGATTTAGCATGGTTGTGAGAGTGCAAGAGCTGTACTTACCGTGGTGCCTTCTGCCTCATGAGCAGAGCGTGCACGGGATGTCCAATACCACTCGCCACGCACGGTTCCAGCTCGCGCTGCACCTCTGCGGAAAGAAATCCAGTGCAACCTCGTCATCAGCGCACAGAAAGCTTCCCGGGAGGTGGTACCTCTCTTTAGTCTTCCCAGCTTAACTCCTGCTTGGTGGAGGGAGACAGAATGATCTGTACAGAGAAAAACTCCCCGCAGAGCCCAGCGACCTGCCTGCCGCACCGGTATAGTAAGAAGAGCATTCCTCACCCTCCATGGAGCTCTCGCTGCAGCTCACGCCTTGCACCCATTATTTTCCCCTGCGATCTCCTCATGACTGCAAGACCAGCAGCATTCCCACCTTAGTTGTCAGGACGACTTTCTTCTAAATTTCCCTGAAAATACACTTTATTTCTCTCAGGCTTCTGAATGTAACCATGGGCAAGACAGCAGCGCGCTATGTATGAAGATAAAAACAAGGAAAATAAACACACACAAAATCATTTAAACTTAACATAAAAACATTTGGCTTAAAAGAAACATAAAGCATAACTTAGATTAGGACATTCTGTTAACAAATATCTCATTGGAGGCACCTGTAAAACGCTGCCAACCTTCTGTTGTATGCTTGCAGCAGGAGAGCTTATGTAAAGAACCTGCCCTCTACGCTGCCCTAGTGAGGCCCCATCTGCAGTGCTGTGTCCAGTTCTGGGCTCCCCAGTTCAAGAAAGATGAGGAGCTGCTGGAGAGAGTCCAGCGGAGGGCTACAAGGATGATGAGGGGACTGGAGCATCTCTCCTACGAGGAAAGGCTGAGGGAGCTGGGCTTGTTCAGCCTGGAGAAGAGAAGGCTGAGAGGGGACCTCATAAATGCTTATAAATATCTGCAGGGTGGGTGTCAGGAGGACGGGGCCAGACTCTTTCCAGTGGTGCCCAGTGACAGGACAAGGGGCAACGGGCACAAACTGAAGCAGAGGAAATTCCGTCTGAACATGAGGAAGAACTTCTTCCCTCTGAGGGTGACAGAGCCCTGGAACAGGCTGCCCAGGGAGGCTGTGGAGTCTCCTTCTCTGGAGATATTCCAGACCCACCTGGACAAGGTCCTGTGCAGCCTGCTCTGGGTGACCCTGCTTCGGCAGGGGGTTGGACTGGGTGACCCACAGAGGTCCCTTCCAACCCCGACCATTCTGTGGTAAAACCACAGCTGGTAAAAAGCTGGTCTTTAAAACTGATCGCGCATGAGAAAGCTTTCCAAACATTATAGCAGCAGAGGCTGTGTAAGAAATGAGTGACAAAGCTCCCATTTCCAAGCCAAAGACATCAAAATTGAATACTAGAGTTTCAAACTCACCTGGCTAGACTTCCACCATTCAAATATTCATTTTTAATTAATGCTACTTTCATAAACCACTTTCTCAGTTTAGTTCTTTTACAGAATATCTCAGAAGTGCTAGTTGAGAAAATCCTCTATTTTTCATTTGTTGAGAAGTTGATCACATGCCATACATGTATAAAACGCCTTGAAGGAAAAAGTTTTTCATCCACTGACACAATACACCTGTAAATTTTGAAATCCCACCAAAAGTGAGCTGCTGATTCCAGCTTTACAGAGCAATCTCCAGACTCTTCCACCACTCCATTTACACAGAAGTCTCCTCTCTCAGATGGGCTCTGGTCAAAATGAAAAAATGTAGAACTGGAACCAAGAATCCCTCAGGCTTTTGGGCACAGGCGAGCTGATTTTGGGACTTGCTTATCACCAGCCTGCTTTGCTGGGGAACCAGGGCTTACGCAGTTGTGTTTGAGGTCAGTCTGCATCAGCAACTTCTGAGTCCCTTTACCAACCCCAACTCCATCTGAAAGGGCAGTCGTAAAGCTAATACGGTTCTGGGAACTAACAGATCTAGGGCTGACCAGACCAGTGTATCCAGGGGAAAGCAAAGGAGTCCTCCATCGCCCTTTTCGTACTGGGAGAGCAGCGCACCAGCCAGCCGGCGCCTGTCCTTGCTCACCAGTCAACTCGCAAGCGTCCCTGAAGGTCAGCAGCAGCCTGGCTGTCTCCGACCCATCGGCAGGGCCCAGGGAGTCAAAAGGGGGGCAGCTGCGGAGGGAAAAGGCAAAGATCACAAACTCAGAGGAAATCAGACCGTAGGGACTTCACCAACAGAACAACTCGCTTTATAGCGACGCAGTCAAAATCCCTTCCCATGAGATTTTACCACGCAAACATGTCTGTAATTTCAGTGTGTGAAATCAGCAAAAGCGTAGCCGAATATGTTAGCATTATTAAAGCTAAGACAAATGCAAAAAATAACAAGTTTGCTATTTATTTATTCTGCATCCGAACATTGGAGGAAAACGAAAGGATGCCAATGATGCTAGCTATGAGTTTCTGTATCATTGCAGTGTAAGGTTACGAGTGAGCAGGTTGGAACAGTTTAAGAAGTTGCTGCCTTTCAGAAGAGAAAAAAAAAATAAGACTCTAAATAGGCCCAGTCCAATCAAAGCCAAAGGAAGAGGAGTTTGTGAAAGAAGCCCTTCAGTGGCCCCGACAACGTCAGAAATTCTCTGACACAGGTAACAATATTTTAATCTTTAAAGGAGGGAGCTAAAGTGACAATTCTCTACAAGAGAACTTTGAAAGGAAAAGAAAAGCTCTTGTACAGGTAGGAGGAGAGCTTGAAACTCTAGACTGATTATTTCATGAAAAGCACCCGAAGTTCTTGGGGACATTCTTTTTAGTAGAGACAGCAGTGACAGGACAAGGGGTAATGGTTTTAAACTAAAACAGGGTAGGTTTAGGCTGGATATAAGGAAGAAATTCTTTGCAATGAGGGTGGTGAAACACTGGAACGGGTTGCCCAGAGAGGTAGTGGAGGCCCCATCCCTGGAAACATTCAAGACCAGGTTGGACAGGGCTCTGAGCAACCTGATCTAGAGTTAGCGGTGTCCCTGCTTGCTGTGGGGGGGTTGGACTAGATGACCTCTAGGGGTCCCTTCCCACCCAAAACTTTCTGTGATTCTGTGATTCTATGATTCTGTTTTTCTCTGGAGGGCAGAAGAGGAGTTTGCAGGGGCTCACTCAGGCTTCCAAGCATCAGCTACCCTCAGGACAAATGATTGCTGCCAGGCATGGGCCCCACGCTCCATTCTTTCTGACCACTGCAGGAGAAACACTACGAGCTGAGTTTTCCCCGCTCCTTGCTATAGTAAAGCTGTGACCTCCAAAGCTCCCAGTGCTCCTTGGAAAGCTAGCGGTCAGCTCCCCCGCAACAGGAAAGAAACTGGAGCGCATCAGTATTGATCTTCCCTCTGCTCTTACCATCTCCACGTAGGGCTTCAAATGAAGCATGATAGAAAAATGGCAAACATGGAAAAAATTCTGCCTGGAAGCATTCTTGACAATCCCTGCACTTCTCCCCATCCTTTCTAGTTAACTTGCAATTGCTTCCTTATAAAATTCTCACTGATGCCTGAAAACAGTTATATATTAATGAAGATAGGGATAAAGAATTTTTACAGTAGAAATCATTTTAATTCGTGTTAACAGGTGATATTTAAAGTTACAGTATTTCTGACAGACCAAGGGAAAGCTGTGTTAGTAACAGGCAAATTTGCTTTGTTTATAGGACTTCTTTCACGCAAAGAGCATGATTCAGAAAAAAAGCAGGGTGAATGCAAGCCATCACAAGAGGCCATTCATCATTCTGCCTACGGTTTTTTTTTGTTCCTACATCCACAGAACTGCAACTGTGCGTGTTCCACGAGAGAGAAGTGCGCAGCAGAGGGATTAGAACAGCCAACCTTCATCATCGCTCTCCAGCTGTCAGTCAGCCTTTTTTATCTGCCAGCACGTGTAGACAACATCAGCCCCGTTAACAGTGCCACTCCTCTAGTGGCATTGGATCCAAACGGTGACAACATTAAGCGGCTGCTGCAAAAAGACACGAAGCTACGTAAACCCAGAAAGCTGAAGTAGTTAATTGGCTGTTTCTGAAACACCCACAGCAAGCCACTTTGGTTCCGTTGCTATACTGGTAATTCAAAAGCTAATTGCTCTTTTATTTCAGAGGGTGAGAAGCTCTAAGAATAAAGTCACGGGAAACGCGGCGTGCCGAAGCGAGAAGGGTAACGCGCCCTGTTCTCATCAGTGGGTCCCTGCAGCAGAAGCGAGCTCTCACCCCCGGAAGGTTTACGCAAAGACTTGTCACAAGAGTTATGGGCTGATCAAAGACCTAGGTGATACCTCCTTCCCCTTTTCCAGATAAAGATCCCAGATAGGGTTCTAGGTTGAAATGGAAAACTACTGCTGTTACTCTGCTTACTTCAGTGAAACCTCTTCTGGCTGATGTTCACGAGATAAAGGCCTGTGGGCCAAAATTTTCTCTCTCACCAATGAATACACTTCACCCCAACCCCGCTCCATAGAGTGTTTCAGGTGCGTAAACACAAGCTCCCCTTTTGCTTGAAAACACCGTCATGGGTGGAAACATGGGGTAACCTGGAATTTTACAGAAATAGAAGTAACAGAACAATCTAAATCTCAATGTTTCAAGTGAAAGAAGACTTACAACTTCCTGAGCAGCAGAACCACTTCAACATACGCCCAACACCTACATCTGAGCAGCGCTGTCATTGCTGTCTGCTAACAGCGTTGTCTTCTTCCCGACCATACAGCTGAACAGAAGGACGCCTGAACAAGCTAAAAACCGCTCTGGGCTGAGCTGGTATCAGCACTGCTTCTGCTAGGCTGTGCGGAGGAACAAGCAGCGGATCCCGAGCTGCAAAGGGTGGTGGTCAAGGCCAGGTTGGATGGAGCTCTGAGCAGCCTGGTCTAGTGGAAGATGTCCCTGCTCACGGCAGGGGGGTTGGAACCAGATGAGCTTTAAGGTCCCTTCCAATCCTTACCATTCTATGATTCTGTGATTCTATGAGATTATTAAGGGCTTGCAATGCAGAAGGGGTATTTATGCTGACGTTACTGAGAGCTTAAAATGCAGAAGGGGTATTTGGTGTGAGATGGTGAGTGAGGTACAGCGTGTGTGCAGAGGCAAACAGCAGAATAACTCATGTTCTTACGTAGTCCTCTGGAAAAGAAACCCTCGACAGCTTTTGAAAATAGCTGCCAGGCCACTGGGGGAAGAAAGGAGACTCACAGAAGACACTTTTTCTGTAGGGCAAAAGGAATTTATACCAAAAAAGTAGGAGATCTCAAAGAGGAGAGGGAAGAGAAAGCCCAGAAATTCAAAACAGAAAACACTGACTAGCAACACGGCAGGATCTCTGTTCAATAGGGAGTAGGAGAGAATTGTTCTTGCATCAGCAGGCATTCAGAGCATGCCACATAAGGAGATGGTGAAGTTGGAGGACACTGCTGGTATGCCCTACCGCAGCAACATGCAGCATTGCTGTCACCAGCACTGTAGAACTTGATCAAAACTTCTTTTGAAAGCTGCCATGAGAAAGAAGGTATGCAAAAAGTCACCTTCCATAGCACGCATATTTCTACTCACACTGAACACCATGTCTCATGAAAACACACATTTTGTAATCTACTTGGAGTCTTACTCACAGATTTCTTTCATCATCAGAATACCTATCAACCGCAGCACAGTTCAGAACGTCACCATTACTCATCCTAATACCAGAGAACATACACAAGAATGCCTTGAAGCAGCAGTTACTGTTAGTAGCGTTGATTAAGCCAGTTGTGAGTTACAGGCAGACACACAAAAAAGCAGGGCTAACCACGCACTAATTACAGAAGCAAAACTTCCACCTCCCAAGTGCTTTTGATAGAGGAAAAAAGAAATTGAAAGTCAGTTGTTTAGTTGGTTTTTTTTTAATGAAGTGTTGCTGAAAATCATTAGCTGAACAATGACAGCATTTTCTAGTTACAATTTAAAGTGAGTAGGATAAAGAAAATACAAATAATAGTATAAATAATATCAAGCAACAGCCTTTGCAGAAATTGGTTAAGGCAATGGCTATAACTGACCCTACAAATTCTACTTCTATATCTACACATACAAATCTATACATTCCATAAATACAGCATCCCTTAAATTTTACTCCACCGATGTGCTATTCAGTATGGGATGCCTCAGATTTTACTGCGGATTAGAATCTTCCGTTTTCTCATACAAATCCACAACACTCGCACCAGAAACTCACTTATTGACAAAACCTAGAGAGGAATTAATGCTGGGTGGCACTAACAGCAGGACACTCCCAGCTGGTGTGCTGCCTTCCTTACCTACTGCAGGGATTTCTGCATCAGCCGATTCTCCGTCACCCACGCTGCAACTCTTAAGCATAACGAGGAGGACTAGGGTTCTATTTCAGCTTTTCCTCTTGATTTCTCTACGTTTTTAGACTCACGTCAAACACTTGGTCCACATTTGGTCCTTTTATTAACAGTAATTTTACAGCTAATTATAGAGATTGTAAGTAGCAAATGGAACTACGATGCCACATCTTTCCCGTCTCTTCATGGGATGCCAGGAAGAACTCGATTCATTTTTGAGGTAGATTAATCTTGACCCTAAAATGTAAAAGGCAAAAAAAGGAAAAACAAGTCAGCCACAGGCCCTTTCCCAAAGCTGGTCATGGTTTCAGCTGTGAAGAAAGAAAAGCGTTTTGAAATGCATCTAATACATTAAAAAAAGCCACAACCAAACACCTCTGATGTACGTTACAATGGTCTTTTGAAAAGCACTTAACAGAACGCAGGTTCTCTGGCAAACACTTCGCAGATTACGAAAGCAGACCATGGAGGGTTTTAAAACTTTTTTTTAACACATATAGCTACAAAATGTTCTTAGTTAAGTGACAAGTCTATTAAACGTACCCACCTCGTTTTTCCAGATTCTATGCCCCAAGCATATATTTGGGATTAAAAAGACAAGACTTACTACATCTTTTTCTTACCAAGTTTTCACTATCTGGCAAATCATTGGGTTAAACTCTCCAAAAGGATTAGTACAACTGTACAGTGCTTACTCCATCGGCATCAGTCTTACTACACCTTATTGTAACGCAGGCCTAGCATTGTTATAAACATCATTTTTGGCATTTTTTGAAGACTGTGGATAGTTTCCAAGAGATACCCACCTGTAGCTGGGCAAACGGTTCCGGCTGACCATTAGATTTCCATGGCAAGCGGGAAAATGAAGCATTTCTGGGCTTCCTTCCTTTCATCCATGTTTGCAAGAGAACCAGCGGCACACACCCGCTGCAGGAGACACGGGTGGGAAGCTGTACCCATCCTACACAAAGAGAGGGCAAGGCCATTCTCTGTTCCTTAGGGTATCACAGCAGACTCAGAGGACCTTATTGTACCACCTCTAGGAGCCACCTCAATGAGAATAAAGACTGTAACCATTAGAAAGCCAAATGAGCATTTACCATCAACGTTTCTGTTTGTTTTCAAGGGGAACTGCTGAACTCCAAAATAAAGGACTCTTGGAGATTCATCTAACCCCAGCACACTTGTAACAGCATGATCTGCCACGTGATGGAAGCCACAGAACTTTATCTAATTAATGATGGTTGCTGAGAATCCTGCATTTCATAATGAGCTACAGCATCTAGAGCGGGTTGGAAGGCTGCAGTTCGAGTCTCCAACTCCGTGTCACACTTGCTTTGGCTTGCAGGACAAACACAGAAACAGTTTAAGATGATGGAGACTGTAACATGCCTCCTGTCTCATCTGCATCTCATTCTGCAGAGGACGACCATTACTCATCAGAAGGAGGAACTCCAACTCCTAACTTCCTCCATAAAAGAAAACTTCAGTCCTGAGAAGTTTCATGTTTGGTATCACGGAAAGTAAAACAAAGGCAGAGCAGAGGGAACAGAGTACGTGGGGTATTTCTGGTGAGATCAGAGCTGTGTTTGTCTCACACCACCTAGCGCAGATCGGAGCTGTCCTGGTCACACATACCGAAACTGCTCTGCACGGTTTCCACATCCCTGATTCAGAAAGACACTTAAGTATACACATAACCTGTGAAATATATGTTTCATTACAACATGTAGTTTACACTTGAAGCTAGCGGCACCCTCTAATTCTAACCAAAAATAATACATTACACTTCTGGCATGATCATGCCACAAAATCCAACTGGCAGGTGCACAGGGTGTAGCTCTGGACATCTGGCCTAGCTTTGTTTTTTTTCTCCCGAGAACCCAGTAAAAGGACAGGCAAGCATTCAACACGGACAAAACCCCCAAAGCTTTACAGGTTGGCTTTGTTGCTATCTTACAGGACACACTGCAGCTCAGAGCAGTACGGAGGAGGTGTGGGAGGACACACGATGAGACAAACCCCCTCATGTCCTCCCCACCTCTGCTTCAGCGTTACTTCACCTTTCATAATAGTTTTCCATGCCTATACAACATTCCTAGCAATTGCTAACTAAGTACAGGCATGGAGGGTTTAGAGAATAAGCTTTAAACCATGCCTTAAGGGTTAATATATGAGTGCTCAGAATGGAATTCTGAGAACAACTGTGCTCTACACCAAAATATGGCACTTTATTATTTCCAGTGCTTTCGACTAATCCTGAATTGAGATAACGCTAAACAGACCCAAATAGTTCAAAAAAGAAGGCAACATTCAGCTAGCAAAGTCATTCATTGTAATATTTATTCTATGAAATGAAGAAAACAGAAGATTAAGAACTGTTCCATACATTTCATAAAATACAGAGAAAGATATTGTCACAAATAAAAACCAGGGAATAAGCAAGCAAAACCCCCACTGAAAATCCACTCTCCACATTGCACCATATACCCACAAAACACACACAGGAGAAGGAGCGGTCTCAGGGAAGTGGCAGGTTACCTGTCAGTATCTTGGAAGGGTAAATCGACCCCCAAGACATTTGCCACGGCCTCTCTCATTGTAAGACCGCATCGATTGTCTTCCTTGCCACCAGTTCTCGGCATGACCTTGCTCTGGGAATCCAGGACAGCACAGCAGAATTCACACGAAGCTGCAGGCTAGGAAGATACCAGGGCCCAAAGCGTAGGCAGATACAGAGAGATAGCAGGGCACGATAGGTGGGGGGAGATGGCAGTTGTTCCACTGCTGGCAGCAGCGTGGAGGGAGATGGTTCAGCTATCTCACCACGAGCACGGACGGGGCGGGGGGGAAACGCATCCTGCGAGAGAAGTATCAGCAGAAGCAGGGAATATATTTAGCACGCCTCTTGAAGAGCCCCGACAACAAAACAGACACGCTGCATGGTAAAAGGATGCTGAAAGCAACATCTTTATTTAGGTTACAAATTACATTACTATAGACCTTCTTACTGAAAGCTTTGGATCCAGTTCCTTCTCCTTGACCTACAGTACTCCACTTGGCTTTAGACCTACAGGACTCCATTTGGCTTTAGCAAAGCTGTTACAAGATCCTCCTCTTGCTTTTATTTCTCAGAACCTCTCAGACTCCCCCAGCGGTTACTAACCACATAACTACTGACCACAAAGCCAGTGTGGTTCTGGGCAGCCCCCATCACTTACTGGGAATGCCCAAAAGCTGCCACAGCTGTATTTTGGGGAGGATGGTGTCGAGAAAGGAAGAACAAGGCTCCGCTTACACAAACACCTACTACCCCAAAAGCCTCACTCCATGCAGGCTTAGGAACACCACAATCAAAGAGTTTCACGTGCGGAGGAGCAAAGAGAAGACAGCGGACTGGGATCCTTCCCCCTGCACCCCGGGATGCATCCACTTCTCTGACAGCAGCATTCTTCTGCTGGCTACCAAGCTATCTCTGCTGCAGTGCGGAAGGTTCTCCATCGGCCTCCTGCGAACGATGCACCACGGGGGAAGATCATTAGTTACAAATGTGGTTTTCACGTTGTTTCTTAGAAACAAAGCCAGGAATTCCTACTTTTTAAAAATCTACAGTAAAGTGTAATTTAACCTGTAGCATGAAATATTACAAAATTAGAACATGTGAGATACAGAACTGCCCGTGCTACACTAACTCTTTTCTTTCGCATGTACGTATCAGGAATATGACTTTCTATACCGTGATCTTTTCACCTTTCAGTCCCCAGAAGAACCTTATGTCATTCCCTGGACAAGCACAAATGAGGCAGAAAGAAGACTCCACAGGAAATTCCAAGTCCAGCATTTCTCACTTTTGAGTGCTTGCAGCTAGAATAATGTTTTCTTGACGGAGTTTTTAAAATTCAATTATGTTTTATGTGCTCCATTTACCTTGCATTAGGAAAACAGAAAACGCTGTAAAAGACTAAGGTCTCAGGTCTTCACAGGTCTCCACAGGCCTTGATGAAACACAAAGATTGAGTCTTCTTTTAAAATAACTGCCCGACTTCCTAGCTAGTGTAATTTCTGTGTTGCCCATGTAAACATTACACAGAGTCTTTGTACCACCCACTAAGCTCTTTGCTTCAATCAACTATTTGTGCCCAGAAGCACATCCTTATACTTCTTCCTACACCACAGCCATCCTCCTACACCGCAAAAGATGTAACAAAATAGGAATTAATCACAGGCTGGATACTTACAGGGATTGCTGCTGTTTGCTTCTGCCTTCCCAGCCTTGGCAAGTTTGGCCGAGTTCTGCTGCGCCTTGCCCTGCTCCTCTCCAGTTAGCAGGGCTTTTATTTCGGAGGGGATTTTCCCTTGGTCCATCGCCATGCACCACTGCTTGTACTGAAACACGCAAACACATTAGGCATTAGCAAACTGCCAGGATCACATCAGCAGACAAAAGAGAGCTGTAAGCTTCACCTTCCGGTATATTCATTTAAGGTTTGAATTTACTGGGCTGAAGCCTCTTACAAAACTGCAGAGCACTAATGAGCTAAGCACGTGTCCATGGCTGCATACCTGGCCTCAGTAAATCCTGTTTCAGTCAATAAACTGCTACTCAGTGGCAGTACTAGACACAATACTGTAATTATTAAACAACACGGAACACTTTGTGCATATTCTTGCTGCTGGCATGCCAGAATACCGTTCCAGTTCACGGCCTATTAAAAACAAATATTTCACATGACTCGGGCTGACTGACTATGGAGAGGTCCGTTCTGATTGTGCAAGGCACAGTTACAGCACGCGTCTCACTCTTGGTTCCCTCATCTTAAATTCTTCATCGGCAAATCCTGAAGCACATTGAAAAACCTGTGGTCAGTTCGGTGACTTTCCACCCATTCCCAACCCTATTCATTTGTAGTGATTAGCCCTGCCTATATAAACAAACCTAACACAAGGTCAAGGAAATATCCTCAGCTCCGGTGAAGTTTCAAGGGCATCTCAGTATCACCGAGGAGCTGAGTCTGTATTTCCAGATGAAGCATTCTCCTCAGTTAATGCATCTCATTTGGCCAAGACACCCGTCTTCTGCATGCTGTAAACACAGGAGTGCTGTGCAACCATCCACACACGTAAACACAGAGACCACCTTGCAAAAACCAACCTCCCCAACAGTGACCAAGCTCCGTGGGAAGCAATGGCACACTTTGGGCACACGTCCTCCTTGATATTTTCAGATGTCTTTCCACCCTCTACCTCTTTCTACAGAGGTAAACAACCATTTCAAAGGCCACAGACTTCTACGTAACGGCCCTTTCTTTGCTTGCTCCCAGTTCAAAACCAGCAGATAACTTGTGACATGAGGCTCATATTCAACGTGCAAAATCAGCAAACAGCTGAGTGCATCTGTTACCGATGTTTTGATACCTTATGGCTAGCCAAATCCCACTCTCGGTCACAGGGATTTCAAGAACAAATGTCCAAGAGGGCAGGTCCCAAATAATACCGAGGGTTAGGTTAAACGATAGCTTCTTACCATCTCAAGCTCTTCTCTGAGAGCACAGATGGCTCGCTCTCTGCTTGAAACCAGCTCTTCCAGGTACTGGTATCTCAGCTTCTTCCTGGCTCTGCACTCTCTTGCACTCTGACGACTTCTTTCAAGCTTTGCCTTCAAGTCTATTTTGGCTGGTTTACGACCTCGCTTGCCTGGTTTCTTTACCTTGCCTCCAACCACCTGGAAAGGAAGAGTACATTAAAGATCCTTTTCTGCAGAGGGAATGCTGGAGCCGTGTCATTGTGCCTGCTAGGTGCCTCATGTAGAAAATTTTGCATATACTTTCACAGATTCTGAGCAACAGAGGAAAGATATAGTTTGTTTAGAGGGCTACAAATGGAGTTTTCAGTGACAGCATCGAAAACAAAAGGGAGGGATATGACTTTTTCACTCTGAGGGTGACGGAGCACTGGCCCAGGCTGCCCAGGGAGGTTGTGGAGTCTCCTTCTCTGGAGATATTCAAGACCTGCCTGGACAAGGTCCTGTGCAGCCTGCTGTAGGTGACCCTGCTTCGGCAGGGGGTTGGACTGGGTGACCCACAGAGGTCCCTTCCAACCCCTACCATTCTGTGATTCTGTGACTTCATATTGAAGTCCGTGCTTGAATAGTCCTATTCTAAATGCTGCTAATCTGATTTGGAGGAACAGCATCACAGAACAGCGGAGATTGGCAGGGACCTCTGGAGGTCATCTGGTCCAACCCCCCTGGTCAAGCAGGGCCACCTAGAGCTGGTTGCCCAGGACCGTGTCCAGACAGCCTGTGAATATCTCCAAGAAAGGAGACTCTACCACCTCTCTGGGCAACCTGTGCCGGTGCTCAGTCACCATCAGGGTAAAAAAAAGTGTTTCCTGATGTTCAGAGGGACGCTCCTGTGTTTCAGTTCATGTCCACTGCCTCTGGTCCTGGCACTGGGTAGCCCTAAAGAGAGCCTGTCCTCTTTACACCCTCCACTTCAGCTACTTGTGCACACTGATGAGGTCCCCCAAGTCTTCTCTTCTCCAGGCTAGACAGTCCCAGCCCCCTCAGCATGTCCTCACGGCAGAGGTGCTCCTTCATCACATAGTGGCCCTTTGGTGGACTCTATCCTGTAGGCCCATCTCTCTCTTGTACAGGGGAGCCCAGAACTGGACACACCACTCCAGATATCTAGGAGGATATCTGGGATTCCAAGGAGACGACCAGTCAAACTTGTAGCAAAACTGTTTTATCATTACCAACAACTCCTGCCCTAACATCGTGTTTTAGAGTTGGCAAGTATTACGGAGTTTAACACTTTAATTTGGAAGAAAACAATATTTATTTATATCAGTATAATCCAAAACTTAGTTTTGCTGCAGTAAAACGACCATAGTTTCAGCCTGCACCAAAGAGGAAACTTGTCAGAATTACTTACTAGCCCTCTGAGCTTCCTCTGTCCTGATTTCTTCCAAAGGAACCTTCTGAGGATTCTGACTAAACAGGGAACTTACACTGAGTCCTACCTCTGCTACCTTTGAGTTGTACCTACCCACTCTGGCCGTGTTTACCTTCAAAACAATACCACACAGCCTGGAAAACTGTCTTCTCGCGCCTCCCCATGCAACCCATCCCAACGTTCAACTCTCACAGCACCTGATCTAGCTCTCCCTTGCAGAACCGTAAGCCCTAGTCTCACGTACTAGGGACTGCAGGCTTTGCAATTATTTTCCCCTCTTTGTGGCTCCTTTTTTTTTTTCTAAAGGTCAGAAAGCTTCTCTTGCTACACATAAAAAGCAAGGGTATCGTTTCCTCAAAGTTTACTCTGCGTTTCCCCACCCAAATATCTTACTCTTAACATGAGAGTATGGCACATGAAAGTCTTCAGCATGGTCTGAAATTCAGTACAGCAGCCACAGGGTAGTGTCGCCCTGCAAGCATTGCGTCAGCCACACACCCCACCTCCCCTCTGAAGTGAGGATTTCTCTTTATTTGCATTCTGACCACACTGTTTGAGTGGAGGGGGTGTGGAGAAACACACCTAACACACACACCTGCATGCAAGAAATCCACTGCTGGCTTAGTGTTTCACCATTCTGTGTACAGACGGTACTTCTAACAGGCAGTGTTCAACGTATCAGAGTTCATTATAAAAAAAGGCACTTTTTACTGTGTGATACTACAAAGCAAGTCAGCTTTGACATTCAAAGAAGTCACTTGTTCTACAAACTTAGCAGGCTGCAATAAAAACAATAACATAGTGAACTGATGTGCTAGAATGAAGAAAAAAAGGATTATACAATGGAGCCTATTCTTTCTTTGGAAAGTGAGTCAACAACCACATGCCAACATAATCCTACCCTCTCCATACTGCCTCTCCGAATTTATTCAGGAGTAGCTGCCTACCGTAAGCAAATGGAGGAACAGAAAGTACTTCATGGTCATCTAGTGATAATGAAATAACCATAACACATTCTGAAAAGCAAATGAAAAAAAAAACAAATCAATCTCTTTTATATTTGAACTGCTGAATACAGTTTAAATAATTCATTCACTCCACCTAGGTGCTCTCAAGATCTTCTAGTTCAGATACTGTATTCACCGAAATAATATAAAATTTAGCAGCCATGGCCAAGTGGGAAAAAGGCTCCAACGAAAGGAAATCGACTGTCCCCTTCTGGGCGTGACAAGTGCAGCTCTGTCCTCTCCTGTGACCACACTCCGTTTCTACATGGTGTGACATGGACTCCTAGAGCCAGAAATGCACACCATCTTCCCCGGAGGGGCTGCAGGCACTCACAATTTGTTATCTGTTATTACGTGCACTTGAAAGATTTCTGGATATTACATTTTACACTACAGCCAAAGTACTTCAGTTCTCAACGACTTACAGCACCTGAGGCTTTTCTGTGCCAATGCAAGGGAGTCTAAAGTAAAATCTCTGAATTCAAGAGTTAGATAAGGTCTTGGGAGAGACATACACTGAAGCTCTCTTAAAAAACCTTCGCCACTCTGAGTTCTGACCCTCTAGAAGAGCGGGCCAGCATTCCAGGCTGGAGTCCCAGCACACCACACACTGCCACATGAACACAACGATAACTTGAGCCTTAGTCCTGCGCAGGAGCATGTCACAGCCATGCCCTTTCACCAGAACATCAGGCAGGTGAACAGTTGCTACCACGCTGTTTCTCACAACCAGCAAGTTAAAGCCACTCAGAAACAGCACCCAACCTTTCCGCAGCCAGCATCTCGGGCAGGCACCAGCAATGAAAAGCCCTTGCAAGCAGCACAGCTTCACAGCAGTAAAATCCATCCAACGCCACAATCTCACAAAACAATTTCTTTTTAAGCACCTGTTATTTTAAAGCACCTTCTGCACGTTGACATGCAGCTGGTGCGTTTTTTAAGGTAGGGGGTCACATCAACACAGAAAACTTACAAAGGGCAAGGGAGAGCGGATCTTTATGCCAGTAAGACATGGAGTGAGCTCATGCAAACTCTTCATTTAAAGGCATGTTTTTATGGACAGATCTAGAGATATGGACATAAAATGGTTAAAGGCACTTTGTAGTCTGCAAGGACATTAGACACCGGTGTTGACTGCTCTGCACACTGCAAATGCACCCTGGATCCACCATTCTTCATTAACTGCTTTCCCTTTAGTCGCTCTCGAGAGCATTCCACAGATAGGTGTACCAACGGCTCCCTCCCCCCCAAGACCTTCTACCACGCCGGCAGCCCTGCACACAAGCTCTCTTCTGGGAGGAAAAAGGCTTGTACCTCTCGAGTCATCTCTTGCCAATGCTCTAACCACCAGGACCATGGAAATAATGAAACACTTCTGTCCCTTTTAACTCTGACTTTAAGCAGCAAGACCCTGATAATCTGTCTCCACACCACCCCGAGAAGCTCGTACTGTCTTTTTGGCTCCTGAACTGGAGTTCACTGTACAATCAGGCATCACCCTGCACAGCTCATCTGGTGATTTCATCAAATCCTGCATCCTTAACAGTTTTTCGTCACCGATATTTAGAAGTTCCTGCTGTAACCTTAAGCAGCTGAGCTGGGAAAAAAAAGGCCTGATAAATCCTTTGCCACCATCCCACATTACTGGATCTCCCTGGCTTCTAGTCATGTTTGCCTACTCAGCTGCTATGCTGATGTGACAGAAAGAAGACAAAGCAGAAGTGCTAGTCGATGTTGAACATGGCAGCAGACCAAGGGGAAAAAAAAAAAAAAACAAAACAAGCAAGCAAACATTTTTTTAATTCCCTTTGTATTCCTCCAGAGTTTATAAAGGGATGGGATCTATTAGCATTCAGCAGCAGGGATTTCTTTTTTCCCAGGGAGTCACATGTAATTAAGACAAAGAACTGTATTAATCATAAAATTGGTCATAGAAATTTCAATAACGACATGCATTTGCCAGAAGTCTGACCAAGCTCCTATTTCAGTTCACTCAGACTTCAGCAAACAGAAAAACATCACTCCCTCCCTCTTCAAGACAGTACTTTGATCACAACATCATTCCTGTCTGACATCAGTGTTCAGGTACAAACTTACTTGACCTGGAATAGGAAACAGCTTCCATTACTTGCCATGATATAAAAAAAGCCCTCAGGTTTCCAGATTTTTCATTTCCACACCCCACTACTAGCATTCACACCCCCGAGGAACTGAGCCACTGGGATAGAAAAATGCGATAAAGCTGGCCTCACCGTGACATCTGCAGGTTTGGGACAATTTAGCAGATTAAACCAACGCTATCAGAAGCGCTGCTGGGCACGACCGATCAGCAGTGGAGATCACATCAACCGGTTCTGCATCTTCCAGCAGCTCTCAGTTCGTTCACAGATAACAAACAGCTCTCAAGTGCCAGTACTTGAGATCCAGCTCAGGGAGTCATCTTAAGCAGACTCCTGTTTGTGTTAGTGGCTGAAATAGGGCTGCAGCATCTAACTTAGCATGGAGCTGATGACCATCTACAGAATTTATGTAAAACTATAAAAATTATTACCAAGAAATAAAAGCAAACCTAAGCACTGCATTTCATTACAGTAGAGAGGGGAGGAATCTATTCACACTTGCACATATTTTCTCAAAATCAGTAATCAAATGAAGTTAGTCACAAGTCTAACAAAGATTCAGTTGTCTGATCTCCTAAGCCACAGCACACCATTCACAGCAGCATAAAACCCAGCTAGAAAACATGCTGGTTATTCCTTCATGGCATGACATATTAGATGTTTAACACAGATTATTTAGTTAACTTTCACTGGCAGACAAAATGCATCCAATAATGATCACAAAATGTAAGATACTACTTAGTGATCAAACACTTTATAAGTCTTAAGCAGATATGTCCATAGAAATTAATCCTAAAACTCTAATCATATGAAGTGATTAATGTACTAAGAATGTAATCTTTAGCATAGATGCATACAGAAGACAATTTTTGCTGAAATGTCAATTTTTTAAAAAGCATAAGCTAGGAATAAAGTTTTCATAAAGCATTATGCAGGCATCCTCAAGTCCAGGTGGGTAATCGTTCGGGTTCAGGGTAGGAATCGCTGTTTAGACTCTGCAGCAGTCGCCCAGATGCCACCTCACTGCTCAACAGCCGAGAGTCCTCCCCTTTCCCCCAGGAAGGACTTACAGCCTCACGCGTGGAAGCACGTCCACCGACACACCACACGCCTTCTCACAGTTTGTGCTAACAGAACCCAAGCACTTCTTTAAACCTCCCTCTGTCAGAGCTTGAAACAGGGATGGTCAACTAACATTATACTACATACATCCTTCTAGCCCACCACAAACACGAAATAAAACTGTTCCAGCTGTTCTACAGGGTTGCAGCTCATCCATTCTACCTACCCATTGCAAATGGGAGAAAGCGGACACGTCATCTGCACGATGCTGACCAGAAAGTCGTTAGAAGCTGATGATTTGAAATTGCCCATCTAAAATTGTAACTAAAGCTATTTAGGTTTCATATTTCCAAGCAAGCAGCAATGAGAACACTCTACATTCAGACATGATCCTGGACGGCAGAATTCTCCAGCACTTTTCAAACCTGCACACTGTGAAAAAGCCCTGAAGGGTGGAAACGTGGTAACCCACCTCCTTAACAACCGAGGCCATTATGAAAACAGACCCCGTGCTCGGCTCTCCACGCTAGCGCCCAGTCCCTCCTGAGAGCTCTGACATTCCTCAGCGTGGATTCCAGGATCACCCAGGAGATTGCCCCTCTCTTTGCGGTCCCAGTCACCCACAACAGCGAGGGTCACAGGCAGAGACGTGCTAGAGGACTCCTCACGAATGAAGACCTCTATCTTCAGCACACGATTTCACACCTGACTTGCTCCAACACTCCCTCTAAGGGGGGTGTCTGCATCCCCACCATTCAGGACTTCAGCCAAAACTCTCCCTGCCTCAGGATCGCACGCGAGGACCGGGTGTTTGATGTTTCAAAGCCAGGCAGTGGGGAAAGCAGCACAACTCCTCACGTGCAGCCTTCTGCTGTGGCCTTCCCCTGCCCTAAGACCAAGCGCTCCCCCAGAACTGTCCAAACAGCAGAGCAAGACATCAACAGATGGTCAGACCATAAACACAGCCGCCCCCTACGAAGAGTTTATCAGAGGGCTTGCCTTTCCAAACTCCTTTAACACCCCAAACCACTCTGACCTTACCTATTCATAGGTTTTTCTTTCACTTCACACATTGCAAGTGCGTGAAAATCTACACATAGTCAGACCTCAAGACCAACGTCCTTGCCCGAGGCCCTGGGACCAGGCTGATGGAGAGCAAACAGCCTGAGTTGGAGACCCAGCCTTCAGCAGCCGCAGCCTCTTCCACAGCTATAAAGGAATCTCCTTCTTCATTTAGAGGACGCAGCGATTTATTCACAAGCAAAAGAAAGCCAACAGCCACGAACCAGTTTGTTCAAAGCTGACAAACTAACCTAGAACTAAAACAAGGGCAAAAGATTGACATCTACGCTTCTAAAAATCTGAAGAGTGGACTGGTTTATGTCATCAGAACGGGATAACAAAAGGTTTTCCTAAGCCTGCTTTTTTACGTCTCTTTGTATATACAACACATCTAAGTAGCTGCCTTGAACTAGCAAGGCACTTCAAAAAGCCATTGGGTGCATTTCACCGACTTTTCATTCCTATTCAAAAAAGTAATCAATTACCACACTCCATTGCTAAGATTAAGAATGATGCACTATAGATTAAAAAAACCACACTTTTTAAATTGAAAAATACCATTTAAAATATAATATTTGTCTCCAAAATGCACTTTTTCTTAAAACTCAATCTACTTATTCATGTTTTGGCTCAGTTAAGCATATTTTTGAAGAAAAATGCATTTCGCCTACACTTTTTGAACACTAAATTTAATCTATTTCTTACAGACAAGGATATTTGTAATAAAACAGGGCAACCCCAAACCTTTGGGTTTTGTTTGCTTGTTTTTAATTCACTGGAATAACATAAAAGTGATCTAATGCTAAGATTTTTTTATTTCTCATTTCTATCCATAAACTGAGAAGTTAATTACTCACATAAGCATTACCAGAGTGTACCCCACAAAGACTTCTACAGTCATACAAAAGATTGCAGCAGCTATGTAGAACTGTATTTGAATGCTTACCAACAAGAAATACTTATCAACTAACACAAATGTGAAAAATATTTCTTACCCTAACACAAACCCCCTGCTTCCCAATGTATATGATAAATAACTTCTATGTAGTCTTGTAAACTAACCAAGTCATTTCACCTATAAAGGCTAAAATCGCAGTGACAGAATTTCTCCTTTTTCCTATGTCTAAATACTTCAGAGATACCTAAGTGTTATTTTAACTGAGACTAACTGCCAAGGAACAACTGCATCACCAAACTCTTTCCCTTGCACAACCAACAGCTCAAACCACAGCAAGAAGCAAGACCAGCATCTGAGCAAGCCCTAGTTTCAGAGCAGCTCTACAGAAGTAAGAAGAGAATGTCATGTTTTGGGTTTGGTTGGGGTTTTCTGCGTGTGTAATTTAAGAACATCCTTCAAAACTGGAACGTGAAACTTTCCTAGGTCTGATGTTCACATATTCTACCTCTCTCTTCATTTCTTACTATTTCCTTCCCATTTTGAGGAATATGTCAAGATGCACCATTTTTCGCTTGCCTCTCTTAAACCTGGTACAGCTAAACTGCAGTGCACTAAGAATTAGGGAAAACATTACAGCCTGCAAGCCCAATTCTACATTCTTTATGTCACGTAGATGAAGGTAAATGCTGAACCTGGGTGGATGCAGCTATAGAGCTGTTACTTTACTGCTAACGTTATTTAGCTATCTCAGTTTTTACAGGGAAATTCCTTTCACAGTCACGCTTGCTCAATTCACAGATAAGACTCTTCCATCACCCAGGCCAACCCTCTCAAATAAGGAGGAAAACATGACTCAGTGAAGCTTTTAGCAGGCTTCCAGACGCGATGGCTCAAGCTGTAGGACCACAGTGACTATAAAATGAAGCACAAATAGCACTTGCCTCATCCTGACACAGCAACACGCAACTTGAAGAGCCCTCCCAAGAGAAACGGGATCTCCTGAATGGAGCCACCAAACCCTCAGGGTTCCTGAAGCCTCAGGAACTTGTCCTGAAAGGAAACACAGCCCTTCCAAACAACTACAGCGAAGCCTTTCAGAATAGCAGGCACTTCCTCACGAGTATCAGCTATTTTCAGTAGAAAACACAAGGATCCGATACCACCCAAGGTTATCACCTAATGAAAAACCTGCTGAGGTAAAAGATTTTGAAAGTTTTCCTTAGGTACAACCACACCCAGGAGTTCTAGGCTGGACACTTGTCAATGCCACTGTCCTCACAAGTATCTCAGTAGTTAGTATTAAATAAAAACATCACACTAGGAAACTGTACTTGAGACTGAACAGAGGAAGAATAAACATTCCACTGCCTTTTTTTTTTTTTTACTCAACATCAAGTTTTCTAAGCATAAAAAGAGCAAAGACCTGTCTTACTGACTTGATGAAAAGATTTTATTTTGTAAACGTGTCCAAAAATGTTTCATAAAAAAGCAGATTATCAGGACTTCACAAAACACAACAACAGATCAAAAACTATTTTTCAGATGAAAAATCTGGAAGTTACCTGTTACAAATAAGTTAATCCTGGTACAGGAGAAATGTTCTTAACATTTAAAGAAATAAAAATCAGCTAATGCTCATGAGCTATACATGCCTCCAGAATTACATCTTCTGGATCTTCTAGACTACTGCCCTGATCACATAAACCTTCATGCAGTTCTCACAGTTGTGAGCGTTTTGTTGACTTCAGCAATACAAATCCCCCCCACCTTCCCTTGCAGCTTTCAGATGAGGCCTCAACAAAACCAAACAGCACACGTGTTAATTTGGCAAATTAGCATGAACAATTCATACACTCACAGTCCCTTCTGTGGATCCTTTATACTGGCAAATTATCATTCACTTCTGAGTTTCTTAGATTTATTCCTTAAGAAATTACAGCAAGTATTTTTTTTACCTTTGAATTGATGCCGTGAGAAGCCGGAATTGAAGACTCAATAGTCGGCAGACTATTAAGCAGGTATTCTTTATTACGGCACCAGGCACACGGGGGATCTCTCCTCCAAACGTGTGCACTGAAAGAACACACTTACTAGGTATTTATGCTGTGTTAACGCACACATTCATTACATTTGCAAGAAATGCTTCTCGTAGTTTTACCGAGAACTCATTAGCATATGGTAATGTCCACTGCACATGTTTGTTTGGCGTCTCTCGGTGATCCGTGGGGTCTTCAGATTATCCTGCAGCCTCCTTCTCTCTGTAGTTTGCATACCTGCTCTCCCAAGGCCCAGCCGCCTAAAGGGATTATTCAGGAGTCCCTTGTCTTGCAGCCCTCCCAATTATTCACAAAAAACTAAGACTTGTTTTGGTTGTGCAATGATTCTGACCACCTAAGGTGATAACAACCCCTACATGTTCCATTTGTTACATTCACAGTTATCAAATTAAGGCGGATCAGCACAGGCAGTACAATTCTGTTTCAGCCAAATTCAAGCGGAAAGGAAAAGCAGTGGCTTGCACAGATATGGTACCACAGAAACGGGACTACCACACGGCCACTAATAATACTCTGGCCAAGCTCAGAATTTATGATGAGCTGGAAGATGGCTGCCTCACAGCCCACCTCAAGTGTGGTTTCACCTAGCTCACTCACAGAATCACAGAATGGTCGGGGTTGGAAGGGACCTCTATGGGTCACCCAGCCCAACCCCCTGCCAAAGCAGGGTCACCTACAGCAGGCTGCACAGCACCGCGGCCAGGCGGGTCTGGAATATCTCCAGAGAAGGAGACTCCACAACCTCCCTGGGCAGCCTGGGCCAGGGCTCCGTCACCCTCAGAGGGAAGAAGTTCTTCCTCATGTTCAGCTGGAGCTTCCTCTGCTTCAGTTTGTGCCCATTGCCCCTTGTCCTGTCGCTGGGCACCACTGAAAAGAGTTTGGCCCCATCCTCCTGACACCCACCCTGCAGATATTTATAAGCATTTCTAAGGTCCCCTCTCAGCCTTCTCTTCTCCAGGCTGAACAAGCCCAGTTCCCTCAACCTCTCCTCATAGGAGAGATGCTCCAGTCCCCTCCTCATCCTCGTAGCCCTCCGCTGGACTCTCTCCAGTAGCTCCTCATCTTTCTTGACCTGGGGAGCCCAGAACTGGATGCAGTGCTCCAGATGGGGCCTCACCAGGGCAGTGTAGAGGGGGGAACATCTCCCGATGTTTCGCTCTCCTTAAGCGGAAGACCCGCACCTTGGGGCACGCGGCTGCGCTGTTCTCCTCAGAAGATGAAGGAAAGCTCAAAGCACCCGCGCCCACCCGCCTCACCGCCTGCCCCCGGTCCCGCAGCCCCTCACCTTGCTGTCATCCATGCGTGCCGCCGACCCCGCACCGGAGCCGCCCGCCCCGCCCCGGCAGAGCCCGGCACTCACAGACCCCCGGCGCGGCCCGGTGCCGCCATCGCCCGCCGCCCTGTTTGTTTACAGCCGCCCGCCCCGCCCCGCGATGGGCGGGGGTGGAGGGGAGCGGCGCGGGAGCGGTGCGCGCTGGGAAGAGTAGTCTTGCTCGACCCCGCCGCCATTGGCTGCTGCCGAGGTAGGGGCGGGAAGAACTACAACTCCCAGCAGGCCCCGCTGGGGCGAGGCGGGGAGCGGCGCGGCGATTGGTCCCCTCCCCGCTGGGCGGGAGAACTACATTTCCCAGAAGGCTCTCTGCTGGGGAGAGGGGGCTGGCCTATGCCTCCGCCGGAGCCGGCGCCGCGGGAGGGGGTGGCCTGAGGGGCCGGGGGCTGTGGGCGGCCCGGTCCGGTCCGGTCCGGTTCTCCCCTGCCTGGCGGCCTCCCGAGGAGGCGAGCCCGAACTGGAGCTCCAGTCCCTGCTGCCGCTGACGAGGCCTCCACCGGTGTGGCCTTCTCCTGCAGCCGGCGTGCAGGCCGCAGGCCTGGGCTGTCACAGAGTGCCGAGGTCCCGACTGAACGGCCGTGTAGTGGCTTCAGCAGCAAAAAATCCCGCCCCGAATGAAGTTCTCTGCTGTTGTTTGCCTCGCTGTGCCCTGCGGGTTCCTGAGGACGGAACCGAGTGTCCCTGGTCTCGCTCGGACGCCGCACGCTGGGCCGGGCCCTGGCCCCGAAGCCAGCCCGAGTCCGAAGAAGCAGCCCCTGAAATTGTGCAGGAACACCGGGTTTCGCCACCTCAAAATGTCGACACGTGGCAGGAAGGGTTAACGCTGAACCCTTCCGATGCCAAGCCAAGCTGTGCCCCCCCCCCACCAGCTCCCCTGAGGCTGGGCCCCCCGCTTGCTTCGAGACGACCGGCGGGTGTACCCCGGCGGGTGTACCCCAGCGAGTCTCTTTCTCTGGAGATATTCAAGACCCGCCTGGACCCTTGTCCTGTGCAGCCTGCTCTGGGTGACCCTGCTTTGGCAGGGGGTTGGACTGGGTGACCCACAGAGGTCCCTTCCAACCCCCAACATTCTGTGATTCTGTGAGCAGCTCCGGGAGCAGGGCCCGCGTTTCAAGTTTGCGGTGAAACCCGAAGCCAGGCCTGTTTCATGTTGCTGCATGTTTCTTTCTATTCATGCAACTCTATTCACAGGAGTTTCCCATGACTTAATCTCTCGTACATGCGATTGTTAGGGCTAAAGGCTTTGTCATGGGATTTTCCCCCTGAATCACAGACCTTCCTCTTGGAGGGATATGCTTTCTGGATGGCAGGGACAAAGCACTTTCATCAGCTTTTTTTTCTGTAAGCTTATATGCTTTCCAGTTGTCGAAGACAAGGCAGTTTTCACACTGCTTCCTATTTGCCTGTCCAAAACCAATGTGTCCGTTCTTGCAACTCTGCCCCTGAAATACATTAAAAATAAATAAAAGAAAGCAGGGATGATGATGATGTTAAGCAAGAGGCACTAGCTAATAAAGTGGAAGGAATAGGTCGCTATGAGCTTGCCTAGGTTGTCTCCTGTGATACTTCTTCATTCTGAGGGTGACGGAGCACTGGCACAGGCCGCCCAGGGAGGTTGTGGAGTCTCCTTCTCTGGAGATATTCAAGACTCGCCTGGACAAGGTCCTGTGCAGCCTGTTGTGGGTGACCCTGCTTCGGCAGGGGGGTTGGACTGGGTGACCCACAGAGGTCCCTTCCAACCCCTACCATTCTGTGATTCTGTGATCTTTGCCTTCAAATTCTTGATGAAGGTGGTGAGGCGCTTCATACCACCTTTGGCACTATCCTGGGGCCATAAAGCTGGCTTTCAAAGCCAGTTGGGGGTTTCCCTGGTGAAGGGAAATACTGAGTGTCAAAGAGCCAACATAGCTCACTTAGGCAACCCTCTGTTGCAACAGGAGTGGAGGAAGGAGATTAGACAGAGCCCTGATGCTGATTCAGAAAGGCCAGAATCCTTTCAACCAGCAAATTAAAGATACAGCTGCATATTTTCCTCCCACTAGATTACCCCACACTACCCATTCTGCTTTATATCACTTAAGAAGAAGCAGAGCTCTCAGTTTGTGACCAAGCTAAGCACGAGTTGCCTGCCTAAGTACTTAAGAGCTTCCATATTTTAGGACAGAATCACTAAAAACACGCATTTCAGTCTACCTTTGCACTATGGCTATGCTGTTCTCCTGGATGAATACAAACATGCAAATTGAATGGGAGTCTGTCAGAAAGAACAGTTGTGAATGGAATTGAATATTATATATATGAATATATATAGCACTATATAGCACATTAGCTTATAAGGTTTTAAAATTATTTTAATAGCTAGAAGAAAGTTCTTTACAGAGCAAATAGTGAACCCTTGGAGTTTGCTGCCATGGGACACTGTAAGGCAGAGAGTACAGCAGGTTCAAAAAAGCATTAGAGAGATTTATGTTTCATGGAGAGGTACTAAAGGCATGTATTCTCCACCATCCCTAATCTAACAGTTTGGGATACTGCAGGTGTGTGAGAGGAGCAGAGCACAGAAAAAGGCCAAGTTCTCATATTCTCCCTACGAAGCGCCTCCTCCTGCCACTCCCAGAGACAGAACACTGAACTAAATGGACCCGTGGTCTGACCCAGCAGGGCTTTGCTTTTTTCTGTGTTGTCTAACAGCTCAGCATCTTGACCCCCAAAAATTCACAAGTGAATCAAGAGTTTTAAGTAAAACTTCCCTGGCTAAAATAAAGGCAGATGATCTGTGTGCTAGACCAACTCACCCTCCCTAGCTGGAGGTGACTGTTTTTCCTAGTAAGTGACGATTCCTAAGAGATTCTCTGAGACACCCTGATGGTTTTCTTGCTAAACCATAGCGATGCACACCAAGGGAACGCTACCTCATATTAAACCTAATGTCACAAATCGTCTTACACAGTAACTATTGGCAGTCCCCTGCTCAAATTAATTACATTTATTAAAAGAAGGGTTGTGCTTCTGAGATCCAGAGAGACTTTGAGGTCTGTAAATAAACTGGGTTCGGTGATCAGGCAACAGTTTAAAAATCATTGCTTATGTCAGTGTGACTAAAAAAGAGATATAGCTCACGGGGTGATTTTGCACCATGTGCTCGTGTTTGCAGTGATCTCAACACATCCCAAAGAGGTGTTTATTCTTTCTTTATAGAGCCATAAATGTTTTAATCTGGGGAAACAGAAATCTGTTCCTCTGAAAGCCCTGCCTGAAATAAGAATAAATCTTGCAACCTGTTGGTATCAAGGCTCAACGTTTTACTGAAATTGCTCCGCTGTCCCTTTGTGGAGTCTTTGCAGATTCAGAGCCTTTGAGATCAGTCCATTCACAGATGGGAAGACAAGGATGCAGTTAAGATATTTTCCTGTTCGTTTTCCAAATGTCCCAAGATGCCAGTTGCTTTAACAGAGATGCTAACTCGCCATATGGGGAAAGATTGTGCAAGAACAGCCCGTCTTTCAGTCCCTTGGGTTGTTTTGTAGAACCAATAAAGAATTTGCATTGTCCTATACCCTTTAATCTGACACCCAAGAGACATTTCTGGAAATACAAGAAGAAACTCCCTGTCTTTCAGGTTTTAGACTCTGCTGATACTGAGACAGAGATCACCCTCAAATTTTCATTTATATCCATCAGTCAAATTACCTGTCACCGGGGAGTGACAAAAGTGTTTGTTTACATAAGATTCTGTATTGTCACATATAACTACGATAAAAGTATACCTTTTTTTTTTTTTTTTTTTACATTAGAGAAACAAGTTATATATGCTAAATCTCTGAAAGACCTGGTAAACAAGGGACCAGCCCATACTAAAAAGTGCAGCGATTGATCACCTCGTTGGTACAATTAGAGAAAATTCTATTTAAAATACAAGCTCGTTGAAAGCTGATGTTTAAAATCTAATCAGTGTTTGAACAAAGTGCAGCGCACTGGAAGCCTGATCTGTGACTACTTGCTATAGGCTGTGTAATTACGTGTTGATAAGAGGTTTGCTCTCATGTTTGCTAAATGTTCTACTTTGTGACAAGATGAGCAACTTCTGTAGCTACAAATGTGACAAAAAAGTCACATCTACAAGGGGAATTCTTCCTGTTCAGCTATGGCAAATTAACTTCTCCAGTAAGATGGACTCAAAATAAGTTAGTTTGGAATAATCAGCTCTTGTCCTGTGTGTACACTCATGGAAAAGTTACAGCTTTATCTAGCCAAACCGACTTTCCTGTGTAAGCAAAATCTTGAAACAGTGCTCATGAAGCTTTTGTATTGCTGAATGGATAGGCTATTTGTAGATTTTATTGCATGAAAATGTTCATGTTGCAGCTGGAAATAAGCTAATTCTATTTTCTAACTAGCTAGAAGAAGTGAGATAAAGAAGTCAGATTCTGCTATACTTCATTCATACGATTGAGAGTTCCAAGTAAGACAGAGTGGAAAACTAGGAATGGTTCAAAAAGGCATTTGAATAACATGGATTTCATGCAGAATTTAAACTAAATATAAAAAAAAAACCAACCCTGAGAACCAAAGAGCAAGACAAACAAATCACTGATTAAGAAGATGACGAAGAGGGGGTTAAAGTTCAATGCGGTGCGCAAGTGAATAAAATTTAATCTTGTTCCGAAACAACAAACAAACAGAGCAGCGCAATATGCCACGTTCAGGAATGTGAGAGCCATGTTGTATCTGGCGCTTGAACAACAGAGAATTATTGCTGCTGATATGGTAATTGCAGAGGTACAGAAAAAAGTGGGTGGATCATGTGAAATTCATGAAATACTTGAGGTGAACTTACAGCAGGATTAGTCTTTTTCTTTTAATTGTGTACATTGATCTCTATGCACAACTGGTTTAGTAAAAAAGCATATTGTTCATTCTGAAGGGGTTTAAAATCCACTTCAGCTCAGTGTCATTTTTTTGTTCTTAAGATATTTTGCGATGTGCTTCTCCCCTTTGGCCCACGCAAACAAATATGCCTGCATATGCATACCTATTAGAGCCAGCCAAAAACTTCTGCCCGTAGCTGGCCATTCTGGTAAGAGTATTTCTGGTTGCTCTCCACAACACTTAAAATCATTTTAAAAAGTTTTGTCCAGACCCAGATGCTATGGCATGGGCTGTGCTGACACTCCAAACATTTACAAATCTAAGCCTGATACTGTTGTCTTGCTCAAGGGCACAAACAAGGTTTCTGCATCGCTTGAGCACAGGATGAAGGATTCGTACGGCAAGCTGGATCCGCGTCGTAACTGGGTCAGAGGACTTCCATGATGACCTGGACTCCTGCGTGAGGTGCCACTGTGTTTCGTGTGAAGGATCGGGTTGTCAAATGCAGCACTTTGCCCTGGTCTGCAGCGCTCGCTCTGTCTTAAGTCGGCATCGTGTCGGCTCACTTCTGTTTTGCAACTGTGTTTAAGCGTGTTGGATTTCCTAGTATTGTGGGAACTGCTGATGAGACTTGTCTCTGCGTTTAACGGGATTTGTGTTTAATGAGACTGCTCATGTGGACAAAAGTTACTTACGGGATCAAAGGCTGCGCCATGGAAAGTGTTCTATTAACTAGATGTAAATTGGGAACACGCTCCTGGAGGACACAAACTTGTTCACAGGGCTATTTCAACGCAACGGGCAAAATAAGCAGCAGGATGTTGGGAGCTGTCAGGCTGCCCGCTTCGCCCATCCACACAGGGGAAATAAAAATGTGCTGTTTCAGAAAGATCTAGAACAAAGCACAGAGAGCCTTAACCTGTCATCAGCTCCCTTCTCCCTGGCCCTCAAAATCTTCCTGACATGTCCCAGAGCTGCCACGGCACCCATATTTCCTAAAACAACCACTGAGTTTTCCCTTCCCTTGCCCACATTGCCTCTCCTGCCCCTCTTCTCGGACAGCAATCTACTCCACTGCCCTGAACCAGCCTTTGCTTGAACTGGCTGCGCTGACCGACCTTTGCCGACAAACACGTCCGTGGTGGCACCTGGCAGCAGTTACGGACGGACATGAGCATGCTCAGCAAGCGTGGCTCAGACGAAAGGGGCAGAACAAAACCAGGTAACGCTTTTTTGACACAGCTGGAGCTCCCGTGGTGTGATTCACCAGAGTAGGTCGATTTTAGAGCAAATTACTTCTAAGCATGACTTGACCAAGAATACACCGATCAAATTTTGCATGATACTTATTGGAGGTTGCACGGGGATTCACCCTGTTGCAAAATTTTTCCTGTTGAGTGGACCAAGTGTGACCCAGTAAAACCGTGCAGATGCTGTTGAACTTCTCTTTCTAGTTCCACACAACCTCATGCTCTGTCACCTTCCTTGGGAAGTGCTGTTGACACCCAAACACTGAATGTAACCAGTCCCATGCTTCTCTCTTGGTAACTCACAGCAAATTAGAACGGCTTCTCAGGCATCTGGAGTAATTTAGGTAACAACTAAGAGACCCAGAGGGTCTGTTAAGCTCCACGGCCAGGCATGTACCCTGATCACATCCAGTATCTGGGTAAGACCCAGGGAAGAGCCGTCTCCTTTCTCTCCTCTCCAGTTCCATGCAAAGGGAACCTGAATGCATGCTCCTGACGGAAGCTCTGTCATATTCAAGTGCCCTGCTTTGGGATGGGGGTCCAGGATTTGCCCAAGTGACACCAGCTTAGTGTAGACATGGGCATGCCCCCAGAGATACAGCAGAATGCAGCCTTTCTGGAGAATCCAGTGCACTTTTAGCCTTTTGCTACTCTGACTCTGCTCCCTTCAGTCTTGACTTCACTGGAAGAAATGGCATTTAAATTCACAAGTCAGGCTGCTAGTTCTCAAACTGTCATATGGAAAATGTAACAATCAAGAAAAATGACTACAAACGCACTAAATAGCTACTAATTTTCTCATCATTCACATATAAAAATATATATCTAGTAATTGTAAACTCCAGACTATCTCTGAATTGAAAGCATAGTTGATCTGTGGTGACTGATTGAAGATTTGGAGGATTAAGTGTAATTGTAAGATCAAAAATAGAAAATATTGCCTAGTTTGCAAAAAGCATGAAAGTACAAGATCTAGGGGAATTCCCCTGTGTCTAAAAGGACTGTATTTTAAATCAAAAAACACACCGTGGACTTTTATTTTTTCTTTTGAATGTTACAATGCCGCTAACCAAATTTGAGACGAGACTGATCCAAGGGAAGAAGGAAATGGGCTCTGCGAAACACTGGTATATACTGAGATCACGTTACCTGTTTTTTAAGCAGGCGGTCTTTATAAATTTCTACCTCAGGATTTCCCTCTAGAATTTGGGATTGGGGACTCTATTGTCCCCCCAGAATTGGGGTCTGACACTGGAGCTGCAGAAAGCTGTATAAAATAGCTTGCTCCATTTCTGCCTCCACTGCCTCGTGTTACCAATCGTTCGTGGTCAGACTGTGCGGTGTGGTTCTGCACGCAGCAGAAGCTCTCTGTGGCACTGTGCCCCTTTCCTGCACGTTCTCCCATAGCTTTGCTGTCAGACCCAGGAGCAGCATACATTACAGCATTATTGATTCCCAAACGGCTCCCTCTCTACAGCACTCCGCAAGGGACCATTAGTGCTTTCTGTCTACTGGGACGTATCTCTGGAAAAGAGCTAAGTGATGCTGTCAGGTGATTCAAGGGCAGCAAACCTACAGCAAGAGGAGCTTTCATCCTCCCCAGGAACCCTTGAGATCCACAGCTACCAAGTAGGACATCAGCGAGTTTTCCCCATGCGTTTTCCACGATTTTAAGGCCCAGGCTAAGCTGCAGGAAAGAGCCTAACTTACGCATGTAGGGCTGATGCCCACGTTAGGTGTTAGCCTGCTTGGGTTCAAAGGCATCTCCAGAGGCTGATTTAAAGCATTTACATCAGTCTGCTGCTCCAAATCACTGAAACTTGGAGGTAAGTAGCTAATTATAGACGCTGCGAATACACCCATCAGTGGTCATTTCGCAGGACCGAGTGATGTCATGCTACAGAATAGCTTTGCCATCAGTTTGACAGGTGTTTTACGAAAAGAAATGCAGGTGGGGGATTTGCATGTGTGTTTGTGACAGATTTTTTTCCGTTTTTTTATCAGCTCCAGTTCTTCACGCAAATGAGCTATTTATTAACCAACTGCTACAATGTCAGGTATAAACATTAACCAAGGAAGCGATGAATCTACGCAGTTCGACAGCTGTTTGCTAAATGTTCACTTCAATTGCATATATATAGTCCTTAGCTGTCTAGTAACTTGTCTTACGGAAAGAAGTGCCAGCCCCAGAGCCCTGTTAACTTGCTTCATTCCCTTCCCTCCACCTCCATCTTTCTTAACTTCCTTTAAATGCCTATGTCAGGGAGAAAAGGCCCTCTTGATGGAACTGTGTTGAGATTGCTATGGTAACTTTTCCCTTGCCAGTGTCAGAAGTGTTATTCAGAGTCCCTCAGATAGCTACAGCATTCTTAAATGGAAAACAACTCACCCTTTTCCCCCTTTAATGTGTTCAGCAGACAGGTGGCGACCCATCTGGTGGCAAATTCCTAAGTATTTATATCCTTTAACTCTCAGACGATATGAACAAGTAATAGGAAATGTCATGCACTGAGTATATGAGTAATGTTCCCATTAATCAATTGTCCAAAATAAACTGGATTATTATATCTGTTTGTACTATACTGTAGCTATTTGCAGATAGATATACTGAAAGAGCAAGCCTGATTCTTATCGGCTCTGCTCCATGTGGAGGTTTAGGGGCAGAATCTCCTACAGTTTCACTCCTCTTCCACTTGTGCTTTGGTCATGCACAAGAGAGATTCAGAAATGCAGAATACTGCCAGACTGCAGTTATCTACCTTCTCCTGTCAGCATTTGACTCCCGCTTGGACAGCGTTTTCAACTGCCTATGGAAGCCACGAGGCAGTGCAGATACGCTCCTGGAGAACGAGACCCTTAGCTGCTCCAAAGTAGCAATCAGGCCCACCATGTTTTGGAGACAATTGGGATTTTGAAAATGAAGACCAAAAGAAAGAAATGATTTTTTGATTCCTAGTTTCACGAAGGAATGGTTGATTTACTACTTGAGTTGGTGACTGGTGTACTACGCATCGATTCAGAGAATGAAACCGGAATTTGTGAGTTACACTGGAGGTCTCGTGTGTCTCAATTCCTGATTTTCTTGCATCGGTTTTGGCAGGAGACTACTATTTTTAATGCATGTGCCACAGAGCATCCAGGAATCCTAGAAAAGGGCCGCCGTCTACATACCTGGAGCAACTCGCTTCACATCTGGTAGAGAAGAAAATCTCTGTGAAGAACATGTCATTCCAAAGCGGCTGGAGTCACTGCTGGTGTGGTGCAGATTCTCACCATGTCAAAACAGTCTGCTCAGGCAAACACAGAATCACAGAACCACAGAATGGTCGGGGTTGGAAGGGACCTCTGTGGGTCATCCAGTCCAACCCAACACCTTGGGGCACATTTGTCTGCAACGCATTGGTTTGGCGAGCGCTGTAGGGCAACACGTGCGTGATCTGCTCAGCGCATCTCAGGTCCAGATCCCCCGGTGCCAGACGATTTGCGGTGTGGCTGCATCTGCGCTCGCGCTCCGCTCCGAACGCAGCGTGGGGTCTGTGGCCGCGTTCCCACCTAAAGACACTGAGGTGCCACAGGGAGCACTCACCTATTCAGAAGTCTGTCTGAAGGACTGGGGTCTCAAACCGCTCGAGCGTGGCTGTGTAAAACACTGAAAACACCACAGGTGCCTCACTGATCAGGACAGGGTTGTACTGGTTTGTCCTCAAATGAGGAAAAGACAGATGTCCCTGAATCCATCGTGCTGACAGTATGTATCAAATGGAGATAACTTCAAAAAATTGTAAAGCTCCTTGGCATAATGATAATTCATAAACAATTTGGGTGGCTGTGTTGCTTTGTCTTTGCGTGGTTTTGGCTTACGAAGTTCATGACCTGGCTGCACAACAGAGAAGAAACAAGAGAATGGCACAATACAGCCCTCTTGCACCACTCTAGAGGTGCTGAGGGACGCTGAACTGGAAGTGAATACACCCGGTGCCGCTACACTCTCATCTTACGGGCAGCGTTGGATGGGGAGGTGTACGACTGAGAACAAGGCTCTGGGATTTAAAGATATGTTTGCATGTGCGTTTGTTACTAGGGATTTTGTTGTTGTTGTTGAAGGATTTCATACCTTCATTCCTTCAATTACATACATACAGCCTCGACTCATTTTATTCCAGGGCCTTTTTTCACACCCCTGCCAACGTGAAAGGGCCTCTAAGTGGACGCAAATGTAATTTGCTACCATAAAAAAGTCCAGTTGCTAAGCATAGCAACAACTTTTATTGGTCCAGTAAAAAACAGAAGCCGTACTGCATCACAGGCGAGCAACAGAGAGTCAAAGTAGAGACAGAATCGGAGTATGTTTTAAACATCCATGGAGATTAATCTGGACCAGTTAAAATACTTTATGTATTATCATATGATTATTGTAGAGTCTCTCTTCAAGATAAACTTAAGCTTGTTTGTAACCATTAACTGTGGACATGTTGCTTTACTAATTTTTAAAGTATAAATTCATATTTAATAACCTGTCTTTATAATTTTTGGTTTATCAACAATGAGACCAACACTACAATACCTATAAAGTACTGACTTACACCATCCAAACTTCCTCCTGAAATAGCATTGCTCATAGAAATCTGTACTTAGAAATTGATACACTGAAATTTCATAATATCGACAGGACTGCCTTAATGTTTGACAGATAAATTTTCAGCCAGGGATATTATGATGCACTGCGATTTAGGATTAGATTTAGGGTATGAGGATGTACTGAGATTTCTCGGTGTAAATAAGGATACAGGAATCATGACTGCCCCCTCTACACCGTACAGTAACCTCAGTTGGAAGGAACCTCTGGAGGTCAGCTGGTCTAACTCCCTGCTTCAACATGAAATCCCACTCCAAAGTGAGATCAAGTTGCTCAGGGCCTTGTCCATTCCAGCACTGACCATCTCCAAGGATGGAGAAGGCATCCAAACCTGTTCCAGTGTTTGTCCACCCTCATTGTAAATGGCTCTTTTCCAATGTCGTCAGACAGCACACGTCAACCTAATGACCGCCAAAAAGAGTAACTCACTCTGCTTCTGCTGGATTAGCAAGCTTAATCGACTCGTGCTGCATCATAACAGTGCCAGATCCACAGCAAGGGAAGTGCCAGGAACTCACAGTCAGCAGCAGAGGGTAGGCAACTGGGAGCTAGAGCATCTCCTTTTGGCATCGGCAACCTGTTAGATGGGCTCAACCGAGTCATCTGCCTGCGTCTTCTCAAGCTCTGTACACCCCTGTGAGCAGGGACTGCTGCTGACACACGTTGCTGCCCTCTTTCCTCACTGATTGCCGTCCGTCCTTGTTCCCGTGTTGCCGTCTCCTCTGCAGTGGCTCAAGCCTTGATTCGTTCACATGCTGTAAACCAAGTGGGGGACCAAGCTCTGCTTTCAGTGACGCCCTGCTTACAGCGTTTATGCATTTGTGTCCTGATCTCCTGCCGGGCACTATAGGATAAGAAGGTATTTTAGATGAATCATCAGTTATAACAACCATTTTTCTTAAACTGTAGCTGACATCATTTAATTGTAAGTCCTCGTACAAAACAACAGATGAATAAACGTACAATTTTTGCAAGTTAGTAATTAGACAGGCCCTTCTAACAGGAACTTCTTTTTCCTTTTATATTCTGGAACTCAAATTGCAGGTACCATCTTCCCATAAATGTCTCCACTGACTGGCTCACAAAAGAATCTGTCCTCATATGTTCCTGTCTAGGAAGTTCTTCTGAGCTTACACAGTTGCCGAGAAATAATGTCTTGGAAAGTCCTGTCCTCTACTTGAAATTCCACCCTCTTAAAAAACCTTCTGCCCCATTTGATTTCATAATACCCCATTTAGATTCTAGATGGTCATGAAGATGCACATTCTTCAGCAGAAGTTTATCTGGAACTCATCATCACTTGATCAGTGGCTTGAAAGAATTTTTTAATGACCGGAGAGTCAACAAGCCAAATTTATATCTGAGGTAAGTGGGTGCAGCTTCAAGGAAGTTATGAGAAGTCTGTGGCAGACCTTCACATAGAAAATCAAACACTGGATTTGCAGCCCTATGCTTTACCCTGACTGATCTCCTCCCCATCTTTTTGCAGGTTCAACACGAACCAAGGGTTTAAACATTTTTAATATGTGAATGATTCTTCCCCCGACTACAAGAACGGGTGGCAAACTGCTTTGAAGCAGAAACATCAGTGTGAGATTTTCAACCCTCCTGTAGAGCTAAAGGAGTTGTACTGATACCTAATACACAGAAGCCAGCTCGTTCCTGAGCTTCGGAAGAGCAGTCAAGAAGGCAACATAAAAATAAACAAGCAGTCCTTCACCTCACCTCCACCTTAGAGTTTTGAGCTCAGATTGGTACTAAAATAGGCGTATTCTAACCTTGCATCCTAAAAAAAAAAAATAAAAATGACACACTCTGAAATTTTCACATGCTTCTTGTACGTGTAACCTGATATTTTCACCTGTCCTTCTGGACAAACTCTGCTGTCTGTTGTTGACAATTGGGCTAGCACCAGACTGACATTTTTCTGACCAGTGCATTCAAGACAGCGCAAGACACTCTTCGGAGTTAACAGTCTTTTTTTTTTTTCTTACGAATGTTTTCACTGTGAGGCCAAAATATTGATGTTGTGGGTGTTCTCCACTTGAAGGTTTACATGAATGAAAGCTTATAAACGCAGGTCATTGCAGTGTTCGTGCCTTTCTTTCCCACAGCAGCAATAAATAGTAATTAACTCGGTTTTCTTTTCCCTTTTAGAACTCAAGTTTTTTTCATTTCCAGTATGGGTTGGTCTGTCTCTTCCTTTTTTGGTAAAAGGCTCTTTTTATCTATGAAGTACATTTTAATGATTCCATGGAAGAGAAATCCATCCCTTTCACAGTCTGTTTGAATAACAACATAGTTTCACTTGCATTTTACAGCAACCCAGATTGCACCCCAGAAATAAAACATATGGCAACCTAACAAATCTGTAAGGCTTAGGACACCTGTAGGAGCTGTTAAAAGTAGGCAGAAACAACACGATGAATTAGGAGAAATGGTGAAGACTCTAAAACTGTCAGAAAATTTCCCCTCTTGTGTACCTTTTGAAAATAAAAATTTGTTAAATAAACAATACATAAATAAATAAATAAATAAAAATTAAAATTAAAATTAAAAATAAAAATAAAAATTAAAATTAAAATTCAAAATAAAAATTAAAATTAAAATAAAAACAAACTGGTCTTTAATACCACAGGTTATTCACTCACTTTCTACATTCAGACTTTTAAATGATTTTCCTGATTGTGAGCTTACTTTAGCACGCTATCAAGACAGTAACTCTGTACTTCGTGGTTTCTGTTGACCCACATTACATTTCACGTATCGCAACTTTAAAGCATTTTATGGATGCTGTCCTTTTTCATCATATCCATGGTACTCTTAGGAAAATATTTCATTATAAGAAACAAAAAAATCTAAAATGTATCGAAGGTTGGTAATTACTATACTCACACATCATCTAAAGTATTCAAGTCGTTAAAATGAAGGATATGAATAGTCAAAGACCTCACACATTTTATTTTGCCCTCATAATAAACACAAATACGTTTTAGTTCTGATTCATCATGGGCCACAAACAAAACATGAACATACAAAGCTACTCTCCAGATAGTATAAATGGGCATAGCAGCCTAGGTGTTAGTTGAGCAAAGATGATTTACACCATCTGTGCTTACAGCCCGTTGCAAGTTGATTTCCAAGCCAGTACACCAGCCCACAGACAAGTGACTAGCTGTGAGTAAGAGCTCAAAGAAAGAAGGTGAGGGGGGTGTTTATTGTGACAATTATCTTAATTTCAGGAATCTGTTTGTGTTTTTTTTTTTAAATGTATCGCTTTTGTTGTGGTTGTTATTTAAATATTTTCTCTTTAGATACACAGAGAAGTGAGAAATGTCGCTAGTGAAGTATCTCAGTTGTTGTAGATTTGTCTGAACTTGCTGTTTCTTGAGAACAGTATTTCATGATTCTGTTTCCTGATGACAACGTGCTATTACGCTCCTTTTCTGTAAATCATATTTATTGTGATCTCCAATTTCAAATGCCTTCTCAAAACTTCATCTTGCTGTTTCACACAGAAGTGGCTCAATCATCAAAGAAGCTTCTTTTTTTCCCTCCTGTTTAGGATGATGAGGATTGATCAAAAGCCCCTAAGCTTTATACAGCCCAGCCACAGAATCAGAAATTATCATTGCTTCTTATTTTGTCTTTTTTCATTTTCTCCTGTTGTCTGTCGTCTCACTCACAGCCTTTCTTGTGTGCGTGTTCCTAATTGCAAACTAAGCCAACAAACTTGTGCAAGTGCTTTACTTTACTAGATGTGCCTGCACAAGTAAGTAAAAAAAGTTGCTATTTCTTTTGAAAGATGGAAGAGAGGAGAGGGAGAAGGATGAGTTAGTGGTTAGATCTGGAATTTAAAAGAACTTGGTTCAGTTCTCTGATCTGCAGCCGGCTTGCTATGCTACCTTGAATGAATTACTTTATCTCAGTAACTCATATCCATAAAACACGGCATCATGATACTCCTCTGTCCCAGAAAATACTTGCAATCATAAAGGGTACTCAGAAACTATAGAGATAAGGATCATGTAAATTCCTGTTGAGTGATGGATATAGGATTTATGAAGTCAAGAGCCACAGGGAAGCAGACAGCTGATGCTCTCCTTCCTTTTTCTCTGTACTTTCTGCTGCTCCGGTACCTGTAACGCTCCCTTTCTCTTCCACTGCTCCAAATCGTCCACTGTTGTCCTACAGAGAGCAAGAACATTGCTCCACCTTGTCTTACATTCCTCCCAGCCCAAAACCACGTATCTACATCGAACCTAGATGCCTCCGCTCGCATACTAACCCCAGCTTGCTTGACATGCTATGAATCTGGCAGTCCTGGAGAAGCTACGGGGAAGTAGAGCTAAGAAAACTTCCTGCAGCGACAGAATAGTAAGGCTATTGTTATTTAAGCATTCTCCAGAGGGGTAGAGCTTCCCCAGGTCTGATGCACACACGGAAGGGAAGAATGGGGAGATACTGGTTGTTCTCATCTCGCTATTTTCACCTGAGCATGGCTACTCTGCACGCTACGTCTCCGACGCCTGCATTTCTCACACTACTCAGAGTCCTCCTCTCTCGACTGAGCTCTCTGATCTCCCACTGATCTCCATCTGCAAATGTTTCTCTCTCTTCTGCTCTTTCCCCACTTTCTGTCCTACATCTTCTGTTCCTGCCGGCTTCCAAGCCCTCGTGTTCCCATCGCCGCTCTCCCGCAACGCCGCGCTGCCCCGACTGCCGTACCCTGCTCTCTACGCCAGCAAAGCCAGCAGTATCTAAAAACGCTATGGATGTTTCGACGCAAGTATCTCGGCAGCCCTTCTATTTTTAAACACCCCGAAGAGCTGTCGGCAGCAGTTATGTCTGGTACAGCAGTCTGCTCTGGAAGCAGATTAGGCCAAAGCACCCAGTGCCCCTGAAGCTGTCCGTGAAAAGGTCAGCACCCCGCTTCCGATCTGCTGACTTGGGTTTCCCCTAATCCACTTCAGCCAAAACAAACCAGTTCAGCTGACATCTACTGTTTCAACTGCTTCAGCTGCTCTGGTTGACTTTGGCCGCAACGAGCTGGGGAAGGATTGCGTGAGCAGCTCACAGGTAGGTGGGAGAGGAGGTAACTTTGGGCAGGGGACAGCCGCGACGGCGAGCGGGAGCTGTCTGGGAACGGTGACCTCCTCAGCAACCCCTCTCCAGCCCGCGGAGGAAGCGAGCACCCACGAGGGGATGTTTGAGCGTGGTAAATTCCGCGCTGCCGGCTCAATTCTCGCTTCTTTCGCAAGAGGTTCCCCTGGCAAACCACTCCTCTCCACGGCGCACAAAACACGGTGACGTTATTCAGGCTGTCATCATCTTTCCCCTGTTTAATCACTGCTAACTGATTAACCAAGCGAAGTGCCACAAAATCCATTAGCTGGAAAAGGAACAAAAAGCCACGCCAGCTTTTACGAATGAATAAACCTTTGTGAACGAGGTGCCGGACCTCCAGCTCTTGAAGGAGCCCCCCGGTTCGCCCTCCCCGGCCCCCCAGCACCAGGGTGGGTGCGGGGTGACACCCCTACAGCCACCCCTGCCAGATGCTGGGCACCAACGGGTAGGGAGGGGGGGGAAGTGCCAAAGTTCGCCTGCTGCTGCACAGCCTGCCGGACAGGGACAGCCACCGGGATGCCTTTTGCCCTTGTTTTACCCCTTATGGACACCTCAGGTCGTCTGATCTCGTGAGCTTGATAAGGAGGCACAAGCAAGGGACGCTAACATTAACTCTTTCGACACCGCTTTTCTGAAAAGGGGCAGGGAGTGCTGAGGGCAAAAAAATCCGTTGCCAGAAATGTAGCAAAAGACATTTCATAGAACCGATGCACCTCTGAAAACCTAGGAAAGGAAGGTCAACGGCCAGGGACACCAGCAAAGGCAGGCAGTCCCTGTCCCAGGCGGTTCAGGTGCCTGCCAGAGCCCCCCCTGCTCTGCGCCCGCAGTTCGGATGGTTTCCAGGAGCCTGCTGTGCAGGTGGCAGGGAGGAATGAAAGGCTTTCAAGGAAAAAAGAAAAAAAAAAAGAAAGAAGTGAAGCTGGAGCTAGGCTGTGACAGGCAAACGAATCAGCGCTCCTCACGAGTGACCACCTGCCAGCTGCCGACAGGCGCACGCATCGCCCATGGCAAGGGAGGAGGAGGACATGGCCACTGACCGCGGCGACGCGAGGTCAGGCACTGCCGTGTTCGAGTCCTCCAGACTCCTTCCATCTCCTTCCCCTCTACACTGCCTTAGTGAGGCCCCATCTGGAGTCCTGTGTCCAGTTCTGGGCTCCCCAGTTCAAGAAAGATGAGGAGCTACTGGAGAGAGTCCAGAGAAGGGCTACGAGGATGGTGAGGGGACTGGAGCATCTCTCCTGCGAGGAGAGGCTGAGGGAGCTGGGCTTGTTCAGCCTTGAGAAGAGAAGGCTGAGAGGGGACCTCATCAATGCTTGTAAATATCTCAAGGGTGGGTGTCAGGAGGACGGGGCCAGACTCTTTTCAGTGGCGTCCAGTGACAGGACAAGGGGCAATGGGCACAAACTGAAGCAGAGGAAGTTCCAGCTGTACGTGAGGAAGAACTTCTTCCCTCTGAGGGTGACGGAGCCCTGGCCCAGGCTGCCCAGGGAGGCTGTGGAGTCTCCTTCTCTGGAGATATTCAGACCCACCTGGACAAGGTCCTGTGCAGCCTGCTGTGGGTGACCCTGCTTGGGCAGGGGGTTGGGCTGGGTGACCCACAGAGGTCCCTGCCAACCCCCAACATTCTGTGATTCTGCGTCTGCAACAAACCTGTACAGCTTCACCCAGCAACGCTCTCCCGGGTCAGACTCTCGGCTCAAGCTCAGCTGAAAGTAAAGAGTTTTTCTTTGTAATAACTTCAACCTGCAGGAGTTGATTGTGATATCGCTGTGGTTTATTCGCACTTTTTATTACACCAGGAAAAATAAAAATCCTGGCTCTATATATAAAAGCTTTAATTTGCTGTCTGAGACTTTTCCTTGTATCTCCCCTTTTCCAGCTCCAAATAAAAACATTCCAAAAAGATCGCAAGTACTTTTTATTCTTGCAGTTTTACAGAGAGGAAACTTTTTCGGTCTCCCAACTGAAAAACCGAAAGAGCAGCTACGTAAGGCGTTACCGAGTTGAGGTGGCGAAAGGGAAGGGAGAACGGGAACGTCGCCGCTGCTCCCCCCGTCTCTGCGAGGACAACCGCGCTGGGACGATTCGTCCCTGCGCTTCTCCGCTCTGAATAAGCTGGGGCACTGGCTGCCGCCTCGAGTTTCGCTGGCACGCCGTCCGATCCCCTCCGTCAAAATGGGTCAGCTCTGGCTCCGCTCACCAGCAGCCAACCGCGCGGACTTCAGACGCCGTGGGTGCTTTGGGGGTTTGCAGAAGGTACCTTCAGGGCCACGGGTTCATCACGAGACAGACGCACGCAGAACAGTGAACGCACTGGGGTAAATTGCTTTACGACAGTTTCTCCGCTGCTTTTGATCTTCCTTTTGTCACCGTCTCATGGAGACTGGGCTTCTCTTAGGGCTTCTCTCTCCGCTGCACGCTCTGCGCTCCCTGGCAGGGAACAGGAGTGTTCGGTACGAGTGACAGCAGAGCTTCCTCACCAGGGATGGCTCGCAGCTCCGAGACGCCAGGCCCTTTGTCAAGGCCGTTCTTGGTCGCTTGTTGCCAGGACAGAGCCCACCACGGTGTATCACAGAATCGCAGAATGTTCGGGGGTGGAAGGGACCTCTGTGGGTCACCCAGCCCAAGCCCCCTGCCGAAGCAGGGTCACCCACAGCAGGCTGCACAGGACCTTGTCCAGGTGGGTCTGGAATATCTCCAGAGAAGGAGACTCCACAGCCTCCCTGGGCAGCCTGTGCCAGGGCTCCGTCACCCTCAGAGGGAAGAAGTTCTTCCTCATGTTCAGCTGGAACTTCCTCTGCTTCAGTTTGTGCCCGTTGCCTCTTGTCCTGTCGCTGGGCACCACTGAAAAGAGTCTGGTCCCATCCTCCTGACACCCACCCTGCAGATATTTAGAGGCATTTATTAGGTTCCCTTCGCAGCCTTCTCTTCTCCAGGCTGAACAAGCCCAGCTCCCTCAGCCTCTCCTCGTAGGAGAGATGCTCCAGTCCCCTCACCATCCTCATAGCCCTCCGCTGGGCTCTCTCCAGCAGCTCCTCATCTTTCTTGACCTGGGGAGCCCAGAACTGGGCACAGAACTTGCAATTCACCCAGAGCTGCGCGTTTCCCAAAAACACCAACCGCACAAACCCCGTCCACCGCAACCGAGAGCCGTGGTTGCCCTCTCCCACGGGGCGCTCGGTTTGAAGGGACCCGGGTGGCTGACCTTCCTTCCCACGCCATCTCCCGAGGGTCTTCGACAGCCGGCGGAGGAGACGCAGCGAGGCTCCCCCGAGGGACGGTGCCTCGCAGGGTGAAGCTGAGGGAGAGCTGCGGAGTGGGGTGCGCGAGAGGGGACCTGGCAAGCTCCCGAAGGATGGACTTCGCTCGTTAACCTTGGCGCTCACCAGAACAAACACGTGTTCGGCTAAACTATCTCTGTATCCCTGCACGGACTTCACTTTCCTGAAGTCACTGGTTTTAGATGTAACTTTCCTCCAGTTACTGGTTTTAGATGTAACCTTCCTCAAGTCACTGGTTTTAGATGTAACCTTCCTCAAGTCACTGGTTTTAGATGTAACTTTCCTCAAGTTACTGGTTTTAGATGTAACTTTCCTCCAGTTACTGGTTTTAGATGTAACCTTCCTCAAGTTACTGGTTTTAGATGTAACTTTCCTCCAGTTACTGGTTTTAGATGTAACCTTCCTCAAGTCACTGGTTTTAGATGTAACTTTCCTCAAGTTACTGGTTTTAGATGTAACTTTCCTCCAGTTACTGGTTTTAGATGTAACTTTCCTCAAGTTACTGGTTTTAGATGTAACCTTCCTCAAGTCACTGGTTTTAGATGTAACCTTCCTCAAGTCACTGGTTTTAGATGTAACTTTCCTGAAGTTACTGGTTTTAGATGTAACCTTCCTCCAGTTACTGGTTTTAGATGTAACTTTCCTCAAATTACCGGTTTATATGTAACTTTCCTCAAGTTACTGGTTTTAGACGTGGGGTATTTTTCCCTTTTTTTTAATTAATTTAAGGTTATTTCAGGGGTGAACGTGCCCCGCAGCCAGCCGGGCGGATGCCAAGCATCGGGAGGGGGTCCCCCCGATGACAGCACGGTACGGGCTGAGCCCCCCCCCTCTCCCGCTGCCGGGGCTGCGCGGCGGGCGGCTCCCGGCTCCCCGCTCCTCCTCCTCCTCCCTCTCCCCCCACCTTCCCCCCCCCCGGGCTGAGTTCATTCACTGGGATTGGTTTCAGATGACGCCATCGCTTTATTTTTACACCGGTGACCTCATCCCGGCGGCTTGAAGTTTACTGACCAGCGAAACTCTTTTTTTTTTTTAATCTCGCTCGCTCCCCGCCTGCTCTGCCCGGGTCCTGCTGGGGACCGGAGCCTTTGGAAACAAACAAACAAAAAAACCCCAAAACAAAACCCAACGCGACCCCCAACGCTTCTCCCCCCCATCTCTGTCCCCTTTTAATTTTTTCAAGCCATCTTGGCGGGGGGGGAGAAGGAGGGGGGAGCTCCCCATGTTTCCTTCTCCTTCTCCTCCTCTCCCACCCTCACGCTTCCCCCCGCCTTAGAGACGAATAGAGTTTTTCTGTTCGTTTTTATTTTTTTTTTTTAATTGCTGCCTTTTGGGGTTTTATTTTTAAATAAATGAAGGAGAAAGAGGCGCTTTCTCGGCGGCTGGGAGGAGGCAAAGTTACCCCGGGGGGCAGAGGCGAGGCCGGCGGCAGCAGCTTCCCCCGCTGCCGAGGGGACGGGGACGGGGACGGGGGACACACAAACAGCGCCGGGACCCCTCGCCCGGGGCCGCCCCGTGGAAGCCGGCCCGGGAGGGGGGGCCGGGCTGGGCGGGGAGGAGGAGGAGGAGGAGGAGGAGGAGGGAGGTGAGGGAGAGGCGGGCGGCGGGAGGCCTCCCTCCCTCCCCGCCTGCCTCTCTCCTCCCGCATGCCCTTCCCTCCGGCGGAGAGCGGCCGCGGCGGGCAGGTGGTAAGGAGAGAGGGGGCGAGAGGGAGGGGGTCCGGCCCCGCTCCCCGAGAAACCTTCCAAGCTCTGCCTCCGGCTCGGGGAGCGTTTGAAGCCGGGCTGCTGACAAAATGGAGGGTTGCGGGGGGCGAAGCGGAGCTCGGCTCCGTCCCCGGGGACCGGGAGCCCGGGCCGGGGTGCGGGACGTGGCGGGGGGCGCGGGGCTGGGGGGCGGGTGGGGAGCCGCTGCTTCAGGAGGCTTCACCTTCTTTTACTGTCGCTTCGGGCTGGGTGAAAGAGAAGGTTGAGCTCTCGGTTTTCCTCCGAGGGTGCAGTCGCAGCCAGCTGCGTCGCCTGACCTGTGGCTAACTTTTTTTTTTAATATTTCTTTTTTTTTGTTCAAACATTCGGCGTACGCCCGGCAGAATGAACAGATCCCGTCTGGAAAGCTGGAAGCCAGGCTGAGCCGCTTCTCCGGGCGAGGATGCGTGCTGGGGTTCTTAAAAGAAAAAAAAAAAATACCCAACCCAAACCCCAAGCAGAACCCCAGAATGATTTTGTGATCCTTGCTTTTGAGATTTGTGCTGTTCCTGGCAGCGTGCGGTTTGGTAGATGCGGAGTTTGCGAAGCCACGGCTGGCCGGACGGGACTTTGGGTTAGGCTCTTGTGTTTTGAGGGGCGGTGGAAAAAGAGTAAGTCTGATATTCTTGTTTTATGGTGTTCTTCCCGCTGCGCGCTGGGGATTGAAGCGTTCGTCGCGGTTGTTCGTGTTGGTTGTCTGGGGGTTTCTGTTTGAATTTAACTGCTTTGAATTTTAACTTTGAATTTAACTTCTTCCCTCTGAGGGTGACGGAGCCCTGGCACAGGCTGCCCAGGGGGGCTGTGGAGTCTCCTTCTCTGGAGATATTCCAGACCCACCTGGAGAAGGTCCTGTGCAGCCTGCTCTGGGTGACCCTGCTTGGGCAGGGGGTTGGACTGGGTGACCCACACAGGTCCCTTCCAACCCCGAATATTCTGTGAATGTGGAGCAAGTGTGTAACTGGGGGGGGGTGTACACATATTTTTAGCTTTAAACTTTTAATGACAAAAGATACAAAGAACAGTGATATTGATAAGCAAATCCTGCATTTCCTAAGTAGGCTTATTAATATTTTTAGGAAGAAATCTACAAAAAAAACCCATCTGAGATGTAATAAATTATGGTCGTTATGCTGGTTTAATACAATAGTGCTTCAGTATTTCTTAATACACAGTTTCAAAGTCTCTTTTTGAATGAACAAGTAAGTAAAAGCAGCGGAGGAGGTGCCAGTCCCTGTGCTGGAGGTGGTAGCTGCAAAATGCTGTATGCCTTAACACACGTGCAAAGGTCCGGCGAGCCCAGCCAAGCATTTAAAAACACGTTTTCTAAAAAGACATAAATACATTCCTTTTCCAGTAGGTCTGGTTTTGTTACCTAAGCAGATATAATGGAACAAAATCACACCAGGCAAACTTCTGCAGGAGAAAGCGAGCTCAGTTTATCTTTGTTTCTGTAAAATGCGCGCTGTTCTTTCGGCGAAGGCAGCCAGCCTGGCAGGGGTGTTTGCTTTTCGCAAGGCGAGCTCCAACTGTCCGGAGGAACCGCGTCGGCAGGAGCTGCACAGGAACGTGTTAAATGGGTTTCGCTGGGAGCTCTGTCTCCCGAGCCAGCACCCGGCTCCTCCGGGGTCCGCGCCAGCCCTCAGCCCGTGCGAGGAGTTGGGGTTGTATCTGCCATGTGCCCGGGCACCGTCCTTGGGGAGTCCTGCACCTCTGTGTTCGCCGGGAGGCAGGGGAGTGGAGTCCTGCGGGGTTAGTGGAGACCGGGTGGTGGGACAGGTCAGTGATACGTTGCTTTTTAAGAGAAGGGGTTCATCTGTGCCTTAGAAAGGGCCTGGAGGGCAATTTTCAGGCTGTCTCTGTAAGAAATGCCGAATCGGCAAATCAGCCGCTCGTTTCTGTTCCTTGCGTTGGTCTCCAAGTGAGCTCTGCTCTGGTGAGCTTGCAGGGTGAGGGCTTTGCCCAGTCACCTGTCTTCTCAAAGTGCAAGGCCTCGCACTCCAGACCTATTCAGGGATAGTGACCGTGTTCAGAATACAAATTTCCCAAGAAACGCCAAAAGCACGGTTGAAGCATTTTTTTCCCTCAGGAAAAGGGAGTCAGGGTGATAGCTTTTGCTTTATAGTATTTCTGTTGAATATTTTTAGATTTTATAGGGCTACGAGGATGGTGAGGGGACTGGAGCATCTCTCCTACGAGGGGAGGCTGAGGGAGCTGGGCTTGTTCAGCCTGGAGAAGAGAAGGCTGCGAGGGGACCTAATAAATGCTTACAAATATCTCAAGGGTGGGTGTCAGGAGGATGGGGCCAAGCTCTTTTCAGTGGTGCCCAGCAACAGGACAAGGGGCAATGGGCACAAACTGAAGCAGAGGAAGCTCCAGCTGAACATGAGGAAGAACTTCTTCCCTCTGAGGGTGACGGAGCCCTGGCCCAGGCTGCCCAGGGAGGTTGTGGAGTCTCCTTCTTTGGAGATATTCAAGACCCGCTTGGACAAGGTCCTGTGCAGCCTGCTGTAGGTGACCCTGCTTCGTCAGGGGGTTGGACTGGGTGACCCACAGAGGTCCCTTCCAACCCCCACCGTTCTGTGATTCTGTGATTTTTTTTTTTTCTTTTTTTTTTTTTACTTTCCTGTAAGAGTGGTTGGGAAAGCATCACAGACGTTCTTCAAGTGCTGACAATCCCGAATAGCCAGGTGGCGTAGAGTAGTCGCTGTCAAAGGATGAGGGGTGGAAGTACTGGCACATCCCTTCCTTTTCCTTTTACACCTTAGTTTCGCCCCTGGGAAGAAACCCGGCTTTGGCCTGCGAATCCTGTGAATTTGTCCCTACGGATTTGTTGTCGTGCTAATCGAATGGCTAAAGGTTCCTCGCAGTCTTGTAGCATTTTGTCTGTGGTGGTGTGATGGTACATCCACGATCATTTAAGAAGAATTATCAAGATGTTTTTCTGCGTAACGGGGAAGCAGCCGTGTCCCTGATGCGCTGCATGGTACATTCGCTTTCCCTGCAATTCCTTAGGGATTGCATCCAGATTTAGTGTAGTGACACGGAGAGTTTCCACAGAGTATTTTAAAAATCAGTAACTACATATCAGTATCATATTTCTGTGGTTTATTTGGTGTCCCCCTTCATAAGCAAAGGGTAACGCAGCATTCTTCAGGGCTGCCGATTGCAGAAGTGGCCTCTGCTTTCTGCGTGAATCCGGAGCTGTGAGCGATGGGTGGCCTGGCGATGTGTCTGCCCGGGCGAAAGGCAGCGGTGGCTGAAGACCAGGAGTCACTCGGCGAAGGCGAAGTGAACGCTGTAACTTCAGGCTTCTTTCTGGTGGTTGCTTGGGGGACCCTATCCTCAGGGTTTTCTTTATCGCCGGTGTAATAGTCTCGCTGCCCCGACGCCGACGCTGATCGAGGTGGAAGGGGCTCTGGAGGAAGGCTGGGGGCTGAGATGCCCCGTGCTACTGCGGTGTTGCTGCTGGCTGAAGGCGGCCGTGGGAACAGGGAAGTTCAAGTCACCACTTCTCTCCTTCGCCGCACCTGATCTTTGCGTCGGTCTTAGCTTGGTGGCTCCAAAGAAGAAACCTCCGTTACAGTTACTCTGTGACTTCCCGTAACGTCTGAAGGAAGCCCAAAATACGCATTCATGGTAAAGTCTGGCATCTTAACTTCTGGGTTTGCGTAGTTTTAATTGGAGCAATTAATTATGCTTATGGATAGGGCCTGTTGGCAGCTATCGCAGTCTCCAGTGGAGATGATGTTGGCCACCAGTCAATGACTGTTCCTCAGCGATCAAAGAAAATCCGTGTCCAGGGTGCGTGTATGGAGGACGGGAGGGAAGACGGGCGTGAGTTCAAGGCCTTGTGCTTCCTTTTGCTGCGCTGCTGCCGAGCCAAGACTGACCTACTCGGAGTTGGCCCTGGGGAGGCTGGCAGCTTGCCACGGTGCGTCCCTACGAAATGCTCCTGCAGACCAAAAAAAAAAAACACAAACACCCCAGAATTAATAATTGGGCAGGCTGGGAAAGAGGGGAAAGAGTGCTGCCTCGGTGACGGGAGGTTTGCCGTGGGGTTGCAGAACAACCTCTTCCTCCGTGGACCTTCCCAGCCTTCCTGTGCTTGCACTGTCCGAAGCTCTAACGTTTGTGCCGCTTGGATGTACCAAAGCGACCGATGAACCAAGGTCCTGCTTTGCGAGGAGGTCGGTTGTCTCTGCTCCTGGTGGCGGTGCGAGCCGTACGGCGCCAGTAACTCCCGCAGCTTGTCTTTAGCGTGTTCTTGGAACTGATTTTGCCCTGGGTAGTTTTCATCCTGTTCCTCAGAAACTAGGAAAGGTTCCTTGCTCAGACCTCCTCAGGTCAATCTGTGCCCTCACTTGGTTTCAAGCCTAAGTTATAAACTACTCTCAGCTGTTTAGCAAAGAAATATACACCAGTGGAGGTGTGCAGAGGCTTTCACTGATTAAGAATAAATGTAAATTTTTTTTCTTCTGCAAGATCTTTTTACATGCTATCCAGAGTGATAGTCTGCTAAAACAGTAAGAAAAATTCTCTTCATAAAATTAGAGCTGTGTTCCATTAGTTTGGCAGAAAACTGTGACACATAGTTTCTAATATTGAGACAAAACCAGATAGCCATTTTCATTGTGCTTCACTTGATTTTGCTTTGCTGTAAGAATCTATGAATTGAGGCTGTTTGTTGACTAAACGACAGATCAGTGGCTTGTACAAACGCTGTCTCTTTAGCCATCCTTGCCTGCTTGTCGAATGTTTTTTATGTTACGGGAGGCAAAAAGATGGGTCTGAGTGTGTCATGTAGCAACACTGGAACGAGAACTTTACAGAGAGCCTGAAACAAGGAGGACAACAGAGACTAATTGTATGAAATTCCTTTTATGCACACGTTCTTGATTTCGAATAACTAGTATGTATTCAGCTTGCTGGATTAGAAGGCTTTGGCTCTGCGTGTGTAGCATAGCTGTTGCTCTCAGAATAAGAGACCAACTCTTCTTCCCCCCGCAGTGTTCCGGAGGAAATGCTTCTTCATTGCTGGGTGTGAGAATCATGCACCCCAGACTTTAAAACCTCAAATGTCATGTCAGGAGTTGGGTTTCTACCTGGCAAGATGGTGCTTGCAGGGGAGTGACTTTCTTGGTAGCGCGTATTTCACTAAGCTTATGCAGTCCCTTAAGCGTGGAGGCCGTCCATCTTCTAAACACGAATCTTCCAAATACATCCAGAGAGTCCAAACTGCACTTCGGGGAGCATCCCACTACGGAAACAAACCTGAATTTCAAAGGTGGGTCATAAGCACTGAGAACATATTTGCCGAAAGAACGGGCGTGAGGTTACTTTCCAGTCATTGTGTTAATGCTGTCTGGAGCAGGTATAGCACCTATCGTGTGTACGGTTCCCATAAGTATTTTGTTACGGGTGGGAACCTGCTTAGGTGTTGGGATTTCACACCTTCTTTTTTTAAAAAACTCTGCTTGGCACTCTGCGTTTTCTCTTGCTTTCCAGCCCTGCTTTCCCTGACAGTTTTGTGGGGGTCTGTGGGAACTCCAGAAAGCTGGGAGGGAAGACGGCGGGGCGGGGAAGGAACTTTGTGTTACACGTTTCTTCACTAACTACATCACACTTAGAAGTGCCTTTCTAAATTAGGAGAATGTAGGTAGAGGCCTCTTACTAGCAAAACTTGGAGAGCAAACTGAGAACTTCATTTTGGTTGCAACAAAGATTCGTAGAGCTTTGACAGTTTTTTAGCGAGCATGAAGGATATTGCAGCAAAACAAGCACAGCACTGATCTTGGTGCGTTGGGCTGACGTATTGTTAGGTCCAAGGAAGTCTGAAGGTTGAGTCCCGATTAGCAGAAGACAGAGGATGTCATCAGCTCAGTAGGGCTCCCTCTGCCTGTCTCGAGTCCCTGGGTGCAGGACAGATGTGAAAACAGGACAGATTCAGGACAGGCTGTGAAAACCCCTCTTCCCACAGTCTGTGTGGAGTTCTGCGTTGATGGGAAGTCTCTTCTCATAGCAGCAGGACCCAGTACCTGCTTCCTCGTTCTCCCAGGCTGCTCTCATGTCATTTCAGTTTTCAAAAAGCTCTCAGGTTTTACACAGCTAGTACTCTGAGGACTTACTGAGGAGAGGTAGTTGACAGTGAACTGGTCTGTAGGCTCATAGTCCCAAATCTCAAGAAGACATGGCAGCCAAAGGCCAGTGGGCACCATCATTACGAGAACTCCATGACCTTCTACCTAGTGGGAGACTCATTTAGGGCATATTTAGACAAACTAATAAAGCTGCTTGTACTTGTACAAGCTTTCTCTGCTACCTTATTTGTTTCTCACTATCGATCTTTTATTTTTTTTTCCTTGCATGTAACTTTTCATCGGAATACGTATGATGATACGTTTTTCCTGGTCAGTGGGGTGAGCTCTCCTGTCCAGCTGGTGCAAATCCCTGGCTTATTATGGTTAACACGTTGTGAGCATGCTGTCAGCTTCTCAGTCCTGCGTTCTGCTTGTTAGGTGATCCATGTTTGGATACCTTCCAGTTGACAAAGCCTGTTTCCTCATTGTGTCCTGCTTTGCCTGTCTGCTGTGATTTCCAGGTGGACCTGTTTGAAGATGCCTGAAAAATCTGTTGATCCAGCCCAGACGTGGTTGTATGGGTAGCCCATTTGTTGCCTGTTTCCTCTCAAAATGCTGCTGAAAGTTAACGCCTTCAAGCATAAAATGGACAAAAAAGAAGAGTAATAGAAGTGCATATCTTCAAGATACCAGTCAGGACAGCAAAAGAAAGTGTTTAGATACTAACTAGGTAATAGTAGCTATCGTTGCACATTTTCCCAAGATACTGCGTCCGTGAAGAGACCCCCATCTTTCTGCCCCCTCACATTCACAGTACTCGAATCTTTTTCTCCAACTGGGGCTTGTATGACTTGCCAGCTTTCCCGCAGGTGTGACCTGTTCTGGAATGAGGAAACGTGTAGTGTCTTTTTCTCCCGCTGCCTCATGTATGGTTAAACCTATAGAACGCTGCGGAGGAAGCTCAGGCATGCTGTTCCCCTGACAGCCTTCTGCAAATACAAGCTATTAATGACCATTGCCTTTCATGGGCAAAAACAGTACTGGCAATCCCTTTGTGCACTTTATTTAATGGCGTAACAAGCGAGCACATTAGCTATTTTTATTCGAACGCCCAGACATAAGCCAGTGTGGCAGAGTGGCTACGAAACGTCTGCATAGCTAAGTGAAAATACAGCTGCTGTTTAAGACTAAATCTTTTAGTTACAGGATTTTGAGAGGGCTCAGCCAATGAGCGTCTAATCTTTCTAGTTGAGCTATGGTGAGGATTTTCGAGATTTTGCTTTAAAGTAGGAAGGGTGTGCTTTTTAGTCGCTGACTTTGTCTATTGTTCCAGTCGACGATAAGGGAGGTGGGTGGGTGGGGAAGGGGGGACTGATTCAGGTTAAGGGTTCTGGTCTTGTCCTTTCAGGACTATCTGTTCTTAGGTGCCTCTTAGTGCCAGGCACACAGAAAAAGCTGAGTACAGTGACACTGTTAGCAAATGCTGGGTCAGAGAGACGCAGTGTTTGGTTTGGGAATTTTTAAAGACTGCCAAGTCCTTCGAAGGTGGGTTTTCCTCTTTTTTTTTTTCTTCCCCCTTTTCCTTGAAGAGGCTGTCTGCTTTGGCAGAAAAATGGCTTTCATGGCTTGATGAATGATGAAAAAAAGAAAATTCAAGACCGCGTTGATGATTTAAGTCTTCGAATATTTCAAAGCCAAGAATTGATATTATGGATGAACTTGGGAGGGATGTCGAGCATTTAATTTCTTGTGTGTGTACGTGCTCAGCAAATAGTTATACCTCAGTATTGACATGCGTGTTCTCCAGTTGAATTTTGGTTTAAATAAAAAAAAAAAGAAAGAAAACAAAACTTTAAGCATATGATAGATGTTATAGGTCCTGATGTGGGAGGAAAATCACTTAATACCTTGCTTTACCTGACCTGGAACCTGCCTGATGCTGGAGTAGATATCCAGTGGTAGCACATTTTTGTATATCTTTGCGTAAAAGTACACTTTCAAAAATCTTCTTGTTCGATCCACCAAAGTAAGGCATTTCTACTGAGTGCTTAATATTTGGCCCAACTGGTGGTACTGCTTTTCAGTGCAGTAAAGCATTATTCTTCCTTGGCCATTTGTCACTTAAGTGTTTTTTCCGTTTATGTTGGCAAAGTGAGAATATACAAGCGTAGCTTCCTCCTTGAGAGGTCTCTCCCTTTCAGATGTCCATAGTTACACACCAAAGCACAGCTGGAGAAGTCTACCTGTTGGTAGAAAACAGCATTATTTCGGGGGGCAGGTGTGGTGGGGTGGGCATGGAGTAGATCAGCTGCTTTGGGACATGATGAAGGTGAAGTAATTAAACCACCAACGTATAACCACATCTTTCAGCTTCTCCACCAGCAGTAAAATAGACTTTCTTGAATTCAGAATTCTGCAGAATTAGTTCTGATTTAGGTTTAAATGGTTGAATTGAAATGCAGTACTATCTTCTGATGTCTGTGGACAGAGCTGTGGCCTTTCTGCTTTTACTCAAAACGCAGCTAAATTGCACTGCAGTGGAAAACCACTCAGGCTTATGGCTTTCTGGAGCTGAAGTTTCAAGCAGTATTCCCCGTTTTAAAAGCTGTGTGGTATTAGGGTTAACTTAATACTTAGAGGGATGTGTGTAAGGAACAGGACTAGAAAGAAAGAAGAAATAGAGAATAATAGCAAAGAAGAGGTATTGGTCAGATGTTAGAAAAATATACCATACGGGCTAATAAAGGGAGAAAAAGAAGAAAGTAGAGTCAGCAGAGATGAAAAACATTTTAAAAAAGGAAGAGAAAGGTACACTATTAATTGCACGCAAAAAGGAGCCTTTTAAATCGCAGAAAGTGTAGTTCTGATGTGGCAACAGGATGGGATCTCTCCACTTTGGCTAGTAGTGCTAAGCTTGTAGTAGTAGATAACAAAAGAGTTGTTTTCTGCGTGTATGAGGAGAAGCCGTTTGACAGGCTGTCTACATCAAGTCTAGTGACAAGTTACGGGAGGTACAGGGAAAGGTGTCGCTTCCCGTGGGTCCATAGTAGTGAATGCTATTTATACATCTAGAAAATATCTTCTGAGGATTGCTAAACACTAAGGAGTTGTGTGTTTTGTCTTTCTGAGTCCCTATTTTAGTTTATAATTCATGTAGCTGAAAATACATGTTAAAAACTAGAAATGCTGGATTGGAATGTGCGGCGGCTGTTGGGAGAATATCGCTGGGTTAGTGTGTTTGGTCTTTATTGCTAGGCATTTGTAAATATTTTGGAAGGAGCTGATTTCAAGGTGTTGCACTATAGGCCAGATCTTCATGTTGGCCATTTGTAAGGGTCAGAGATTTAGGCTTCAAGTAGCATGCTCCCGAGTCTACGTAAAGACGTGTCTCACAGTGCAGCTGAGAGGGTGGGAAGGAGCGGGGAAAATGATCTGTCTGAACACTGCTGTTGTGGGTTGCTATTTTTCTTCATGCTGTTGGTAATTTATTGTTGGCTTTTTTTGAACTGGGTATGTATGTAGCTGTTCTAGATGGAAGAGAAGCTTTTACCTTTTTTAGAGGGAAAAAAAAAACCAAACCCAAACCTTGGCAGATGTTATGTTTGCTTCTGGAACGTGTCCCATTCAAGAGGCTGATGTCCTCTCACGAAGCCTCTGGTACGGATGTACCAGCTTCCCCAGGTCCCCGCTGTGTGTCTCCTGGCAGTTCTGGGTTACGTTACGTGCGGGCGCTGGTAAACACGACTGGTCAGTGCTACAGGGAGCTTTAACCTGAAGCAGGGCAGCAGTAGTCTAAAGGCTGTTGAGAAAGTGTCTTCCTCCAACTGCGCTAGTAGAAAATGTTGCTGGGTCCAGCTGCTCGACACAGCCCCTCTACCTCTAGCTGCTGCCCTGAGTCTGCTGCTCAGAGTAGTTTTTATGGCTGTTTGTACTTCACCTGAGGCCAGGTCAGAGAATGAACTCGCATGTAGCCTGTGCTGCTCTACCTGTTCGTGTTTTGTTTGAAGCAGACCAGAAATCCATCATACTGTTTGCTCTCTAGGCTTTAGATGATCGTTCACTCCACGCCGGACCTGGAATTACCTGCCTTTTTGATACATAGACAAGCCTTAGAAATAAAATACTCTGTAGACCATCCTCTCCTTTCTTCTGCGTACTGCCCAACTTGCTATTACTCTTGTTGACAAAAAGAAATGGGTTCAGCAGCAGTAAAAGTGAAATGGGAGAACATCAGCGTGGACCCACTGAAGCTGATGGAGCTCTCTGCGGTTAGTGCAATGTGGCGTGCGGTTCGGTGGTGGGTAGCACCAAACGCCCAAGGGTTGCTGTGATTCTTCTCTTCTCTTCCCAGCCACCATCACTGCAAATTTACTTGTTCAGTGGCTCTCAGGATTTCACAGTGAGGTGGAGTCTGGAACCAGAAATAGCTGAAAATTATTTGGATGTGGTTTATTTATGTGTTTGTTTGTTCTGCTTGTTTGTACGGTTAGTTTGTGACTGATTTAGTTCTTTGAGTCACTGCATTAACATGCGAGCTGGCGTAAGGGACATGGCTGCTCTCTGGTAGTCCCTGGCTTGGCTTGTTCTAAGCCGCTGTGGAGCATCCCCCCAGGGTCTGCCCCGTCGGCTGGGTGCCTGTGTGCCAGGCTCTGGACCAGCGGTTTGAGGAGCAGCCCAAGGGGCGGTGGGCTCTGCCTCCTGTTCGTGCACCGGCCTGTTGAGGGGCTGGGAATGGGCTTAGTGGTTCATTAGCCAGCAGGAGAATTTCCTCTTGTTCCAGAGACCTGTCTTTTGCCCTTGTTTGGGGGTCTCCTGGGCGCTCGGCCCGCAAGCCAAGTGGAGAGTTGGAGTTGTCCATGTCCTGAAGTGCAGGTAAGCCCATTGCAGCCCATGGCAACCTGAAGGGACTTGTTGAAACCTGGAGGAATTTCTCTCCAAGCTTGCCTTCTGCAGAGGCAGCAAGAAGTGTATTCAGTACATGGATTTGATCGGTGGAAACTAAGGCTGGAACCGTCCATTCGAGCTGGATTGGCTTGGCTTGGCTGCTCAGAGCTCCGAGAGCTTTGTGCTCCATTGGAAACTGTTGCTTGTGTGCCACCTGACAAGTTCAGAACATCAGTTCCGTGAGGGAGCTTTTCCTTTAAAACAGCAGCAGATCATATAGATGTGTGTGTATATACGTGTGTGTGTATATACGTGTGTGTTTATATACATACACCCACTTACCAACTATGTATCTATATATGCATACACACACTCTGTCCAGAGCAGCTTAGATCTTATAAAGCTTTTCTTCAAAGTGATTTCTCAATGTTTTATATGATAAGAAAGGCAATTAATTAGCCGGCAAAACAAAACAGCCTTGCAGATAAAGCTTCTTAGGCTATGCCTGGGTGTAGTGAATTGAGAAGATCTGGATATGTGGTCTCCATGGAACACTTAGTAAGTAGTTTTAGTAGTTACAGCTGTCTGAACTAAATAGATGAATTTTGTACATTCAGTAGCTTAGGATGTGTCTGTTTGGATATGCTTATGATTTCTGGTCATTACGTGGTCTTTCAAAGGAAATGGAAATGAAAGCCTAATCCCTTTTTACTAAAAACTTGAAAGCATTTCTTTTATATCATGCTTATTTGGTAAAGTGAATAATTTCTGTTCTCCTTTGAGAATGGACGGCTAGTAATGCCTATTTACTTTTTTTCACTCTACCCGATGATTTTTTTTTCTTTTCACCTCGTGTTAATTTAAATGGTACCAGTGTCTTCAGGGTCACTGTACGGAACTCTGATTTTCCTCACTTGTTGATTGCTTGCATCATCTCTGCCCGCTGCTCTGGGGGAGATGTTGATTAAACCTACAACTCGATTTAGTACTCCCGTCCCTCTTCAGGGGATGCTTCTAACTTCTTTTAACACTGTATTTCTTATATTAACACTGTATTTCTTGTTTGCTTTCAAAATTGTTTGGGGTTGTTGAATGTTTTTTGCATTTGCTTTGAGTAATAGTATGCTGATACCAGGATGGTCTTCTTGGGGTCCGGCCTAGAGTAACAAGGTTCTGCTGGTTCAGCTGGAGCTCTGCAGAGCTCCTGCTGCCGTCCGGCTGCTTGCACTGCTGTAATGTAGTGGCACCCACACTGGAAGAGATGTTGTTGCAGAAGATCGTGTATAGGACAGGTAGGAATCCAGAGCACCCTACTGAAGACACTGCTGTCCCTACGGCATGTCGATGCTGGTCTTGTTCTTCGTGGCGTTTTGGCAGCTGAGGGCTTTTGTGATTCAGGGAAAAGACATTTTTTTTTTTTCCAGACCATGTGGACTGAGTTTTGCTGATTTGCATCAAGTTTGCCTGCAGGTTTGTACAAACAAGTCGCAGAATCACAGAATGGTAGGGGTTGGAAGGGACCTCTGTGGTTCATCTAGTCCAACCCCCTGCCGAAGCAGGGTCACCTACAGCAGGCTGCACAGGACCCTGTCCAGGTGGGTCTTGGATATCTCCAGAGAAGGAGACTCCACAACCTCCCTGGGCAGCCTGGGCCAGTGCTCCGTCACCCTCAGAGGGAAGAAGTTCTTCCTCATGTTCAGCTGGAACTTCCTCTGCTTCAGTTTGTGCCCGTTGCCCCTTGTCCTGTCGCTGGGCACCAGCAAGTCAGCTGAAGTAGCCTGTCTGTCGGCACAGCTCTGCCGTTCAGCAAGGTGCAATGCTAAAGAATTAACTTAAACAATGGTTAATTTCCAATAACTTCATCCAATATTGTTTCTATCAACATAGATACCAATTTGTCTTTTTTTTCTTTACTACTCCTTTGAGGTTTTTTTCTCCATCTCCTCAGTGGTGGGAAAGGAGGGGGTGCATATAGTTGAAAATACTCTGTTTTTCTTATATTTCAGATTCCTTGAAATTTCTTGTTATAGACTAGAAAATGGAACTTCTAGTAAGTCCACATAAAGCTCCTTTACACAGTTGGTGCTCAAAGGCACATGGGCAAATTTAACAGGGGTTTGGGCTGGATGAAGAAAGGTGGTTCTGTGTCCTCCCCCGTTTCTTGCCTTACGCTCCTTTATGCCTGGCGACTGGGCTGCCAGAGGTTCTCTGTGGCTACTTTTAAACCAGTTTTTCTAGTACTGAAGTTCACCGATTCCCTGCCCCCTCCCCTGCTTTTTCTTTTTTCTGTCATCTGTAGCGTGTTTTACAAACACTTCGTACCTATGCTGGAATAGCTCGCTTTAATGAGCATTACATATTTCTATTATCTGCTGAGCCCGTACGTTCTTTCATTCCCTCATAAATCTTGAGGACGTGGTGACCTTCTGTTAGTTAATCAGGTGGTTTGTTTTTTTCCTTCTTCTGACATATCACTCCTGACAGTAGATCACTTAGTCTATCTCAGACTTATCTTTTGCTGGCATCCTGTGGGAGAGGCTCTTGCAAAGAAACCTATTTTTGCTTTCTCAGCTGTTATTACCTAGTGGCTAGTAATCAAATTTAATTGCACCTCTACATTTTTGTGCACCAGCTTGTACGATTTTTCTTACTGTTTTGATATGTTTTCCGATGTGATACTATTTGCTCTCCTAAAGCATATTTTTTTTCCTGTCTGCTGTCACTTATTCTACTTTCTGTTTCTTTACGCAGGCTTGGATTCACATTTTTCTGCGACATGCTCATTTGGCCTGCGTAACCTCACGAAAATGTTACCATTTAAACATAATGACTCTTTTTTCTTCCCTGGCTTCCTGTTCCCTTTCCTTGTGAAGTGGTGTGTATACCTTCCGCAACTTTCCGACTCAGCTGGGAGCTAAACATGCAGCTTTTCATTTCCTCTCTCTTCTTGAACTGAGAAGCTTTTGGACCGGCGGTGTCTTCATCCCCATTTCTGAAACATAACGGCATGGTACTAATTTTGGTAGGATTCACAGAATCACAGAATGTTGGGGGTTGGAAGGGACCTCTGTGGTTCACCCAGCCCAACCCCCCTGCCGAAGCAGGGTCACCTACAGCAGGCTCCACAGGACCTTCTCCAGGCGGGTCTTGAATATCTCCAGAGAAGGAGACTCCGCAACCTCCCTGAGCAGCCTGGGCCAGGGCTCCGTCACCCTCAGGGGGAAGAAGTTCTTCCTCACGTATAACTGGAACTTCCTCTGCTTCAGTTTGTGCCCGCTGCCCCTTGTCCTGTCGCTGGGCACCACTGAAAAGAGTCTGGCCCCATCCTCCTGACACCCACCCTGCAGATATTTATAAGCATTTATTAGGTCCCCTCTCAGCCTTCTCTTCTCCAGGCTGAACAAGCCCAGCTCCCTCAGCCTCTCCTCATAGGAAAGATGCTCCAGTCCCCTCACCATCCTCGTAGCCCTCCGCTGGGCTCTCTCCAGTAGCTCCTCATCTTCCTTGAACTGGGGAGCCCAGAACTGGACAGAGTACTCCAGATGAGGCCTCACTAGGGCAGAGTAGAGGGGCAGGAGAACCTCCCTCGACCTGCTGGCCACACTCCTCCTAATGCATCCCAGGATCCCATTAGCTTTGTGCTACGGCCACTGTTGTTTCGCGGTGCGCTGATGCAAACAGCACCCTGGCTTCCCGACATGGTACTAAGATCACTCTAGTGAGGAGCAGGGGAAAAGCTTAGTTTCTTATTTCCAGGTAGAGAATAAACACGGAACGAAAAATGTCCTTTGGCGTGCCCTGCCGTGGTTCTAAGGCTTAATCGAAATGTAGATTCTTCTTTGTCAAATTAAATGCCTCTTGCACGGTATTCCCCTTCCTCTCTAAACAGAATTGGCTTGACTCTGCCCCCTTCTCCACAGATTCCTTGTTTAGTTTGTGGGAATTGCAAGAGCTCTGATGTTTTCCCGAATTAAAGACGCCAGATTCGTAGTGATTTCTTCCTTCTCCCTGTGGTTCCTCTCCTCCTCCCTACAGCCCCATACAGACTCTTTGGGGGGATTTGTTTGTTTTTATTTTCTCCTGGGGAAAGACTCTTCCTCATCCATCTTCATGGCAATTTGTGGTTCCTCAGATACAGAGTGCTTCAGTTGACTTCAGATGCTATGCTAGTGCCATTTTACCAACTCAAGGAGTAAGGAAGGCTGGACTGGTAGTATAGTGCACTTTCTGCTTCTGTATCGGCTGTCTTCCCTTCATTTAGGGAGCATGATTTTCTAAATTCCTTCCTGATGGGTTTCCGTTTTGAAATACGCTCTGTCCGGAATGATACGACATCTTTGCAAGCAGAACTTTGTTATGAAACACTAAGCACAGAGAACTTGTTATCAAAATACTTGTTCCTTCATTTTTTTATTTGTAAGGTCACTGTTGTGAAATCGAATGATTAAGAAGTGTTACTTCAGAAGCAGAGAAAAGGTATTGGAGATTGCATCTTTTTTTCTGCAGAAAACAGTGCTGTCTTGAGACCCAGTTACTCAAATCCAAGTTGTAATGAAAATATACTAAAATCCTCGGCTTTAGCTTGGTTGTATCAAATACTTGGTAGAACTCCAAAGTGGTAAATAACTCAGTTGTTTTCTTTATGGAGTACTAATCTTGTTTACTTTGGCATGTAAAACCAAAGTCACAGCTTATTTTTACTTAATATACACTTTTTTTAGAGTACCCCTTCCATGCACTAATACAGGTATTTATTACAGAACCAGGAGGCCAGCCACAGACCGTGGGCTCTGCGGTGTTTGGTGGTCCCAGAGGCAGAGAGGAGTGGTGTTCACCTAGGCAGTTCTGGTCAACGTTGTAGTCTTAGTACTGATGCCAAAATCCTTGTAGACATTGTGGCAAAGTAGTGGTTTTGAGGCAGTGTTTAGGAGTGTGAGACAGGTGGGGGGTCTCGTGTTATCTTGCATGGCTTAAGAAGAAAATAAAGATGCATCTGGTCAAAGGAAGAAGTCTGGAAAATTGTATTTGCTGCAGTGTTCTGTGTAGGTGTGAGCAGCATAGGAAAGCCAAAGGCAATGCTACTGTGCTATTAGCAAAACGAGATCGTGTGCCTGGGTGAGCATTTTTCATCCATCTATGCTGTTTAATACCAAGCGGAAAAATGGCCAGGACACAGCTCCAGTTTTGATGTGGAAGTCTAGGGAGAAATCCATTATGAGATGAAGTAGGTTGATGGAAAAGGGGAATGCAATAAGGGGAGCCTCTCAGCTGCAGCAGATTTTTGATGTCCTTCAGGAGGATACTAGAAAGGAGTGAAACATGCAGTGACTTGATTTGTGTGTGAAGCCAAGAGCTAGCAACGCGTTTCTCTAGACTGGCCATCAGTTAAACATGTTTTCTTTCTGTCGCCATTTCTATCGCAATGTGTGATGGTTAAAAGCCAGAAGAAAGTGTAGTAACATCTCAAGTTGCCTGCCTTTTTAGTTACTGCTGAAACGAGAATTAACAGCAGGAATTTATTTTTGTTGGTGACTGCCAACAGTTGGCATGCACAACGTGACATCTTCAAAGTAAGTCTTAAACAAAACCACCTTTCTTCTGTATCTTCTGGTGTTAATTCCTGTCTTTCTGCTTTTTCTCTTGAAACCGTGTTACAAGCAGTGGTTGTTTCCTTAATGTGCGATTAGGTTTGCTGTGGAGGTTTTAATGGATTTAAATCTTGAGACAGCTGTCTAAGACAAGACGAGGTGTCAAAGTGATGGGTTTACGCGTGGTGATTCCTGATGGTACCCAAAATGTGGTTCGTGTAAACTTGTTTCCAGCAGGACACATACCTTTGAAGTTTTACTGTGTTTTGTGGGAACTTAGTGAAGTAGTGTATGTGTGTGTGTTAAACGGAGGTTTGTTTTCAGAGTGGTTTTTTTTAGCAAACTCAACGCTACAACAAATTGGGAAGTCTTCTGATTGAATTTTCAGATCTGACAGTGTCTTTGAAAGGCCCATCCGGTGCTAATATGTAATGCTGGGTTTTCACTCAACTGTTTATATAGGACGCCACAAATTCATGTATCTCTTAGTGTGGATGTCAACCTCAAACAGTTTAGCTGTGTTTCTAGTTTTGTAACGAATTAAGTAACTCTCCTCTGGATTAAAAAATTAAAATCAAAATGCAGTTGATCACGATGATAATATAAATAAGGTAACAGAATTACCAGACCTTCCAGGAGGCTTAACCTCTTGTTCTTTATGGTTTAGTTGAAACCTGTGAAGCGTGAAAGGTGGCCCAGAGTTGCTCTTCTCCTTCAAAATTATTCCACTTTAAGGTTTTCTTAATTGTTGTGAGACAGTCGGAGGGCGCCTGTCTCAGTAAGCCTGATGGAAACCTTACCTCCAGGCGCTCTGCACGTTGGCTGCTTCCTTTGTGAAGTTCTGGATGCTTCTGCCGTGGTGGGTGCCACACGCCGTTCCTGCTCGGGGCATCAGTAGCCTAGAGGTGGATTTTGTAAGTTTGTGCCTGAAACTATTGGTAATCTAACTGATGGGTTTAGACATGGAACTTGCTCATTAGAAAAGCTTTGTCGTGGATAGAGATGAATGCATTTAAATGTCTGAAAAGAGCAAGGATTGGGTGGAATACCATGGGAATTGCCTTTAGCCTTGCTGAAGGGATAGACAGTCTGTGACAGGCCCTAGGAGCTTCTGATTGTGCACTAAAAGTGCTAAAAGAAGGTACCCATATTTAGATTCTTGGCCCGGTCCTCTGTGATCGTATTTAGCTGTTGCTTGTATGCTACTGGAGGCTCAGAGCATCTTTCAGCTTTGTGGTGGCTGCAAACCAGCGTCAGTGTCAGCCCTCGGATGTATTGGCTCTTACCCTAGGTTGTATTGCCTTCTGGGAGTAAGGTGGTGATAGAAGTGAGAGATGACACTGATCACAGATAAAAAGAAATGCCAATTCAAGTAGAAGGTAAATATGCCTTTCTTACTTGCCTTCAGCCTGTAATGTGTGTGAATCTCTGACCATCAGCCAGTTCTCTGACCGGGCATGAGAGCTACGAGGTGTTAAAGCTTTCTGGACAGAGCACTTGAATTGTCTGCAGCCTGATGTGATGAAAGAAAGAGCTATTGCTGCTAGAGGAAAGATGGAGAGTTCTGTTTTCAGCTCCATGACAAGACGTTCTTCGTGATGATGTGGAAATCGCCATTGGAAGTGTTCAAGGCCAAGTTGGATGGGTCTCTGAGCAACCTGATCTAGTGGAAGATGTCCCTCCATGGCAGGGGGGTTGGACTAGATGATCTTCAAAGGTCCCTTCCAACCCAACCCATTCTGTGATTCTAAAGAGAAACATGAATTCTAAGTCAGTACATCATTTGCGTGATGTCAGTTGTCCACCAGAAGAGTTTGGGGGATGACTATGATTTTGTCAAAATGGAAATGTGCTAAAAGAGACTTACCCAGACGATTCTGCATCCTGTCTGGGAGCCGGTGCTTTAAGTCGTGGGAGTTATATACACTAGTAGGTACAAAATGCAGTGAAGGGGTGGGCAATTTTATTGCACATCTCTGTTGAGTGGTGACAGCGCAAGTGTTTTTTCAGATGTTCTTGGAGCAGGTGAGCTTTTTCTGTTCACTCCTTTCAGAGGAAACACCTCAAATGCCTTTAAGCAGCTAATGCGGAACAGGAGCGTGATTTTTTGTGGTTATAAGCTGGTGGTAAAGATATTTCCCAAGGGTGAGCACAAAGAGAAGCTGATGTTCCTGGGTAGATCTGTACCACTTAAATTGCTGTCTGGAGTGAGGCAGTTTCCTTTGGGAGTCCTTTTGTGTTTGTGGGGGGCTAAAGAACAGCAAGAGAAACTTTCTTCCCCGCTGTTTTCCTCATTCAAGTCTACCTGAAGCGGAGAAACCATGGCTCCAAAGCTGTCGTTACGCTTCCTAGGAATACTGTTATTAATTTTAATTGTATGTACAGTGTAGTTTGACAAGATTAGTGAAGCATGAAGAGCACTTCCTACTGCTAAGCTAAAAGTTTTTCTTTTAATGACAAAGCTCTGTGAATTTGGCACAGTCTGTCTGCTCCAAACTCCTGAGGTACAAACAGCGATGACCTGGCAAGCAGCAGAGCACTGGTGGCAGGATATTTCGGCGAAGGACTCGCAGCCAAGCTCTTACCTTTTTGCCTAAGTTTTTCTTTAACGGGAATGCAAAGCAGATGGGATGGTGGTTAAATAATTACGAGTGAGTACTGCCCCGAGGAAGGTGCTTACGTGAGGAGCATCCCTGTCATGCCGCATACGAACAAGGAGGGTGTGCTGACATTGTCATTACGCTGGGGCTTTCTCATACTTGACCCTACAGCCTTGTGCTGAAAGGACTTCTTAACTCGAGTTTTACTTTAAACACACCAAAAAATTACAGCAACCTAGCGTAAGGGCCAACAGCACGCTTTGAACTGTGCCGTGAGGCTTTGGAGCTGTAGACCCTGGCAGCAGGCATTGCCCATTTGTACCATCGGAGCAGGAGTTCTGTGTGGACAAGTCCCGCTTTCCCATCCAAGCAGTGCGTAGTTTGTTTAAAGCCAAAGGTAGGTCAGCTCCTGGGGACAACTGTAGGTTTTCACAGAATCACAGAATGGTAGGGGTTGGAAGGGACCTCTGTGGGTCACCCAGTCCAATGCTCCTGTCAAAGCAGGGTCGCCTACAGTAGGCTGTAGAGGACCTTGTCCAGGCCGGGTCTTGAATATCTCCAGAGAAGGAGACTCCACAACCTCCCTGGGCAGCCTGGGCCAGGGCTCCGTCACCCTCAGAGGGAAGAAGTTCTTCCTCATGTTCAGCTGGAACTTCCTCTGCTTCAGTTTGTGCCCATTGCCCCTTGTCCTGTCACTGGGCACCACTGAAAAGAGCTTGGCCCCATCCTCTTGACACCCACCCTGCAGATATTTATAAACATTTGTAAGGTGCCCTCGCAGCCTTCTCTTCTCCAGGCTGAACAAGCCCAGCTCCCTCAGCCTCTCCTCATAGGAGAGATGCTCCAGTCCCCTCACCATCCTCGTAGCCCTCCGCTGGACTCTCTCCAGCAGCTCCTCATCTTTCTTGACCTGGGGAGCCCAGAACTGGACACAGTACTCCAGATGAGGCCTCACTAGGGCAGTGTAGAGGGGAAGGAGAACCTCCCTCGACCTGCTGGCCATACTCCTCTTCATGCATCCCAGGATGCCATTGGCCTTCTTGGCAGCCAGGGCACACTGCTGGCTCATGGTTAACCTGTCGTCCACCAGGACACCCAGGTCCCTCTCTGAAGAGCTGCTCTCCAGTAGGTCCACCCCAAGCCTGTACTGATGCATGGGGTTGTTCCTTCCCAGCTGCAGGACTGGATTTTGTGGATTAATATCTGATGGCCAGGTTCATCTTTCTGGGGCACTAGTGTATTTTTCCTCTGCTTCAGCTATTCCAGCATGCTGCTTACTCAGCTCCATATATGGACTGCCCCTGCTGTCTACAGCAACTTCTGTGTGCTTGTGGCAAGATTATTTTGCATTCCTTATGCTGTCAGTGTGTTAGAGCAGAAGTAGTAATTCAAGCTTCAGAGATCATCTGCTTTCTCTGGTGTGTGGTGCTGTAATGGCACGCAGCAGCGATTGCAGACCAAGTCATTCTGGACGTGGCAGTGGGGGCTGATGTGGATGGAGATGCTCAGCCCAGTCTGTCTGTCCGACGCTGGCAAGTGCCATGGAGAAAGTGTTTAGCTGGAGTATGGAAAGCTCTGTAGCCACATTGTGAGGTGAGCCTGCATGAATAAACCCACCTTTCTATCAAAGCTAGTTTGAGCACCAAGCTGGTGGTTTGGTTCAGAGCTAGGTCGTGAGTCTTAGATTTAAACATCTCCTCTGCAAACTGTCTGTCCCCACACTGAAACGTGCTCAATGCCCAAGGAATATCTAGAGAATTTAGCTGCCAAACACATTTAGAAAAACAAAAACCCTCCATTCACCTTCTTGCTTTTGACTAAAAGTCAGGCATATGGCCATAGGCATACCTTTGAAGCCAGGTGGGCTCCCTCCCAAACCTAAAGCTTGTTCTCAAGAAGATCTTAAGTGGTTATGCTTTCAGTAGAGTGCCAGAAAGCTGTACCTTAGCAAAATTGTGCTTTGAGCTGATGGCAATAACAAGATTAGGAAGAATATTTTAGTCTTGGGTAGGCGTTGTAGCTACAGGTAGATTAGACACATTTTCTTCTAGATGTAAGTCATAGAGTTTTTTGTTTTGCCTGTTCTGAAGCAGTATAAGCTAAATTAAAATTTAGATGTTCTAAAAAATGACTTAGATTTGTGCTTGATTTTGCCCAGCTCCCAGGTTATGGGTTATTTGCTTTCAGGAGCATTTACTGCTCTAGCTTGAGCGTGGTGGTGTGGCTGCAGAGGAAGATGCCCGAAGGGGCTGGGAGGAGTGCTTCTCCTTCCCTTCTTTCCTGTTGACCTCCGCTGCTGTGGTCACGTTAAACTCTTTTTCCTGCACATTTTGACCCGTGCTATAATCCTATCAGAGAGGGCAGTTGCAGTCAGGGATGAATTCTTTTCTGGAAAAGATTTCTCGCCGAAGTCTGCGCCTCTGAAGCGCTTTTGGCATTCATTGGTAGGGACCTGGCTTCTCTCAGGTGTCCTTTTGCCGTGACTCCTTGTGCTCCGTGGTTCAAACCACCAGGCTCAGTCCTTTGGTGCTACTTGGAGTTCCCTTGGAGAAGCTAAATTGCGTCCACCAGCCTAGGTGGCAAACCAGCTAGCTAACCTTTCTTTGCAATCCAAATAGAATTAAAAGCCAAGCAAACAAGAACCCCAGGTAACAAACACACCGGCTGGATCTGTCACTGTCATGACTTTGTAAAGTAAGTGCATCTGATCTCATGTGTTGTCTTTGTCACCGATACCTGTAAGTCACCTTGGAACTGGAGGGAAGGGAAGAAAATTTGGGTTTAAAGTAGAAAAAAAAAAAAAAAAAAGTCAAACAATCTTCTACAAAAACCACTTGTTATAGCTTTGTAGAATGACCTCTAGTTGTATCATTGTGAGTAATGTGGTACATTTTTATTTGTAGCTGGAAAGAGTCAAAGTTTTTCAGTAGCCTGAAAAACAGTTTTAAGGAAACTGTCACTTTGGGGGGGGGGGGGGGGTTGTGTGGGGGTGGGGTTGTTTCGTGTTTTTCTGGTTTTGGTTTTTTTTTTTTCAGAAAAAACAAACTTTTTTCCAGATATGCTATAAGAAAAGTTTGTAAGCAGTGGGATTTTTTTTTTTCCTTTTAAACTGACTTTGGGCAAGACAGGAGAGGCTTCAGGAACACAAACTCTACTTGAAGCTGGAAGCAAAAGCAGTGAATAGAAAGGTAAATCTAGGCCAAGACTGATTTAATAATAACAAAAGACAACTTGATAATCCAGGGAAAAGTTTGTTTATGGGAAAAATGTACCACAAATCTAGTAACTCTGACTCCAGGATTTTCTTATTCTGGTATTAACTCCAAGGATTCGGGGGGAGGGGAGTGTTCTCTCTATGCGGGTATCTTTTAGGTTTCTTGCATCGTGTATTTTCAGCGCTGTGGCTCCAGCCAGACAGTTTCCATGAGGAACATGATTCATTGGGCAGTTTATGACATACTTCGGGATGTGCTTTGGACTTCTTCTTTTCCTGTTTGGGAAGAGGGACAAGCTGGATGCGGAGATGTTTTGGCAGCCTTGGCTTTTGTTTCTGTGTCGCAGTTTGGTTCTGTTTGGCATCCTCGCGTGCGAGGAAGGGCTCGTGCGTTCTGGAGTTCATGCCCTCCCCCTCTCCTTATCACTCTGTATTAACTGGGCTCATAAAAGATGTCACCTCCCTGCAAGACTTGCCTTTCCTGTATCCTTGGGCAGCTGCAGATACAGCAGTAACAGTGGGGATCTGTTGGATGTGCAGGTCTTGTGAACCAAGTCTGGATGTTTTCTTTCCGACAGTAGCTGGAATTTAATGCGGTGCTGGAAATGACCGTGAGATAAAGTGTCTTTTCCTGAGACGGAGTGGGATGCTTTCCTAACCACGTTAAGGGTTCCTGCAGTAGCGTTGTTCTGCGAATGTACCATTTCGGTTTGAACATACTGACATGATAGTTTAAAACAAGCAAGCAAAAATCAAATTAAAATATCCGTACCAGTTAGGAAACACAGCCTCATGAACAAGAGAGTGAGAGAGTCCGGGCTGGTGTTGTATCTCTTGTAGTGTAGCCCCAAGAGAAGCGCTTTAGCAGCGTATAAATGGTCACCCTTTTTTTCCCTCTTGTTTGATTCTGAGTGTTTGTGAGGGAGAGTCTCTGGGATGGCTGCTGCAGCGGGAAATGTACAGATCGGCTGCGGTTAAGATGCATGGAGTGTGAAGTTTAGCTGTTCAGTGATTGGTATAAACATGGGTTAAATGGCAAGAATTAGGCTCGCTGGTAACAAGCTTGCAGATGGCCAGTTTCAAGCAGTGACCTGTTTGGTTTTTTTTTACCTACCGTCGTATTTTCAGATGGTTTTCCTTTAGTCACACCAGAGATTTTTTTTTGTGCCCCCAGAGATTTTTTTTTGTGCCCCCAAATTAAGGGAGCAGCCACACAAAAGGCTGATGGGGTCTATCTGAGAGGATGGGGGGGCAAGCAGTGGAGGAGAGGTGGGGCGGCATCTCAGAGTGGGTCTCCTGCTCACAGGCAAGAGGCGGAAGGGACGAATAACTGCTCTTAAAATCTCTCCTTTATCTTCTCAATTTAATTTTGCCGTTTAGGCAAAACAAGCAGCAGTGGTGGTTCCAACAGCTGCTTCACTTGGGTCTAGTTAAAGATGCTCGCAAAAGGTTACTACTGGGTCCAAGGCTCGTTTGAAGTTTTGTAGCTAGACAGACTTAGAATATCCTTGTGCTTCACAAGCTGTCATCTTTGCTAACGTGCTTAAAAACCCTGTGGCAAGTTTTGTTGTAGCAATAATAATGAAAAGATAACTGCCTTGAACATCAGAAAATATGCAGAAGGATTAGCTTCTGTGTGTGAGCGTGCTTCGCTTTTTTGGGGTGGCTGCAGAAGAAGCATTTCTGTATGAAGTCCCGGTTCAGTGGGATGCTTTGCATCCTAAAGAGTTATCTGAATTTTGGTAGAATACCGGATTTCTTTAGATCAGGTAAGGATGGGGAAATATTCTAGAATGGTTTGGGTTGGAAGGGACCTTTAAGGATCATTTAGTCCAGCCCCTGGACTGGAGACCTTTTGTGCCCTTCTAGAATTGGCCGTATGGTTTTACCCCCCAGTGTCTGTACGCTGAGACGTAGATCTGTATGTGACTGTATTCCTTTGGAGCCGTGCTGCTTCTTAAATAGCATCCACCTGATCTGTAGGTGTAATTGGGGTTCTGTACAGAAAGTTCATAGAATCACAGAATGGTTTGGGTTAGAAGGGCGCTCATAGGTCATCTGGTTCCACCTCCACTGCCGTGGGCAGGGACACCTTCCACCAGACCAGGTTGCTCAAAGCCCCGTCCCACCTGGCCTTGAACTCTGCCAGGGAGGGGGCAGCCACAGCTTCTCTGGGCAACCTGTGCCAGTGCCTCACCACCTTTATCGTAAAAAAGAAGATTTCCTTATGTCCAGTCTAAACCTACACTTCTTTCAGTTTAAACTGTTGCCCCTTGTCCTGTCACTACAGGCAGTAAAAAAATTCTCGCCATCTTTCCTATGTGCACCCTTGAAGTATTGAAAGGTGGTTTGAATTAGTTAAAAACAGCCCTTTCCCTCACCTTTTAATAGGCAGTTCTCTTCTGGGTGTTGTCTAATGAAGGTGAGGGCTAAAATGGTAACCTGAATATGGCCACATGTTCTTACACTTTCACTCAGTAAAGTTTTGGAATTTTTTAAAATAAAGGGGGGAAAAAACCCCCACCAACTGTGCAGTATTTGAGGAGAAGCCAGTGTGACTCCCTTGAAGCTGGAGTGGCATGCCTGAGTCAGTGAAGTATGAGCTAGGAACCTGGCAGAAGCCTTTTGCACGGAGGAAGGCTGCGAGAGGCTCTCCGGAAGCCCGCTCGCTGCTGCCTGTGGCGTGTTTGAACATGAGGCTGACATCATCGTGAGTTCATGGTAGCGAAAGAACAAAGTCTCAGCCACAAATTAGACTGACCTAATTTTAAAGTCACTTCTGAAAACTTAATAGCGCTGCACGTTGCTTGTGCAAGCTGCTTGTTTCCATCCCAACCTCTGACTACTCGATTCCATCTACCAGTTAACCCTCTGCAATGCCGAAGGACTTCTCCAGGAAGGTGCCTGTGTGTGTTTGAGGGGTGCTGCAGACTTCCTTCCTTGGCTCTTTTTCCACTCTGACCTCAATCTTCACATAAAGGAAGTGATTAAGGACCACCCAGCGTATACCTTTATCCTTCAGGATGGGTTTCCTGGAGGTAAGAACCTCAGGATCGCGTATCAAAGCCTAACTCGTTCCGATGGGCTGCTCACATGCGGGCTGGAAGGCTGTCTGAAGATGACCGGCGGTATCGGCAGGAAATTATGTGTGATCAGTAAGTTATTATAGAACTTGTCGCTGTTATTTATTGATGTGTCCATGATCGCTGACAAACAACTGGTGCTTCTTCCGTTGCTGAATACTTAAGAAATACAAGGATCTTGCAGTCTGCAGATGATACACTGCTTTCCAAGTAGTTATTAGTTGGCTTTGCGCTGAAGTTGATCCGTTCTGTTGATGTATGACTTCAGTTATGGCAGAATTATCTGTTGATGTATGACTTCGGTTATGGCAGAAGTATCTGTTGATGTATGACTTCGGTTATGGCAGAAGTATCTGTTGATGTATGACTTTGGTTATGGCAGAAGTATCTGTTGATGTATGACTTCAGTTATGGCAGAAGTCTACTGAACTCCCCTGGCTTGGGATTGCTTTGACACAAATCAGTGGCTTTCTGTTTGCTCTTTAAAGGGCTGTGTAAATCAGGGCACGTCCACAAATTGTGGAGAAATATGAAATCTTGTTTATAGGTTTGTGCTGAGTTGTGCATACATAGAAGCACACTTCAAACAGGAGAATACAAATGTCATTGAAGTGAATATGTTTGACTTCTTTTTGCTATTCAAAATCCTGTTAGAAGCCTGCTACGAAATGTTGCTTGTTAACCCTGGTCTTTGCCTAAAGCACGTGTCGGACAATAACAACAGAATTTACTCCCTCGGTCTGGTATTGCACGCTTTTGCTCTTCAGAATTTAAAAAATCCTAGTCCCATTTAATTCTTGCAGAAGAGATGTAATGGCGGTCACATTTTATCAGTTGTTCTTAAGGGGGTTTAATACATTTTGTGGTTATGCCACTCTTCTTCCTCTACTCAAATGGTGATGTTTGTGGTGATGCAAGGGGCACAGCTGGGGAATAGCAGTCACCCTGTGCTCTCGCCTGCTGTTGTAAAGATATATATGGCTTCTGTTTTCAGCAGCGCGGTTACCGTGCTGGAAAGGTGGCTTTGGCACCGCTGCGGGTCTGGTAGGACATGATTCAAATTCAGAGAAACGCATGGGATCGCTTGGGACAGACGTAGCAGGGCACGTTACCCGGAGCGTCGCTGAGTGAGGTACCGTGACTGCTGCTTTTGTTCCTGAAGAGGGGCCCTGTTGGCACCGTCTTGTCAATTAAGTGAAAATTTGAAAGCGATTGCAATAAGCAAGCCATCAGAATTACCTTTGTGGGTACAAATTAGGTATGAAGCTGTCTTCTGTTCCCAGTATGTGAGCTATCAGGAGGCTTACACCGTGGTGAGAGATTTGGGTCCCAACTGTCCGGATCTAGGGGTTTGTTCATTTGTTTTCCGGGGCTCATCTGCAGTTCAGCAGTCGCTCCATTTCACAGCTTGAAGACCTCTTGGTCTGCACAGCCCAGAACGGGAGACCTCTCAACAGGATTGCTGCCACTGTTTAAACACCGGGCACACCTAACAACTTGAATTATTCACAGAATCACAGAATGGTAGGGGTTGGAAGGGACCTCTGTGGGTCACCCAGCCCAACCCCCTGCCCAAGCAGGGTCACCCAGAGCAGGCTGCACAGGACCTTGTCCAGGCGGGTCTGGAATATCTCCAGAGAAGGAGACTCCACAGCCTCTCTGGGCAGCCTGGGCCAGGGCTCCGTCACCCTCAGAGGGAAGAAGTTCTTCCTCATCTTCAGACGAATTATTCCACCAGGCTAATTGGGAGCTGTTGCTGTACACCATATACCTCTACGTTTCCTTCTCCACCCCCGCCTCGAGGTCGCTGCGCTGTACTGTGTGTGTGGACTTGCTATTTTCCACCATCTGTTGTGTTTCCTAGCCATATAAATGTCATTTAAGGAGCAACCCAATTGTACTTAACTGCTTTACTGAGTAGCACTGAGCTTACGTACGTGTAACGTGGATGTTTTACTGGGCTCAGCATCCCTTCCGAAGATGCTTTCGTGTGCGTTCATCGCTATGTAGCATACACTGCTCTATTAATTTTTGTTTTGAGCACACGGAGAGTTTTAAAGAGTTTGACAGCAGATTTAATAAACACTTATTAGGGTGTTTTTTGTTTTTTTTTTTAGACTTCTAGATGTTTCTCTGTACGGCTAACAGGACATGCATACGGTGCTGTGCAGCACTGTATTTTCAGACACAGGCAGGAAGAAACAAAGTATTAATGTTGACAGTTTAAAAAAAAAAAAAAAGAGAAAAAATAAAGAAATTCCTTCCAAACTTTCTCATGCCCTGATGTGAAGGGGTTGAATGTGCGTGTTGCCTTCCGGGAGAGCTGGTGTCATTTCCTCAAATGGGTGAAAGACCAGAACATTTTAACCCTCAGCGTACCGTGGAAGCAGTTCATGTGTCTGTTCTTAAAGGAGATTGACTCACTGTGGCCTTTAGTCATTCGATTTAATTTAAGAGAAGAGTCATTAAAAAGTCTGTTGCAAGAAATTCACCCCTGCCTTGCCCAGAAGCTATTCTGATTTATTTCCCTAATAAAATTACCATCATTATCCTCTGCCTTTAGTCCGTCCTCATTCTTGTATGAAGGCTTCAGATCCACCTTCTGTTTTCATCATACAGTGACCGCAAAGCAGATCAGAGTTGCTTTTTTTGATTTTTAAAATAATTTTTGGCTCCTTGCAGGCTCATATCATTTGAACGTACCCCCCCAAAAGTCTCTCACTAGGCAAAAGCTCGAAACTTGAAGGCTAACCATTATCTGAATGCTCTGGGGTCCCATCTTATCATCTCTCATGGGAAGCTTTTTAAAGAAGTAGCATGGACTGTTTCAGCTGCTGTGCTTGAGGTTTATTTAGAACTACTCTTCAGAGCACTCCTCTTCCCCTTTCTAATCTGTTTCTCAGCAAGAAGGTGACCGTGTAAAACACGAGTCACCGTTCGTATTGGCCTGCAGAAGACAGTCGGTCAATTTGGGATGTGTGGATTGCGGAGCAGATGGAAACTGGTGTCGTGAAAGGCTGCTGCAAAGCAGGCTTGTCTGATGAAGAGTAAGCAGATGCTGGAATTTCAGCAGCTGGAGGGTTTATAAAGTAGTTCAACCCTTTCAGGTTTTGCCTTTTTGTACTTTGCGTCTTGGAGTCAAACGCTAAAGTGCAGTTGCTGATAGAGACGGGCAGGCATGGACTTTGCAGCTGACACAACTAAATTACGGATCTTCACCGCTGAGTGTAGAGGACTCAAACGAACAGCACTCCTGGTGCGTTCTGTAAGGCTGGGCAGCTGTCCTCTGGTTTGGATTCGGTTTGTGAATTTTTGTGTTACGTGCTGTGGCTTTGGGTTGGATCTCTTCAGACTCAGATTACATGAATAAAGAGAAGAATTTTATAGCTTATAGTAAATTCTATAGATTTTATGCCAGATGCTTCATACAAGATTAGATTTTTAGGAGAGGACAGGATTAAACTTTTAGGAAAGGACAGGTGGGCGCTGAGGTCTGTGGAAGGATGCTGCCACGCTTGCCCGTTGGGTCTCTCCCTGGCTTCTGGCTGGTGTGATGCACCAGGGCTCTGCAGCTGCCGGAGGAACGCTCCGTGCCACCCGACCGGTTGGGTTCCTTTGGCTGCCGTTGGGGGAAGGCCCTGAGCAAGAGAGGAGAAAGAAAGGCTTCCATTTCCAATTCTGGAAAACAGAAAAAGGTATTTAAATGATGCCTGGAGGACTTCTTGTTTGCCAGAAGTAAGTAAAAAGGCGAGTTTATATCCTTTTGTAATTCACCCTAATTGAAAGGATGTGTATTTCTTTTCCTAAAGTCAGCAGAAAAATCCTGGCCTCTTAATGATGAAAGACTTTTTTTTAAACTTTCTCCTAAGCAGGAATAGCTGAAGTTTCCACTGTAAACTTGGGTGGCTCATTCATATTTCATTTAATGGTAATATGTTATCCTCTCTCTCCCTCCCCCTTCTTACCACCAAGGCTAAAAAGGAGGAGGGGAGATATAAAATGTTTCCGAAAATTACAGGAAACGTCTGTTCCTTTAACAGCCTTGCCAGGGAATTTCCAAATGCGCTTAATGCTTATGGCTGAACTTGCAGCAGCTTGGTCTTCAGTCGTGAGTGGATCCTGTTCCACAAATGTGACACCTTCTTCCAGTAAACCGTGTTGAAATGAAGTGTATGCTTGGTTTCTCATCTGCTCTTCAGCAGAGTTCATTGCGCCTGGTGTTGAAATGGGGGGTCTGGGGGGCTGCTTTAAACACCTCATTTACTTCTATTCATTAAAGTGGGAAAAACAGTATATAGTTTCTTGAGGTCGTCGCTAGTTTATTTATAAGGACTTTGGAGAGGCAAGGATGGCAGGCACTAGTGAATGTGAAGACTACCTGGCAGTTTTCAGAGAGACTTCAGAAACTGCACATGAAGCACTAAGGACGAAAAGGGAAATGCTTTTTGTCATAGAATCATAGAATGCTTTGAACTGGAAAGGACCTTCAAAGGTCATCTAGTTCCAACCCCCCTGCAGCGAGCAGGGACATCTTCAGATAGACCAGGTTGCTCAGATCTCCATCCAGCCTAACCCTGAATGTTTCCAGGGATGGGGCACCCGCCACCGTTCCGGGCAACCCGTTCCAGTGTTTCGCCACCCTCACTGTAAGAAACGTCTACCTTATGTCCAGTTTAAGTCTACCCTCCTTTAGGTTAAAGCCATTACCCCTTGTCCTATCGCAACAGGCCCTGCTGAGAAGTTTGTCTCCATCTTTCTTATAAGCCCTCTTGAAGTACTGGAAGGCCGCAGTTAGGTCTCCCTCGTTGTCCTGGTACTTTGTTTCCTTGGGCTGTGACGAGGTGGTCTCTGAGAGATCGTAGGGTCTTGCATCTAGGCAGAGCCCAGCTGGTGTTAAGCACTAGGTTAGTTTTAATTTCCAGGGATGGGATTAGAAGGGGATAGCAACGACTACGATGAGTAGGATGAGCTTTCTCTTCATTCTCCGCTGCCTTCTGCCAGGCTTCTGCCACTAGAGTGGGGGACGGAGCCAGGGAGATCTGCAGAGCCTCATGGTGGGGCTCGAGGGGTCTCTACAGAGGGGGAGGCACGGACCTGGGGCAATCCTCAGCAGACCTTCTCATCCACCTCTCTGCCCTGCTGCTCTCACGTCTGTAAGCTGATGGGCTAATGATGGACAAGTGAGAGGGTCTCCAGCCTGGGACACCCTAGGGACAAACACGCAGGTCCCAGTCAAGATGTCCATCCCAGTGAGCAGAGCGTGGTCTGAGTAGCAAGCTCTTCAATCACCTGTCTGAAGGGCTGTAGCTCCATGCTCTATTGTTGGCGATTGCATAAAGAGAGAGAAGTGATTCTTGTAGCTCCTTTCCTGGTGAGATGGCATGGGTTTTGAATCTCTTCACTGGCTGTCGTCATGTGCTCAGCCCTCTGCTGCGGTGGCTCTTTGTGGTTGTCGTGTCATTTACGACGTGGTTTGGAGCCACTCCTGGGTTTCGTAATAAGGCAATGCTTGGCAAGAATTTATTGCCATGGCTTACGTTACAGTGATTAAGCGGAGCTGTCATCTCTTGATAGCGATGATTTAAATCTTGTAGGTAGCTGCCCGGGAAACAGTTTGGAATTGACACTAATGTGTTTATTTTTACTTCCTCATGTAAAGGTTATAATTTAATTTGGTCGGGTAGGAACAGCAGGTGGTTGTGTGGGTATGACTATACGTAGTGGTCGGTAATGCTGGTGTTAGGAGTTTCCAGTGTTGGCTTTTTTAGCATGTGGGGAGGTGAGATTAATTATCCGAGGTGTTCTGTTTCGTTAGTCTTTTTCCGTGCAAAATACAGCTGTAATCAGACTTACTTATGGCAACCTCCTATATTAAAACATACTGAAAAAGAGTTTGTGAATTTGCTTGAATTCACGCAAATGCATCACCCGTGAATTCTAGTTACAGATTAGGTTTCGGGAAGGGAGAGGTGTCAAACTGTCTGGAAGGCTACTGTTGGTTGGGTTTTTTGTTCTTTTTTTTTTAAGCATCTCCAACCTTCTTTTTTCTTTTTAAAGACAGTGGAGAGATTTGCTGTGTTGTTTTTTTTTTTTTTCTTTCAGAAAGTCAGTATAACACAACTTTCTATTTCAGACCCTTTCCGTGTAAGCGAACGCTAGCATTCATAAATCTCCTCTCACCTAGGTTTTCATATGTTTGAGGAAGTTTTACAGTAAATGACTGCACTGAAAGTGTGAAATTGATTTTCTGTTGGGCTTTTTTTATATTGTAATAAGGTTTTTGTTTGTCTTCCTGTGTTTAGGTATTTCCCTCTGCTGGCCTTTGTATGTGGACCACCCTCTGTTCTGCTCAGCCCATTACATTTTGACTTAAATGTAGGTGAGTAATTGCTTTTGACATGAAACGGTAATGAATTCATATAAAAGTCCTCCAGAATTTTCAGTTGCTTTGACTTGGAAGTTATACAGGGAGAATCATCTTTTAAAAATCCATTGACACTTTTCCAATAGGAAAACAGGAAACTAAATATATTATGTATTACAGTATTTGTTTGAATTAGGTAAGCTTTCATTCTGGTTGTCACAGAATTATATGCTGTGAACCTGCAATGAAAAAGTGTTTTGAAATGGAAAGAGCTTCTTGCTTGTATGGGTGGAGAAGGGAGTCCCTAGATAAAGTCTCTGAGCTGTTGAATAGAGTGATGTAACGTATCGATAGCGCGTTCTGACGCTTCCCGTGAGCTCACATTCTATCAGTCAGGTTTCCCTGCTATAATACTTAATAAATGTTTATTGTTGCACAGTGAATGTCAGAGAGGTTGGCTTGTCGGTAAATGATCATCTGGCTCGTTGCTTAGAGTTGGTGATGGGGCATGGGTGATATTTGCAAGAACATTCCACATATTTGAGGGCTGTGTTGAGGAGGTCAGCAAAATGTGGTGGTTTGGTGGTGTGGTTTTTGGCTTTGTTTTGGTAATACAACACATTATGTTATTTCAAATAACCACTATCTGTATGAAAAGCAATATCTTACTGCTGTCTAAATGGAGGTTCCATTCATCTTGCTTCGCCCAGCTATCTTAGAGTGCTGGTGGTAAAAATGTCGCTGAGCAGCAGGTGTAGAAATAGAGTGAGCTTAAAAATCCAAACTGGAGGTGTGGATTTCTGACTTTCTGGTTCTATCTCTCCATTTCTCAGTTTTCAGATTGGTGAACACAATGAAGTGGAGTGACTTTTCTTTAGAACTAGTAATCAAAACTGAGTGATTAGTCAAGTAGGATGAAGGACAATAGAGTACCAAACAGAAAATTCTCCTTCAGCTGTTTTTTTCCAATGGATTATACTTGCCTTTCTCATGAATATACAATGTATAATCTAAAATGCATGTGGCTGCTGTTTCTACAAGGAAGAGAAAGTTAACGCTATTCCATTTTAACTGCATGTATAGATGTGAAGCACAGATATGCTGAAAGTAGGAGAGGGAGCAGCCATTCTAATCATACAGATAAGCAAAGGAAGACAGGGTGAAATTCTTAAAACTGCTTCTCTTTTATGGTTCTGGTACGTAAAATGACATTTATTAAAAAAAAAAAAAGAGATTGGTGTTCCTATTTGAGTGACTTCCTTGCTGCTCTCCTCTCTTGCACCAAAGTGGAGTGTGCTAGGGAGAGTGGGAGAAAGTCTATGTTCTTCCACCTCCCAGCCAACATGAGGAAATCATGTGCGTAGGAGGTGATGACCGTTGCTGGAGTCACCTGAAAAGCCAAAAGACACCCTCATTGCCCTCAGCTGAGGAACAGGAGCCCTTGTTAACAGAGCTCTTCTTTTAAATCACAGGCATTTGTAACCTCACGCCTGTGTGGTCTGCACAATGGCAGGCAAGGCATAGGCTTCTTGTAACCTCAGTTACAATTTGTTTTTCACAGAGTTTACACTTTATTACACAGTTATTGATCTCTGGAAATGATTGTCTCCCTTGCCGAATTCAGAAGTGTAGCCATTCCTCACTTTCACTTAGAAATCTTCTTTCCCTTGTGCTCCGTAGACACTGTTTCTCGCTACTGATCAGTGGTAACTGGAGCAAGGATCAGCCCTCTCTCTCCTTGATCGTAACTCAGTCCGTAGCAGCATAGGTTACAAGCATCTCACAGACTCACAGAATGGTCGGGGTTGGAAGGGATCTCTGTGGGTCACCCAGTCCAACCCCCTGCCGAAGCAGGGTCACCCACAGCAGGCTACACAGGACCTTGTCCAGGTGGGTCTGGAATATCTCCAGAGAAGGAGACTCCACAGCCTCCCTGGGTAGTCTGTACCAGTGCTCCGTCATCCTCAGAGGGAAGAAGTTCTTCCTCATGTTCAGCTGGAACTTCCTCTGCTTCAGTTTGTGCCCGTTGCCCCTTGTCCTGTCGCTGGGCACCACTGGAAAGAGTCTGGCCCCATCCTCCTGACACCCACCCTGCAGATATTTGTAAGCATTTATTAGGTCCCCTCTCAGCCTTCTCTTCTTCAGGCTGAACAAGCCCAGCTCCCTCAGCCTCTCCTCGTAGGAGAGATGCTCCAGTCCCCTCACCATCCTCATAGCCCTCTGCTGGACTCTCTCCAGTAGCTCCTCATCTTTCTTGAACTGGGGAGCCCAGCACTGGACACAGTACTGCAGATGGGGCCTCACTAGGGCAGTGTAGAGGGGAAGGAGAACCTCCCTCGACCTGCTGGCCACACTCCTCCTAATGCACCCCAGGATGCCATTGGCCTTCTTGGCACCCAGGGCACACTGCTGGCTCATGGTCAACCTGTCGTCCACCAGCACTCCCAGGTCCCTCTCCACAGAGCTGCACTCCAGCAGGTCCGTTATCTGTCCATAACAGCTTTTGTTTCTGTCTTTCTGAGGCTGGTGAGGGAATGCGGTGGCTATCGTAGATATTGGGGTAGTGGGGGAATCTCACAAGAGTGGGAATTGGCTCTGTGATCCTAGATCAGGAGTTCCTCTCTGATGCAGGAGTTTGTAGGGGCTCGTTTGCTGAGTATCACGCGTGGCTGTGGTGGTAGGGACTGGTGCCGATGGCGTTGGCACTCGCTGCTGAACCGCTGGCAGCTCCCAGCTCAGTAACGCTGAAGCCAAATGCTCCTTTGGAAACAGCGGACGTGCCAGCAGCGGCATGTGTCCTGCGGTTTAGGACCTCCTCCCTCTGTGTTTTGGTTCAGCTTTTGGGTTTCTTTTCTACGCTGGTGCCCATCCTGAGAAACATGAAAGGGAATTTGACCGTAGGGGAGGACAGCGTTTTCCTCATACGTGCGTGTGTTTGCTTCTAGAAGGCAGAAAAAGACACAGTTTTAAGAAGTGAACTCTTTCGGGTGTCTCAGGCTGGCTGCGCAAAAGCTGCCCTGCAGGACCTGCTGGTGTTCAGATGCCGTGAAGATATTTTGGTGGCGTTTTGCCACGCAGCAGTGACGTAAGTGGGAGCGTTGCTGTGGGCACCTGGCAAAGGAGGCATTCGTGACGCCGGGAACAAGATTGCTGAGCGTTTACGACACCAAGGTTCAACTTCAAGGTTATCTTCTGCCGTGAGGTGGAAGTCTGTCAGAGGTTGTAGCGAGGCGTCTAGAAGCTCTTTGCTGGTTCCTTAACCGAGGTAGAATCAGAGCATCGTTCTGAGAGTTTTAAAAATATATCCTTACTACATCTGCCTCTTTAAAAATAGCTTCTGTCGTCTGAGCCAAAGCCTGAGAGAACTCAAGCAAGTGTCCTGCTGTGGTGTAAGGGAATTGCCTGGGGTCGAAGTGGTGGCAGAAGTAGAAACCGGGAGTGCGTACAGAACATGAGTGATTTTGCCTGAAGAATCATGCACACAACCAAAGTGCCAGGTTTCCAGCTGTGTGGTCGCCTGCTTCGCTCCGTCTGAGCCGTTTGGGATGGGGACAGGAATCCCTGAGGCGAAGGGGGATCCTGTAGTTCTGTGCCAGCATTATACATATGTATACGTACACATATATACATACACATATGTATTAGAGATCTGCTGTTGTCTGTATGGAAGGTAGTAGGGTTTTTGTCATTCTGGTTCTTTAAAATATGGAGAAGCTGTAAAGATACTGGGCAAGCGTGGAGCAGATCTTTTTAGCTGTACGGTGAGTTGAAAGTTTAATTTTCTTCTTTAAAAGAAGAGGTAGCAAGCAGTGCCGCGTGTTGCAGCCCATCTCCCAGGAGGAAGCAGCCGGGCAGGGTTACCGGTGTGTACGTGGGTGACTTCATGCAGTATTCTCATAGCTTGATTGCAGCTCGCTTTTCCGTAGTCCTGGTTTCGGCGTGGAGCATCCTGTGACTAAGATGGTTTCCTAGCAGCATGATTTAGGGCCAAGCGTCACATTGCATCATTTCATGAGACACTGTGGTGTCAATACGTGCCATTACGACCTAAGTCACACGTAGCGCAGGAGACGGAGGGCAGTCAAATTGAATTTTAGCTTTTTTCAAGCTGTGATTAGAAATGAGACGGATACTTCAACACCTCGTAGTAGCTGAGTGGTAAGAGCAGTCACCAGGAAGGGGAGGAGAGCTCTAGGGTTTACCTGAAGGAGGAGGCTGCCAGTTTCTCACATTTAGAGAGGTCCCGAGGAAGAGTCCCAAAGTCTGACAGTACCAGAAACTGAGAGAATCAAAAGAAAACAGAAACCTGTAGTCGATGAAAATGTTCCTCCCCTGCCTCATGAACCTGTTCCTCTCAAAACAGGATTTCAGTCACAGTAACTTGAGGTGACATTACTGTTGAGTTTATTACTTCCAAGCCATGGGCAGAAGGCTTTCAGAAACTTAGCACATAGCTATGCATTAAGGTAACAGGGTTGTTTAAAACGATTCTTGACTGGTAACCCTCCTGTCTTACGTTCTTTACATGCTTTTTATGCAGTCACCATAGATGTCTAGTTTGGGTTCTTTTAAGGGTCTTCTGAAACAAGCTTGTCATACGAGAGTGAAGGCTGAGGCAGCAAGCAGTAAGCATGTAGAAGATAAGAAATGTACCCAAACTGAAAGCTGCAAAGTAAAGATTAGGTATTTTTAACAGCCTCCAGTTTAGACTTCTGTACTTCCCCAGCTGGTTTATTTTCCTGTTACTACATGGACTTTAGCCAGCAATTTACCCATAAAAACAAACTGTCTGGCTCACAAAAGAGCTACGGTGGATTCCCACTAGAGCCAGTGGAAAAGTTTTCATTGAGTTCAGTGGGTTTGGTAACTGGTATATTTGATATAAATAACAGAGAATCAAAATTCATGATAGGACATGTTAAGAGAAATAAGAAAATGCAGAATACTTCTTTCTCTCTGAAAAAAAAAATGCACACAGCTATCAAGTTTCACTTTTCCCCCCTCCTTGTGTAATGGCTTAGTCTTTTGATAACTTCCAGCCTGTCCACAGAGAGCCTGGGGCAACTGCATGATGACTGCTCTTTGATGGGGGAGCACACCTGCCAGCCAGGTTGCAAAGACAGGGTTGTTTGGGGTTTTTTAATTAAGGCTTGGTATAGTCATTTTCCCAATAATTTTTGTAGTTTGGAGTAACATGCATTTCACTGCTATATGCTTCCATTTATCTGGACAAGCTTAAAAGCACTGGCTCCATAGCAGTAGAGTCAGGGCAAATAGAAAATAGAAAATAGAAGCCTGGGGTTTTTCTTATATTGCTACATGAACGTCTCAAGAAAGAAGTTTCTTTCAGTTTTCTTTTTTTGGGTTGTTAAAGTGAAGTTTGTACTTTTTTCAGAATTTAATTTATTTAAGATTTTGTATATTTAGTTTTGTATAATACATCTAACGGGTAAAGTGTCTGCTGACCTGGGATTTCCCATTGCTAAACACAGCTGGCCTGTTGACCTAACAGGTTTTCAATAAACTGTCTAGAAATCACTTTGAATTCATGACTTGTCTTGCAATTGAAGTATACAACAAACATTTCAGACTGAAGCATGTAAAATTAGAAGTAAAATGCAAGTTTTCGAGCTGACCCTGTTAAACTGAGGGTGTAATTTTTTTTTTTTTAATTTATAAAATCTTTATCCCCATATATGATGTCAGGGGTTGGAAGGGACCTCTGTGGGTCACCCAGCCCAACCCCCTGCCCAAGCAGGGTCACCCACAGCAGGCTGCACAGGACCTTGTCCAGGTGGGTCTGGAATTATCTCCAGAGAAGGAGACTCCACAGCCTCCCTGGGCAGCCTGTTCCAGTGCTCCATCACCCTCAGAGGGAAGAAGTTCTTCCTCATGTTCAGCTGGAGCTTCCTCTGCTTCAGTTTGTGCTCATTGCCCCTTGTCCTGTTGCTGGGCACCACTGAAAAGAGTTTGGCCCCATCCTCCTGACACCCGCCCTGCAGATATTTAGAGGCATTTCTAAGGTCCCCTCTCAGCCTTCTCTTCTCCAGGCTGAAGAAGCCCAGCTCCCTCAGCCTTTCCTCATAGGAGAGATGCTCCAGTCCCCTCACCATCCTTGTAGCCCTTGTACTCTGTCCAGCACCTCCTCAAGAAGTCGCCACTCTCGGCTGTCTCCTCTTGCTGGAGCTGGTGACGGAGGCGGCTGAACGTGCGGCTGGTGCTTCCTCCGGAGCTGCCGTTCGCAGCCTGACGCAGACGGCTGTCTCCGTAAATCCCCGCGATTGAACTGAGAGACCAAGTTTTGAGCTGTGGGAGCAAAGCAGGTTGACTTGTATTTTCTGTTGGATCTGTAGCTGCAGCACTGTATGCACTGAAGCGTAGCTACATCCCTTGTGGTCGAAGCCCTATGGTGACTCCTTTCCAAGGTGTGTTCTTATGAGGACTTGTCCCATCAAAGCATGTTCTGGGGGACTGGAAAGCCTGAGGACAGCTGCGAGGCAGTAACACAAATCGATGGTGAAACCTTTCAGGTGGCTTCTTTACTGCTCTGCTGCTACCGCTGCTTAGGCTGATGCGGTTCAGCTGCTGTCAGCATCTAATTTTACAAAAACATAGTTTGCCTCATTGTTAATTCAAACAAGGTGCTTGTGTCCTGAGGTAGCATCTCGTTCTGTTGGTTTCTCTTCAGCCATGTTCTTGAAGGAGAGAGGTGGATGGAAGTTTTGTCCTTTCTTTTCTACGGTTCCAGGTCCCTGACTCGCAGTGCTGGTTTGTGAAATACATTTTTAAAATTTAATGCCTTGGAAAGTATCTTAACTAATTTTACAACTGCTTAGCAAGTGATGAAGTGCTGCAATGCATCCAATTAGTATTGCTTTTGAAAAGAATACCATCGTTTAGGGCAGTATCTGTTAATTATATTCTGACAAAGTCCTGTGAAGAGGCAGAGCCAGTGGCAACAAAAGTCTGCAATTACGACGGGGTACGTTGCCTGAAATACAAGAGAATTGTGCAAGTGAGATCGTTGGAGTAGATGCAGAGACTGTAGCTGCCAATACTCCCTGTAGGTGTTTGGCGGAGAGGGGAGCTTCTCAGGAGTGTATTTATTAGACGGTACAGACCACTGTGCAGTTAGCCTCAAAGCTGAATGTTTTGTTCTGCAAAATTTCATGGCCTCGTCTGATTTGTGAGGGTTTTTTGGTTGGTTGGGGTATTTTGGTTTTGTTTTGTTATTTTTGTTGGTTTTTTTTTTTTTATCTTCTCCTCTTACAGGCTCTTAGTCCGGTGTGAAGCTGATGGGTGGGATGCAAAGGTGAAGAATGATGTAATGCAGCGGCAGGCAGAAAGCGTCTTTTGTTTGAGTTGTGAAATGGCTACTCCATAGCCATCTCCCGCCGCATCAGATGTGAGGGGCTGCTTTGTGGAAGGAACCCTTTCACGTCAACTGGAAGCAGGAGGAGACATTCGGCTGAAGAGCCCTTTCTGAAAATGGGTTTAACTTTTCTTTTGCCAGTCACCACCAGCATGACCTCATACGCTTCGAGTACAATGGCGTGGCTAAGCCTTTGAGTCCACAGCCATTACATCATCGCCGCAAATTAGAGAGGGAGGTGGTGAAAGGAGCCTGATTGTTGTCATGGCCGATGAGATGATCAGGACTCAGCTCATTGTCGCCGAGAAGTTGGTGGCTTTGCTGGAGAGCGGCACAGAGAAGTTGCTGCTGGTTGATAGCCGCCCCTTTGTGGAATACAATACGTCCCACATCTTGGATGCTATCAACATCAACTGCTCCAAGCTTATGAAGCGGAGGCTGCAGCAGGACAAAGTCCTGATTACAGAGCTCATTCAGCATTCGGCAAAACACAAGGTAGGGGTCGTTTTGCTAGTATCCCGGGTATTTGTGTAAAGGACTGCCTCGAAAACGACTTGTCATCATTTTCCCTTAGGCTTTGGCAGGGGGTTGGACTCGATGACCCACAGAGGTCCCTTCCAACCCCGAGCGTTCTGTGTGATTCTGTGTTTCATTTTGAAAAAAAACAAAATCGGGGCACTGAGTTTTGCAGAGCTCTTACCTGATTGAAGAGACTGTTTGCTACTACTAAGTTTATCTTTGGGATTCTTTATAGCCTGCTGTCCCCTAAGCGACAGAGCAGCGGGGAGGGATTTAGAAATGACTCGGAAAGAACCCTCTCGGGGCTCTTGTGTGTCTTGCAGAGCACAGTCCCTTAAATGTATGCAACAAAGGCTGGAAACATTCGAAACCTCGAGGGGTTCCTTGGGGTCCTACAGTTTGCAGAGAAACTGTGGCTCTGTCAATCCTGGCTCCTGCTCGCTGTTCAAAATATTTTTCACGCGAGGAGTCTGATGGGTTTTTGGTTGTTTGGGTTTTTTTAAGTAGTGTTGCTAGCGTAAAGAAAATAGCTAAGCTGTTTAAACTTAATGTGTGTCTATGTCTGTTCTGGTTTGGTTTTTTAATCCGTTGGTATTTGTTTCAAATGCTTTGGTTACAAAAGTAATCTGTTACGTTCTTGCTTTGACATGTTGAACACTGAAACTTTTTTGTTATTATTACTGCTACTACTATCAAAAGCATATTTTTTACATAAAGTTGCATAGATGGCTAAAATGTGTGTGGCGTTAGGCAGCTGAAGATCTCTTTATTGTTTACACACAAACTGAGGTAGGACCTTCTTTTGACAAGCTTAATTTTCAAACAAACCGAGCTGAAGGTGAAGCATTTCACAAGTGGCCTAAAATCACCTAATGGTCGAAATTTACAGAGTATGCTTCAGCTTGGAGCAAAAAAATCAATTTACAAACTCTGAGAGGAATTAAATCTGATCAGGAATATGAAGTATAAAATAAAAACTATTTTGCGTACAGCTACGCGAGAAATCCATGTATATGAACCGCTGCATAGCAAATAGGTGGGACCCCAGGTGGAGGGGATGATGTGGTGCTTTTCATCGCCTCCCTCCATCCCATCTCGTTCTGAATTACCTGTGTTTCAGATTGAAATTGATTCCAAGCAGGAGGTGGTGGTGTACGACCAAAGCTCGAAAGATGTGACCTCTCTCTCACCCGACTGCTTTCTTACCGTGCTCCTGGGCAAACTGGAGAAGAATTTCAGCTCTGTGTATCTACTTGCAGGTATGGTGTTACCAAGAAAAAACCCGAAACACTCCAATAAGGAGAAGAAAGAACGTTGCTGTCCTTAGAGCAGATGCGTACACGGTTTTGCAGCAGTGCTGGTATAAACTTCAGTTATGGCACAGCTTTTCCTGTAGTTCTTTATGCATATAGTGATGCTCCTAATACGTATAACGCTTAGAAATTTCATCTTACAGGGGATATGTTACACCACTGGTGCTGTGTAAATGCAAATTGGTCAACGCAGCGTTATTTAGACGCATATGTCTGCTGTTTTGGGGTCAAAAATAGGAAAAGAAATGTGCTTCCCTGGTCTTTTAAGCGTCGTACATGCTAGGAGAGAAAAATCTCTTCCTCACTGAGTTGGTCGTTCCTACGATAAGATCAAGAGAAATAATCTCCCAGAGTTATGATGATTGTTTTTTGTGACTTTTTAGACTTCAGGTCCTTAAGTGGTAGTACTCTGTTTAGGTCTTCTCCCTCACCTCCACCTATGTTTTTTTTTTAAACTCCAGGTCAAAGCCTCCGTATAAATTCAGGTTCTTATACAGGATTTGTTGGTGTTGATGTGCGCTTGTGGTGGTGTTTCTGTCGTGGAACAGTAGACGCGGTGTTCACAAGAAGGAACAAGGAGGGGCGTGAAGTAGATCCAGGGCTGAAAGAAGAGGGGATGATGAACACAAGTAGGAAATCGGTTGCGGTGACTCGATCAGTGATCTAATGGAGTGTGTACATAGTCTCTGAAATGTTAAAACTGCAGTCAGAGACTGAATAACAATGAGGAAAAGGGAAGGAACTCCAGAGAGAAGCTTCCCCTTAGCAAGAAGGTTTCGCTGAGGTTTGTAGTGTCTTCACATGAAGGTGATAGGGAGGTGGGTTTGTTACGGAGAGAACTTTTCCCAAACTATTTTGAAAGCAAGTACAGAGAAAAAGAATAATTTCTGCACTTGGACGGGTGCATTTGGTGCTCATGGGAGCTGTACTTACAGAAAACTAAGCAGGATTTTCCTTTGGCTGTTTGGTGCTTCAATTTTTCTTTGCTCGCTTGGTAAGAATTACACCTGTGGGTTGTGGACTACAGTATTAGATGAAGTAATTCTTCTTCCAGTATGGCCACCAAGTAAATGTCTCGTGCTTAGGCACAGCAAATGCTTAATGTAAGAGTGCTGAAATAGGTGGTTGATACGCTCTTGAATTTAAAACTGTTATTTAAAAAATAGGCCAGTCTAGAAGCAGTTCATGTCTCTTAGAAAATCCTTTTATTGTTCGAATACCCAACTCTGCTCACCCGTCCCGAGGTTTTTATTAATGACCAAAAGTGTATTACAGCTCCATGCAGCAATACAGACTATTCACAACGTAATTTGCACGACAGAAAGAGACGACAGCTCTCTAATAACCGAGAATTAGACCTCATGGCAGGGAGGAGTTGGGAGGGGACCCTTAACAATGCCAAGCAAAGGAGAGTATCGCAAAACTTCCCTTCCTTCTGCTGTCCTGCTGTAGGTTAGTTGCGTGAGGCATGGCTTTGATCTTCCATTTTCCTCTGCTGGACCCTGTGAAGGTGGTGGTCAGGACGTCTCCATCCTTCGGCTTGCCCGTGGCTCCCGTAGGGGTGGACAGTACTGGGAAGGGAGTGTTCCCAGCTCCCCGGTGCGCAGTCGGGGCAAACACCGCTTGCGTGTATCGTGATGGTGCTGTGAGAAATTGTTTTGGTTTGTTTCTCGCATGTGGTAGTTGCCTGTTCAACCTGCAAATGCAACTTAAACCATGTGCAAGATACCAGTGCACCTTAGCCAGCTGAGGTGAACTTAGCCACGTGCAGCTGGTAAGGATTGGGTTGGGTGTCAGATGGAGAGAAAGGGAATGAACTGTGTTCACAGAATGGTTGGGGGTCGGAAGGGACCTCTGTGGGTCACCCAGCCCAACCCCCTGCCGAAGCAGGGTCACCTACAGCAGGCTGCACAGGACCTTGTCCAGGTGGGTCTTGAATATCTCCAGAGAAGGAGACTCCACAACCTCCCTGGGCAGCCTGTGCCAGGGCTCCGTCACCCTCAGAGGGAAGAAGTTCTTCCTCATGTTCAGCTGGAGCTTCCTCTGCTTCAGTTTGTGCCCATTGCCCCTTGTCCTGTCGCTGGGCACCACTGAAAAGAGTCTGGCCCCATCCTCCTGACACCCACCCATGTGTTAGAACCCTCCTTATAGAAAGGAGGATTTTTATTTTAGCATGTCAAATGCATTTTGTCTTAACAAAGATCAGATTTGAGAATTTAATCTTATTTTTGGTTAAATAGCTAGTGATGGGGATATTTATGAATGCAGAAACAACTGATGGCTTTAAAACCAGTGGTAGAGGAGTATGAGAACAAAAGGGAGGTGTGAAGTGTTTACTTCTGATCTGTTACAGGTAAGTGCTTATTTCAGGAAATCTACCCAATTGAGATGAATTGGTAGTAAAGTAATTAATGTCAACTCTGTTCCTTCAGCTCTCTAGGGTTTCTTTCTTCTATAGTGAGTTTGCTCTGATTTTAATCCTTACATAAGAAAATACCTTTCACAGTCCTGTTGTTTTCTTACATCTATTAAAAAGCTAGCTACTTAACACACACACACACAGAGGAAACCTTCTGGGATGTGGGGTGGAGGAGAAGGTGCTAGATTCAGTCTTACAGAAAGTTCCGTGGAGGTTATTGATACGCGGCTCTAGGAAGCGAGATAAAATGTATTGTCTCAGCAAGCTGATGACCAGCTCTCATAAACATTTATGGCCCATAATGAGAGTAGGAGTCAGTGCACCATGTGAAAAGAAAAACCTTTGGACTTGGAAAATAATTTTTTTGTTGGGATAGAATAGGGAGCAGTTAACAAATATCTGAAATTCCTGCATCTGTTCTTCCTTACTCCCGCCATTTCTGAGCACTCAGTGAGGTGATTTTTTATTTAGGTTGTGCACAAAGGTATGCTCTACCCTGGAGGTTGTTTTTCATTGAAGTACTAAGGAAAAGACCTCAAAGGAACCCTTACCAATTAGTTTAAGCTCTTGATCTAACCTCATAAAAATATTTATAATCTGGTGGGGAATGTTCTCAGGAATTTAAAGATTTGTTTTGGTTCTTAATTTTTAACAGTGCACAAAATACTGAAATGCGGGTACTGAAGGCTTAACCCCACTCCAATCATTGCATCCACGTTACCGAATTAAACAAGATTTAAACACAGGGATGTGACTCGATTCCTTCTCTTCCCATATTTTGAGAACTGGATTTATTTGCCTGGAGTCCTTTTCCTAGTTACAGTATTTTTGTGATGTTTCTGCTTGCTCTGTAGAAACAGTTAAGAGAGACTACAGATTGTTGCTTGATGAATTAGCATTATTAAGGTGGTAAACGCCAAGAGCCTTGCTTAAATTATATTCCACCGTGCCAGTGGAAATCATTCATGTTCTGCTCCCCTACTTCTCTTAATCTGGCTTACTCCTGCCCGTGCAAGCACAAATGTCTTCATGATGGTTGCCTTTCAGATGTTGCCTGTGATGATGGGGTATTTTGATTTTTGTACAGCAGACTCATGCTAGGCAGAAGCATTTCTGGAAAAATGGAAATGCCTGCCTTTCTGTATTTCTAACCTAAAATTAAAAATTGCAAGAGCCTAACACAGAAACACTGCACTGGCTCTGAGCTGGAACCAAAAGCAGGAATTCTTGTGCTTGGGTGGATATGGAGCAATAGTAAAGGTCCAAGAAGGACTGGCTAGACTGCAGACTACTGTAATGCAGGATCATAGAAACAGTTTCACTGAACTCTCGAAGAGTTTTTTAGTGCTGCAAGACCAGAGTGTATTTTGCCAGCAAACCATGAAGGATGTATTTTTCTGTCAGTCACTGAATTACCACTCAGACTTGATGTACGGCGGTATTCAATGCCAGAGAACAACCAATATGGAAAGCTTACATGATGTACCAGATGATAAAGTGTGTGGGCAGAAGGGGAGTTAAATGTACTGGAGACCTTTTGTGCCCTTCTAGAACTGGCCGTATGGTTTTACCCCCCAGTGTCTGTACGCTGAGACGTAGATCTGTATGTGACTGTATTCCTTTGGAGCCGTGCTGCTTCTTAAATAGCATCCACCTGATCTGTAGGTGTAATTGGGGTTCTGTACAGAAAGTTCATAGAATCACAGAATGGTTTGGGTTAGAAGGGCGCTCATAGGTCATCTGGTTCCACCTCCACTGCCGTGGGCAGGGACACCTTCCACCAGACCAGGTTGCTCAAAGCCCCGTCCAACCTGGCCTTGAACGCTTCCAGCGAGGGGGCAGCCACAGCTTCTCTGGGCAACCTGGGCCAGTGCCTCACCACCCTCACAGTAAAGAAGTTCTTTCTTATGTCCAATCTATAATTTACCCTCTTTCAGTTTCAAGCCATTGCCCTTTGTCCTATCACTCAATGCTCTTGGAAAAAGTCCCTCTGCAGCTTTCTTGCTTGGTGGTTGGAGGCGAAGCTGCCATCCTTCAGTGGATGAAGCAAAGACTACTGGGGAAGAAAGCCTGGTCTCACGCTCAAGTCAGATGAGAGCTGGCTTGAAAAGGGGTCCGTAATTTTCTATGTGCTACTTCCTACACAAGTTACATGTATGATTCAGGGAATCACTAGTAGAGAATTACAGATTTTCTAGGTGCCCCGCATGAAGCCAGCGTCCGACTTGCAGAACCACTGAGCACCGAGCCAGGGAGCTGCACGACTCCCTCCCAAAACCGTGGTTGGACCATGGGTACAGTCACCACGTTAACACAGTGGTGGTGACAGGTAATCAAGGCCCAGGTGGTGAATTGCGTAGTAATCCCTGCAACCCTTCTGCCTATGAAAAATGTCACCAGTAATGTGATTTCATGGATTTTGCTTTCACGAGAGCTCTCGGAGAAGCTTCTGCAGAGCACAAAGCTACCGTGGTAACCAGAAAGACATAAATTATTAATATTCTATTCAGTGACGAATGCAGGCAACATATGCAGTGGACGGTGGATGAAGTCATAAGCTGAGAGAGCACGTAAAGAAACCACAGACAGAATGAGTTTAGTGAGATGGGGCAAAGGTCCCGGAAAGAAGATAGTGAGTGATTAGCCAGGGACGGTTGCAGAAGGTATTTTTTTGCTGAAACTTCCCAAACCGTTGTTTCCCCCGAGCTGTCCCTCACCTCACAAAGCGGGTGTACAAAATGGAAGAGTTGCATGGAGGATGCAAGAAGGAAACAAGGCAGGAACACTTACACGGTCTTGTTTATGCTGGTGTTTTTCTTAAAAATATTTGAAATTGGAAGTCCATTTAAAGGAATCCCGGTATAAAAATGCCAGTATCTCTAGGGTGCATTTAGCATTGTGTTGTCTCTACTGGCCTAAAGCAAAGCTGGATGGAAAAGAAGCTCAGGGCTCTTTCCCCGCTTTGCCACCAGAAAACTGCCTTGTGGCAGAGGAGCAGGAGATCTGAAGAATGTTCTCTCACAGGTAGAGCTGGTCATTTCTGTCTCCTGGTGACCAAGGCTGTGAGACTGAGCTTTCTTCCCCACTTCTGCGGTCCTGTGTGCCAAGTAGGAGGCTGCCCAGTGTGGACTGCAAGATGGCGTGAGGTAGCTGTGGGTTGTGCCATCTGATAAATTCCTGTCTACCACCCTGACACCTTTTAATCACAGAATGGTAGGGGTTGGAAGGGACCTCTGTGGGTCATCTAGTCCAACCCCCTGCCGAAGCAGGGTCACCTACAGCAGGCTGCACAGCACCGCATCCAGGCGGGGCTTGAATATCTCCAGAGAAGGAGACTCCACAACCTCCCTGGGCAGCCTGGGCCAGGGCTCCGTCACCCTCAGAGGGAAGAAGTTCTTCCTCATGTTCAGCTGGAGCTTCCTCTGCTTCAGTTTGTGCCCATTGCCCCTTGTCCTGTTGCTGGGCACCACTGGAAAGAGTCTGGCCCCATCCTCCTGACACCCACCCTGCAGATATTTGTAGGTATATATTAGGTCCCCTCTCAGCCTTCTCTTCTTCAGGCTGAACAAGCCCAGCTCCCTCAGCCTCTCCTCATAGGAGAGATGCTCCAGTCCCCTCACCATCCTCGTAGTCCTCCGCTGGACTCTCTCCAGTAGCTCCTCATCTTTCTTGAAGTGGGGAGCCCAGCACTGGACACAGTGCTCCAGATGGGACCTCACTAGGGCAGTGTAGCGGGGAAGGAGAACCTCCCTCGACCTGCTGGCCACGCTCCTCCTAATGCACCCCAGGATCCCATTGGCCTTCTTGGCAGCCAGGGCACACTGGTGGCTCATGGTCACCCTGTCGTCCACCAGGACACCCAGGTCAAATGTTTGGACTGGGAGCTTTAAGAACTTTTGCTTGTGGCCCACTGAAATTTTGCATGTTCCTTGTAAGTGTGTCTTTGCAGAGCACCTCAAGGAGAAGAGCACGCCTTCAAATAGCAGTCATGGGTTAAAGCAACCAAGTTATCTGCGAGCTGAAATAATTACAGCAAGAAGGAGCTGTTAAATATCCTGCCAGTGTTTGGAGAAGGAAGGATAGTTGCAAGATGATGCCGGCTTCCCTGATACTGCTGTCTGATTGATGCCATCCAGCCCCTAATGCAAGAGGTGAAGGTCTTGCGGGGGGAGTGCAGCGTTCCCTTAGTGGTCCCACAGCCCACGGAGCAGGGCCAGCGTCGGTGGGGAGGAGACGGGAGTGACAGAGGAGCTTGGCTCTGAATCACCCACTTCAAAAATCTCCCTCTCCATCCGTTTTTAACGAGAGGGTGGAAAGGCGAGTACCCTTGGCTGCAGGCGGTCCTCTGTGGATGTCCTCCCGCCCTTTGGACTTCAGATGCAGTTTGGAGCGTTCATTTAGCACCATGATTGTTTTAAGCACTTGAAGAAGGGGAGTAGGGTTTATTACTTTCATATGTGTATCCACTTGCTGCCTTTTGAGAGAGAGCAAAGTTTGACTAGCGTGGAGCTCTCGTAACATTTCTCAAACCCAAGAATAACTTGTTAAGTTTGCTTTTGTTTTGGATACCTCTGGATCCTTGTGAAACTTAATTGAGTGAAATTACGATGAGGATATCTTTGTGTTTTTTTTTTTTCTTTAAAGGCAGAAGGGGCAAGCTGAGTGTCCAGTTTTCTCTCTTTACTTGTCGTTGGTCGGACTTCTCCCTGTGCCACTTGGGTGGGAAAGGGCTGCTTGACCCCGTTCTCGCCCCTCCCAAGCCTTGTTTGCCTAACCTGCCTATTAACCTCATCTTACCAAAGGCAGAAACCCTCCAGGGCCAAGGACTTCCCCTGCTACCGTGCTTGTAAAACACCTGGCGTAACGGGGCCGCTCGCTGCACGCCGCCGTAAGAAAAACAGCCCTAGCTTTCCCAACCCGTGAAACCCTGAATCTGGTGGAAGGACTCCCCGCGGCCGGTGAGAGGGGATGGGAGGATGAGGATGGCTCCCCAGCCTGAGCTCTGCGTAATGGAAAATGGCAGGCGTCCCTGCGGAGCGGGGCTGGAACGCGCGAATTGCGACGGCCTGCGGAGGGAGGTCTGCAGCTCGTTTAAGCGGAGTGGAAACATTGTAGGTTCATAAAACTTGTGAGTCAGAAAGTTTACAACTTTCCTTCCTTGCGGCAAGGGAAAAATCTATACTGCGGCTTTTAGATAAACATTTTCGTGTTGGATGGGAATGTGGCCGTGAAAGTGCTGTGAAGTCACAGCATTAAGAGCCTCTGAGCTGACTGGAGGCAAGGCAAACGTTGTATATTTTGTCTTTGCTGTAGTGCTGTTTAAATTTGTTTGGTTTTTTTATTTTTTAGCATAGTTTTCAGTACTGTTACATTATGTGCCTGGCACTAATCAGTATTTACAGTAACAAATCTCAAATTGCTGTTAGGAGAATAGGAAGAAAAAAGTTAAACAGGAATGTGCTCCACTGCATACCTTTGGTGAATACAGAAGTTTGGTAAGGCTTACTTAAAATTACAAAGGCTAAATACTATGTTGTAGAGGCAGTTGCAAATTTTGCTGCTTTTTTATTCTTTTCCTTTAAAAAGGGATAAAAATATAATATCTATTAGTATATGGCTAGTATATGGCTCTATAAAATTTATTTATCCAGCGACAGGACAAGGGGCAACGGGCACAAACTGAAGCAGAGGAAGCTCCAGCTGAACATGAGGAAGAACTTCTTCCCTCTGAGGGTGACGGAGCCCTGGCCCAGGCTGCCCAGGGAGGCTGTGGAGTCTCCTTCTCTGGAGATATTCCAGACCCGCCTGGACAAGGTCCTGTGCAGCCTGCTCTGGGTGACCATGCTTTGACAGGAGGGTTGGACTAGATGACCCACAGAGGTCCCTTCCAACCCCTACCATTCTGTGATTCTGTAATGCCGTTAATGAAGATGCAAATTCTGGACTTAACAGAGGTGGTGGAATCTTCCGCCAAATCCACAAGCTTCCAAGTCTCCTTCGTGCAGTCCTTTCCTAGTACATGGATGTAGTCTTTTTTTTTTTTCTTGACTCACCACTTGGGTCTTAGCCCTTTTCCACTCCCTGCTTTAGAATAATTGTGTTTGACACTGAGTTAACACCGATGAACTGGCAGACGATTAGGCCTCATGGGAAAAGGAGGGAAGTTGCTTCTAGTCTGTTTTCAGTTCATTGAAGAAAGCTAATTTCTCCTTTTGGCCTTTTCTGAACGGTCAGAATCCAAAAGGGGTAAAAAAGGGAGAAGAATCTGATTTGAATGGCACTTAAGAGAAATGCCAAAGTTTGCTCTCTTACCTGTGTGCCAATCCTTGGGCTTTTCCAGCAGATTGCATGACCTGTGAGAACCAGACACGGTCGCTGTCCCTGATTTCTCCATCAGGAGCACAAGACAGGATCTTTCTGTGCATCCCGTGTGAGGCACGCAGAGCTGCAGGGCCAGCTGGATCTCCAGGGATGTTGTAGAAAACGCTTCACAGGCTTTTCTTCGCCTGAAGTTTAAGGGAAGCAAAGCTCGTAGGAGTTGCCATGTTGTCTGTCTCTCTCCTGTCACTCACAAAAGATGTTTAAGCTTGCTGGTCAGCTTCAATACGGTTTGACAAAAGGAGTAATTCAATGAAGAAAATCAGCTAAGTTCTTGTAAGCCCTACAGAAATGAGCACCGGCAAAGCGCAGAGCCTCAAATTAGCATCTCCCCCTGAAAAGTAGCTTTGGGTTACCTGCTGGTAAGGAGCTCTGTGGAGAGGGACCTGGGAGTGCTGGTGGATGACAGGTTGACCATGAGCTAGCAGTGTGCCCTGGCTGCCAAAAAGGCCAGTGGGATCCTGGGGTGCATTAGGAGGAGTGTGGCCAGCAGGTCGAGGGAGGTTCTCCTTCCCCTCTACACTGCCCTAGTGAGGCCCCATCTGCAGTGCTGTGTCCAGTTCTGGGCTCCCCAGTTCAAGAAAGATGAGGAGCTACTGGAGAGAGTCCAGCGGAGGGCTACAAGGATGGTGAGGGGACTGGAGCATCTCTCCTATGAGGAGAGGCTGAGGGAGCTGGGCTTGTTCAGCCTGAAGAAGAGAAGGCTGAGAGGGGACCTAATAAATGCTTATAAATATCTGCAGGGTGGGTGTCAGGAGGATGGGGCCAGACTCTTTTCAGTGGTGCCCAGTGACAGGACAAGGGGCAATGGGCGCAAAATGAAGCAGAGGAAGCTCCAGCTGAACATGAGGAAGAACTTCTTCCCTCTGAGGGTGACGGAGCCCTGGCCCAGGCTGCCCAGGGAGGCTGTGGAGTCTCCTTCTCTGGAGATATTCCAGACCCACCTGGACAAGGTCCTGTGCAGCCTGCTGTGGGTGACCCTGCTTCGGCAGGGGGTTGGACTGGGTGACCCACAGAGGTCCCTTCCAACCCCAAACGTTCAGTGATTCTGTGTGTTGAGCTGGGCTGGTTGTAGATTTGCTGGTGTGACCAAGCAGCAGCGCTGCGTGGGCCCCAGCAATGCAAGAAAGGGTCCTGGGGAGCTCAGGCTGCGATAACCATCGAGGATCCACCCTGAGGTGGGCGCCGGTGGTGGTTGGGATGCTTCAGTTTCCACGGCCTCTCAAATCACTTGGTTGGAAAACATGTTTGCGTAGCGTGAAAGTGGAAAGCTGCTCTCCTGGTCTTTAGGATCGGTCTCAGTTGGAGAAGGTGGTCAGCACCTTCAGCTCGGTTAGCAGTCTCTTCTCTAGCTGCATCTCTGCTCTTCTCCCGCCTGGGCCTTGGGCATGAGAAGCAATTGCTGGCGTTCTCCTTCCAGCTTTAGCTGACAGGATTATGGGAGACACATAAGGTGATGCGAACGCTTATTGCCTTATCTTTCTTTCGTTCCAAGTTATGTTTCATGACTGCCTTTACAAAGGAATAGTAAGAAATCCTCCCGGAACAAATGCAGTGTAAGCTTGTCGGTTAAGTTTTTTCCAGTTAGAATTTGTATGTGCGTGGAGCTCTCGTCTTCGTAGAAGCTGTCTCCACGCTTGGACAGTTACATGAAAAAAGCAAGTTACGCCTAATGAGAAGGTCCCCTCCTTTCATGCTTCTGTTTCACCGCAGAGTTGTGGGCATGTCAGATGTTGCACTTGAATTTCACCCCCAACCTTAATCTGGCTCCTCTCTGAAGCGTGGTCCCGTCTCTGCTCCTTGCTGCGCCCTGGCAGTACGCCCTGGCCTGACTAGCAAGAGCAGCTGTCTCTAGGTGATTAAGGACAGAACTACTGGTGCGGATCTCTGCAAACGCTTGAGGATGGTAAGGAATTACAGAATTGGCCCTTTCAACCGTCATTTTCAAAGCAGCTTTAAAGAGATGTCAGTGTTGCCTCACGACTGTTCTGTGTCTTAGAGGCGTAGGATGGATGGATGTGGAAGTTGAGACGCAGGATGGATGTATGAGGGAACATCCGTGCTGTATTCAATACGAATGCAAAGGAGAGACTTATGAGGATGATGAGGAGACTGGAGCATCTCTCCTGTGAGGAAAGGCTGAGGGAGCTGGGCTTGTTCAGCCTGGAGAAGAGAAGGCTGAGAGGGGACCGAATAAATGCTTACAAATATCTGCAGGGTGGGGTCAGGAGGAAGGGGCCAGACGCTTTTCAGTCGTGCCCAGCGACAGGACAAGGGGCAACGGGCACAAACTGAAGCAGAGGAAGTTCCAGCTGGACATGGGGAACAACTTCTTCCCTCTGAGGGTGACGGAGCCCTGGCCCAGGCTGCCCAGGGAGGTTGTGGAGTCTCCTTCTCTGGAGATATTCCAGACCTGCCTGGACGCGGTCCTGTGCAGCCTGCTCTGGGTGACCCTGCTTCGGCAGGGGGTTGGACTGGGTGACCCACAGAGGTCCCTTCCGACCCCCAACATTCTGTGATTCTGTGAAACGTGTGGGTGGGGGGATTGTCGCTGAAGAAGGCCTGCTTGGCAAACAGTTGGCATTTGCAGCCAGCCAACAGCCCGCTTACTGTGGTACGTCATGGAAGCATCGGTGAGCTGCTCAAGGTGAACTTTGGAAGCTGGTAGGAGGAGAAAATGGCATTCTTCTCTCTTTCCAGCACCCTGCAAAAAAGGAAAAGTATCTGAGGGGGCAGAGGTCAGGAGAGCAAAGCGGGCACCAGGCTGGTGGATGGGGAAGGTGTGCAGGGTGGTGCAGATGTTGAGCTGCGCAGCAGCAGACGAAATGTCACCAAACGACACGTGATGTCCTAAAGTCGAAGCCGAGTAACCTGTGTGCGTGGCAGGGATGTGCGTTCATGTGAATGAAGAACGGTGCTTGCCTTTGGAAAAATGAATTTTTAGTAGTTTGGTGTTTCTGCGTAACTTTTTTCTCTTCCCCATGCCAAATCAGTCCTACAAGTACTTGGCCTTCTATATACAAAGAAAAATGCTTTTAGTTTTTAATTCAGAATCAGTATGTTTCCTGTGAAGTGGTCTTGCCTGGTTTTGATCTGTGACATCTGAGTGGTTTGACCCGTTCGAAGGAAATGCAAAGACGCGGAGGAGGAAGAGAAACCAGCAGAACGTGGAACGAGCACAGGAAACACCTACCATTTCCGTACCCCCCTGCCAGTTTTTTGTCCTATTCTGGTGTCACTGGTGTCATTTAATTGGAAGGGTTTTACTGAGCATTGGGTAAAACCAGTAAAACGTTACGTGCGTCTCACAGCTCTGTATTAAGTGTTCAAACCACGAGCTTCGGGCTTAACTGGCCTTCCGCTTGCAGACCCCTGCAGCGGTTTGCGGAGCTGCTGTCCCCGCAGCTGCAGGTGGCGGCCGACGGCGCGGCGGAATGCTCCTGGTCTGTCTCCGTACGGAGTAACAGAGATGAGCTGACGTGCGTGCTGTGGTTCTCGGCAGTTATTCCTCTGTATTGATTTAGGGTTTGTCTCTGATGGTAGTTCAACTAGTTGTAAGGATCTGGGTGGATTCCGTTCCCTTAGTGAAAGGTACCTCTTCCCAGATCAGTATTTCACAGAGTCACAGAATGTTTGGGGTTGGAAGGGACCTCTGTGGGTCACCCAGCCCAACCCCCTGCCCAAGCAGGGTCACCCAGAGCAGGCTGCACAGGACCTTGTCCAGGCGGGGCTTGAATATCTCCAGAGAAGGAGACTCCGCAGCCTCCCTGGGCAGCCTGTGCCAGGGCTCCGTCACCCTCAGAGGGAAGAAGTTCTTCCTCATGTTCAGCTGGAACTTCCTCTGCTTCAGTTTGTGCCCATTGCCCCTTGTCCTGTCGCTGGGCACCACTGAAAAGAGTCTGGCCCTGTCCTCCTGACACCCACCCTTCAGATATTTATAAACATTTATTAGGTCCCCTCTCAGCCTTCTCTTCTTCAGGCTGAACAAGCCCATCTCCTTCAGCCTCTCCTCATAGGAGAGATGCTCCAGTCCCCTCACCATCCTCGTAGCCCTCTGCTGGACTCTCTCCAGTAGCTCCTCATCTTTCTTGAACTGGGGAGCCCAGAACTGGACACAGGACTCCAAATGGGGCCTCACTAGGGCAGTGTAGAGGGGAAGGAGAACCTCCCTCGACCTGCTGGCCACACTCCTCCTAATGCACCCCAGGATTCCATTGGCCTTCTTGGCAGCCAGGGCACACTGCTGGCTCATGGTCAACCTGTCGTCCCCCAGCACTCCCAGGTCCCTCTCCACAGAGCTGCTCTCCAGCAGGTCCGCCCCAGCCTGTACTGGTGCCTGGGGTTGTTCCTCCCCAGGTGCAGGACCCTGCACTTGCCCTTGTTGAACCTCATCAGGTTCCTCTCTGCCCAACTTTCTCTGGCTGTCACTCATTGCCACGTGATCCCGTCCTCTCTCCCTCTCCTCTTCCTGCTGCTGGCAAAGTTAGTTGGGAGTTTTATTTATACAAGGATTTATGCAATGAATCAAAGAATAACTTCTGTTGTGGAAGCTTGCCGAAACTTTTTCATTCCTTGTGGGTTTGGCCCTGTTTTGTTTCCCAAGGTGGCTTAGAAGGGAGCCAAAACTTCTGATCCCAAGATTCCTTTAGTGGTCCTACCTTATCGATGGCAACTGAGTAGGCTGCTGGGTCTTGCCACGTTTCTGCTCATGGATGTGGAGGCTTGAAAGCAAGAAACGCGGGCTTTGCTGTGCAGACCTCGGAGGTGCTGGGTTGTCTGCCACACGCACAAGGGCTGCAAAACCCCTGCCGGCTTCTGGCACCTTAACGTGGTTCTGTAGAAGCTCTGGTGTGAGTCGTAGCCACAAGAAGGGAACAGAACAAGTCAGCGCTGGGATGCGATACGGCACCGCTGTTCGTGAAACACGCTGCAGCCAGGGGATGCTTGTGGCTCGGTTAGAGCTGAAATCACTCGCCTGTTCATTTTAACAAGCTGCCTAAGCAAAAGCCGAGTTACCTTGGGGCAGTCAGAGACCTTTGCAAATCTTCTGATGGATCAGCTGAAATTAGAGCAGAATTTAATTAACTGATTTTTGTCTCGGAAACGTGAAGGACGACCAGCTGGGCTTGTTCAGCCTGAAGAAAAGGCTGCGAGGGGACCTAATATATACTTACAAATATCTGCAGGGTGGGTGTCAGGAGGATGGGGCCAGACTCTTTTCAGTGGTGCCCAGTGACAGGACAAGGGGCAATGGGCACAAACTGAGGCACAGGAAGTTCCAGCTGAACATGAGGAAGAACTTCTTCCCTCTGAGGGTGACGGAGCCCTGGAACAGGCTGCCCAGGGAGGTTGTGGAGTCTCCTTCTCTGGAGATATTCCAGACCCGCCTGGACAAGGTCGTGTGCAGCCTGCTGTAGGTGACCCTGCTTCGGCAGGGGAGTTGGACTGGGTGACCCACAGAGGTCCCTTCCAACCCCCACCATTCTGTGATTCTGTGACCAGCTGAACAACACAGTTTACCACTGCTACTTTGATATCTGTTGCTTTCATGTTGGAAAATATATTGGATGATAGTCTGAAATCACCTCTGTGACTCTGCTTTAATTTGCTCCCATAATGATGGAAGTCATCATCCCCAAAGACTTTTTCCTTCAAACTTGGGTAGGGCCTGGTATGCAAGTAAGGCAGGCTTAGAGCGCTGTTAGCGACTCGCTGCCAGCCGAAGGATACGATGATCAGAAGCAGCTGCCTACTTAAAACTGAAGGAGGAGATGCATTGTGCTGCTTATCCTGCTTGACCATCAGGGTTTTCAGATGTAATGGAATGATCACGAATGGCGATGGAAGAGTCTTCCATTTAATTCATTGATACTGGAAAAAGGAGAGTGAAAAACTTCAAAAGCCTCGCGCGGGCTTGGGGGGGATGGACCTTTTTAAACACATGCAAAATTTTATAGATATATGTATAATACATAAAAGTTACTCTGTTTCCTCCTTCCTGTCTTCATAACATTCGAATAGACGAGAAGTGGTTTCATCCCGTTGAATGTCAGGAGAGCTGTTCCAGCTCGGCTTCACCACCAAGAATACAGAAAACCTGTATACTTCATCAACTGTTTAGGAGACAATATTTCGGAGTTATTTCTCAGTCATCTATTTCCAGGGCCCAGTTACATTTATCAAAGACTTCAATGAAACTTTATTAACCCAGCAGCTCTGTTAATGACCTGTAGGGTTTTTTTCCCCACAACTTCAACACGCTCTTCTGCTTGATTTATTATTTGCAGAGGCTGGAGTGGTGGTGGGAGAAAGGTTGTTATTTAGAAACTAGCTCCAGAAGAAAAGTGTATTTTCTCTGATTAAAACAAACTGCACAGTGCTGCCAGTAGCCCTATTCCAGCTGAGGTAGGTAAGGAGATTTGCAGATGAAATTTCCCTTGATGCAAAGGTCATCCTCAAATTATGGAAATTGAAACCAAACCATTCCCATCTTTCTTTTACGGCTCAGTTGTCTATTTTGCATTCCCACCTGTACACTAAATTCATTTTTTTCTATCTTTAAAGTTTGCTTTTTGAGGACGGTCTGCTTTACTTACAGCAGCTGTGTTTAAAGCACTTTTCTCATAAGAGGCTCCTCATGAGGACTGTGCATAGACTTCAGCTTTGGGGACTCACCGCAGCCATAATCTGTGTTAGAAAATTGAGACACGTGAAACAAATACCTTTTTTCTACACATCTTTAGCTGCTGTTGGTTTTTTTTTTTAATACCTCTATCATTATATTTTAAAAAAATAGATATATTTTGTAAGTCAATGCAAGCAAGTAGTGATGAGTGCAGTTTCTTAGAATAGAAGTTAGGCTCGTAACGACACGACAGCTCAATGATTGTACGCATGGATGCTGTTGTTCCAGACCCAGGATCCTATGTTTGTTGCACTAAAAGAAATCGTTCGTTTAGCAGGATCCATACAAGAGTGTGTTTTGTTGGTACGGGTTTTGTTTGTTTGTGGGCTTTTTGAAAGCAATTTTTCAACATACGCTCATCTAGAACGTGTTTTTCATATTGTGAGTGCCACACAAGAAAGCCAGATTTGTGGCAAAGCTACTAACTATTTGAAATGGTTATAGAACATGGCAGGGGAGATAGATTAGTATTTGAAACAAGTCACTGATTTCATGCTTTTTCAAATCAGTTCACTAATGATACTAATACCGGGTTAAAATATATTCAGAGGAAAGGAGGGCTGACATGGGAGCGTGTGTAAAGATAGGTAATATAATGTCAGACTTACCCAATTTGTTTTGTGGCTCTAATTCATGTTGTAAAGATACTGAAGCCACATTTTGGTAGGAAAGCACGAGTAGAAAGAAGAAACGTGATTTTGAAGGGATGAATGTCCCAGAGGAAGTGTTGAAGCATTTAATCTTGATTCGCTTCAAGCTTGCCTTGACAGAGCCCTAGAATAAAAATAAAATAGAAGAATGCTCCTTACACTTCCGATGGCGGAGCGTGGGTTCCATCTCCCAAAATCTCAGGTTTTTTGTGTATTAGCTTCTTGCTTAACTCCTTGTTGCAGTGTTCATACAGAAGTGAGACCAACCCATAGGTCGTTGGGAAAGTTCTTTGTTGTTGAACTTTCCCCATGCAAAGAAAGCACGGAAGTGAAATCTTTTCTGTGCTTATCCTGCTTCTTTGTAAGAACAGTCACTTCTCTATTTCCAGCTGTACACACAGAGGCTCCAGAAGCAGCCAACAAACTTCCCAAGAAATAAAGACGAAGCAAATGAAACCAAAGACCGACACTTGATTTCCCCTTCTTCCCCCACCCTCTCGGGGAACTGCTGGGCACCAAATCTTACACTAAATTTAATCTGAGAGGCATATAACACCTGTAAATTCAAGGATTGCTTCCTGTAACAGGGGGGAAAACATTATGCCATACAGAAGAAAATGTAGCAAGTGTGGGAGAGAATTGTTTTGCAAACTCCTCTTGTCCTTCAGTTGATAACGTTGAAGAAGCAGCATCTGTGCTCCTGAGCAGGGTGGTTGTTAAAGCAAGGAGGACAAAACCTGGTGAATAAGAACAGAAAATGTCAGAGGCAAGCCTTGACTGTGTCCCTAGCCTAGGTCCTTCAGATCAGGGATGTGGCTCTGTGATGGGCAGTGCCCTAGCGTAGCGTCCCCCCTGCCCGTCCCCCGCAGTCCAGCCTCATCCGCGTATTCTCGTGATGAGCATTGTCACAGTTGTCTAAAATCACTTCTCTCACAAAATAGACAAGTGATTTTTTTTTTTTTTCTCCCACTTTTTTTTCTAAGTCAGGAGACTGAACAGGAATTGCTGTTCGTAAAAGTTTTATTCTGAAAGCTGCTTGCTGACTTTTCTGTTTATCGGATAAAATGGGCTGTTACACATGTGGCTATTACCTTGGGTTTTTTCTACATTTACTAAAGATACAGATTTTACAATCCAAAGAATAGGCATAATTCTGGCAATGGTAATGCAAGCCTTGACAAAACAGTACATTATCTTATTCCTGAATAATTTTAATTCACGTCTTCAAACAGCAATAATAGTAAACACAGCCTTTGGCAGATTTAGCACGTTAATACTTCACTTCCTTGATGATAAAAAGGTGCCTTGTTCTGAACAAGTTATAATTACTCCTCCTTCACTTAAAATTCCACTTGTCTCTCTGCTTTAAAGTGAGGAAATAGCTGGGGACTTTCACTATGGTTTGCTCCGTTCACCCGTACTGGTTGGCTGCCAAAAGGTGAAGACAGTCAAGAAAAGCCTGTAAACTTACTGATTTAAGCAGCTGCCTCCAGTTCTTCTTCAGACAAGTTTGTGAACGTGAAGTACGAGAATGAGCTGAGCTTGGGGTTTAGCTAGGCTTGGCAAAATCTACCTAGCTTTTGTGAGAACACGTTTAGTCAAAGTATGAGTTTGTCACTGGAGGTTTCTTCAATTTTGTTTTCTGACTGTGGGAAAGGCCAGTTGGCCCACAGTCAGTAGCAGAGATTTATAGACTCGTCAAGGTTGGAAAAGACCTCTAAGATCATGAAGTCCAACCGTCAACCCAACACCACCATGCCTGCTAAACCATGTCCCAAAATGCCACATCTACACGTTTTTTAAACACGTCCAGGGCTGGTGACTCCACCACCTCCCTGGGCAGCCTGTTCCAATGCCTGACCACTCTTTCAGTAAAGAAATTTTTCCTAATATCTCTGCCACCCCTGACGCAACTTGAGGCCGTTTCCTCTTGTCCCGTCACTAGTTACTTGGGAGAAGAGACCAACGCCTGCCTCGCTACAGCACACTTTCAGGTAGAGAGCGATAAGGTCTCCCCTCAGCCTCCTCTTCTCCAGACTGAATAGCTCCAGTTCCCTCCACCACTCCTCATAAGACTTGCTGTGTAGACCCCTCACCATCCTCACTGCTCTTCTCTAGACATGCTCCAGCACCTCAATGTCCTTCGTGTAGTGAGGGGCCCAAAACAGACCACAGTATTCTGGGTGCGGCCTCACCAAGCACAGCCCTTGCGATGGGAGGGAAGCCAGGAACTAGCCAAGCAAGAAGAAGAAATGGAGCTTGAGCTGCCTTCTATGTATTTGTGTCTAGAGCAGCCTCAGCTTCTCTTTTTGTTGCTTCATGTTCTGTAGCAGCTGTGCCATGCTGATGGTGAAACAACCTAGGAGGGCTTCTGATGGCCACTGGGATTTTAGGTGGGTTTAGATGTGTTACCTGTCATTCCGCTCTAGTTTTCCTGAGTGGTGTAGTGCAGCGGTGGGAAATGGTAATGTTTTGGAGCCACAATAGGGTTAGGGCCTAATAACTGGTGCAGATGAAGAACCAGCTAGCAGGAAAGGGAGTAGAGGCTTGTGGTGGTTTGCTGGGGGGAGTCCATGGCTGGGCCTTGTCCTGTAGTCCCCCCGTCTGCTTCGCCCCCCCGCCCACTTGAGATGGAGAAGCCTGGGCTTGGTGTGGTTTTGAAAGATGAAACCTCTTCCAGTGTGGTGCATGAAATATATTAATTATGGAGCAGCATAGAAAATAATAATGTAGGGTTTTAAAAGCAAATATTAATAACCACATATTGATGCTTTTACCAAATTGAGTAAACATGACTTTTTCTTAATGCAGTCTGCTGTAGGTGACCCTGCTTCGGCAGGGGGGTTGGACTAGATGACCCACAGAGGTCCCTTCCAACCCCTACTATTCTGTGATTCTGTGATTATAGACCTAATACCCAGGAGCAGGAGGTGTTTAGAAAACAGCGTGCTGGGGCGGAGAGGAAAAGGTGTGTGTGCTTTCGGTGTGGTGGGTGTTGCGGCTGGTTTTCGTAAAGTCTCATTTCAACATATCGTTAAGAATGGGAAGAAGCATCAAAAACTTCTGAGGAATGGAGAGAGAGAGAGAAAGAAACGTTCCAGGCAGAGTGGGAAGACAAAGCCAGGCCTTTTCTGCTGATGGACGGTTCCTCTGGAAGAGGCTCACGTACAGTTCCTCTAAGAAGTCTTTCCTGCTGCCCCTTAACGCCTCCCCATCTCCTGCTACAAGTGCTGCTTGCTGAGAACTGGTGTGGGCACCCGTGCCTACAGCACGGCAGGTAAATTGAATACATTCTCTTCCTCTCACAGGTGGATTTGCTGAGTTCTCCAGCTCTTTCCCTGGTCTCTGTGAAGGAAAATCCACGCTCGTCCCTACTTGTATCTCTCAGCCCTGCCTGCCCGTCTCCAACGTTGGCCCTACCAGAATCCTGCCGCACCTCTATCTTGGGTGTCAGCGGGATGTCCTCAACAAGGTGAGCATTCTGGGTGTCGTGTTGCTTATTTGGATGAGTATGTGATTGCCACGTGTCTTCATCCATGCTTCTGTCATAGTGCATCATTATAGCTAGAAAACATCTGAAGTAGATACAAATAGCTGGGTGTGCATAAGCTATGGAAAGCTGGGTGAGAACGAGATACAGACCATGTAATTAATCCACGTGTCATGTAATATGAAACTTGGTCTCCTCTCTCCTTCCTCTCGGAGAAGATTATATAGTAGCTTCCTGGGTAACCTACCAACCAACAGCAAACTAGCAAATCTGCCATTACAGCAGGTGAGGTAGTTTCCTGTGTATAGCCCTGACTGGTTTTAGTTTCCTGTGTATAGCCCTGACTGGTTTGTTTTGGCAGGTCTTGGATGTCGGTATATTAACGGTTACAGCAGGACAAAGGGAGGTTGTCTGTTTCTTAGTAGTGCCTTCAAGGGCTGGAACAAGTAGCACTTAAATACCACGAATTGTATAGTGAGGGACTACAGCAAACAAATCTTTGTACAGCTGATACAGTGTTCAGACCTGGACAATCAGCGGGGCCACTTTCAAATGAGCTTTTATGGTAGCGTAGCACTCAGCAGCTTACACTGTTTCTAAATACACGTGTATTTAACAATTTTCATTCCTACAGAATAGCCTGGGACGTTTTGGGATACTTAAAATCGTTGGCCAAGTCATCAGACCCAGCACTCGCGGGGTGCCAGGCTATCAGCTGCTTAACAGAGCTTGTCTCAGATCGCTGTAGGTGTGCAGATCCGCAGGTGCCTGCCTTCGTGAGAGGACCCACCCATACCCCTTACGATCTGCTCCTTGGGTCCCTTCACGAGGGAATTTATTGCTTCTGCTGCACGTGCCCTCTTGCCTCTTCCCTGGCAGTCCAGTTTGTTGTTTGAATCTCCAGCAGCCTTCCTACGCTGGCGTTAAATACACGAGTGGGGGCGAGGGGAGGAGTGCTTCACCCTCATCCTCAGTTATGCGGAAGGCTTGTGTGGGTGTGTTTTTATCCATGTATAAAGCTTAAGGCAGGAACTATCCGAACAGTCCTGCAACCGGATCAAATTCATTACTTTGACCATTATCATATTTTTCTCCGGCTTCTTCTACTTTCACTCCATCCCAGTCTGGCCATTTCTAGGCTATTTTTTGATTTTTCACAGTTGTTTTAAGGGGATCTTCGACACACAAGCAATCATGTAGAAGGTAACTGTGCTTTAACAGAGCGCGCAGAAAAATCTTTCGCGTGGAGGATAGTCAGCAGTCACTGGATTTACTTTGTCCTTTAAAAATCTTCCCTGTCGTTAGAGGCAGCAAGTCAGCAATTCAAGCTTCATTCACGTACGACAGACGTCAAAGCAGCTCGTTACTTGTCCTACCACAAAAGTGATTTGTGGTCCCCAGACAAAAGACAGCAGGGACTAAGCAGTGAGAAAAATTTCCTTGCTTTAAGTGGTGGAGTTAATACTTTGATGCTAAGATGCTTTTATGCTGTTGGTCTCAATGCATGAATGGCAAGTGGTGTCCTAGGTCATGGCGGGGGTGAGGGGGCACCTTGTTCTCCTCCAGGGCCAGGGACGTGCTGCTTCATTTGGGACGTGACTGGAACTCCAGTGCTGGGGCTCTTTGGTGGTGAATCATCCCAGAGGGGTGAAAGGGGCCATTCCCTTTCCTCGCCATAAATTGGTGCTGGGTGCGGGCACAGTCTGTGTGCCTCGCTGGGAAAGGAGTCCAAGTGGTGGCAGCCGTCAGGAATTTCATCATAGGGCTGGAGGAGGCCAAAACCGCAGCTGCTGCTGGTGAGCCCCGAGCCTGGCAGAGCCGTCTACGGGAAGATTTTAGACCTGGTAGTGGCTCCCTTGCCCATTAGTCTACAATCTCGATATTATTTCGGTGTGTGTGCCTCAGACATCGGGAATCACAGAATCACAGAATCACAGAATAGTAGGAGTTGGAAGGGACCTCTGTGGGTCATCTAGTCCAACCCCCTGCCGAAGCAGGGTCACCCACAGCAGGCTGCACAGGACCTTGTCCAGGCGGGTCTGGAATATCTCCAGAGAAGGAGACTCCACAACCTCCCTGGGCAGCCTGTTCCAGTGCTCCGTCACCCTCAGAGGGAAGAAGTTCTTCCTCATGTTCAGACGGAACTTCCTCTGCTTCAGTTTGTGCCCATTGCCCCTTGTCCTGTCACTGGGCACCACTGAAAAGAGCTTGGCCCAATCCTCCTGACACCCACCCTGCAGATATTTGTAGGCATTTATAAGGTCCCCTCGCAGCCTTCCCTTCTTCAGGCTGAACAAGCCCAGTTCCCTCAACCTCTCCTCGTAGGGGAGATGCTCCAGTCCCCTCACCATCCTCGTAGCCCTGCACTGGACTCACTCCAGTAGCTCCTCATCTTTCTTGAAGTGGGGAGCCCAGAACTGGACACAGTACTCCAGATGAGGCCTCACCAGGGCAGTGTAGAGGGGAAGGAGAACTTCCCTCGTCCTGCTGGCCACACTCTTCTTGATGCACCCCAGGATCCCATTGGCTTTCTTGGCAGCCAGGGCACACTGCTGGCTCATGGTTAACCTGTCGTCCACCAGGACACCCAGGTCCCTCTCCGCAGAGCTGCTCTCCAGCAGGTCCACCCCAAGCCTGTACTGGTGCATGAGGTACATGAGTGCTGCAGCTACTTCAGAATTAACGTAGGACACCCAGGAGTTGGTCAGATTTGTGCTTCCTCACATATTCTGGGGAGTTACGATCAAGGATTGCTGCGTTTCCCAATTTTTTTTATGGAGAACCACAAAAACAAGAGCATACGACCCACAGAAAGTTCAGTAAGTTCTTATCGCCTGGAGTCATCCTTGACAAGCCAATCTTTTGGAAGTCCTTCCACAGACAACTAAGGTACCTCTTAGGTTTCTTACCCATTTAAGGGCAAAAACACATCTTACGATTTCAGATCTGCTTGTCGCCTTGTACCTTTGTCCTCTTACTTTGAAGAAATAGCAGGCAGTGCTTTATTCTGAGCACGTCAGCTGTTGGCTGCACCGAAGGAGACCTTCGTGTCTTGGTAGCTTATCTTACCTCTTCAGTTTCAGTGGTTGCCTGTGGAAAATCTGAAATGGCTTCCATCTTTATTAGTACCTTTGATAACCCAAAGAAGCTGTGGCAACAAATTACGATTTCTGCCTCTTAGAATCCACTCAATGTTTTCCCAGCTATCGGCAGCTCCCAGTTTCCCCAGTTTAATCAGTTTCTTGATTCCACTCAAAGTTGGCAGTAGCTAGAGATCAGCACGAGGGGAACACCCCTGGCAGAGCTCCGCGGCTTGCGCTGCTGCTGGGGAAGCCTGGATCCTACCTGGATCCTACACAGCTGGAGAAGCCTGGATCCTACCTGGATTCTGCACAGCTGGAGAAGCGTGGATCCTACCTGGATCCTACACAGCTGGGGAAGCCTGGATCCTACCTGGATCCTGCACAGCTGGAGAAGCGTGGATCCTACCTGGATCCTACACAGCTGGAGAAGCCTGGATCCTACCTGGATCCTACACAGCTGGGGAAGCCTGGATCCTACACAGCTGGAGAAGCCTGGATCCTGCCTGGTTCCTACACAGCTGGAGAAGCGTGGATCCTACCTGGATCCTACACAGCTGGAGAAGCCTGGATCCTACCTGGATCCTACACAGCTGGAGAAGTGTGGATCCTACCTGGATCCTACACAGCTGGAGAAGCCTGGATCCTGCCTGGTTCCTACACAGCTGGAGAAGCGTGGATCCTACCTGGATCCTACACAGCTGGGGAAGCCTGGATCCTACCTGGATTCTACACAGCTGGAGAAGCCTGGATCCTGCCTGGTTCCTACACAGCTGGAGAAGTGTGGATCCTACCTGGATCCTACACAGCTGGGGAAGCTTGGATCCTACCTGGATCCCACACAGCTGGGGAAGCCTGGATCCTACCTGGATCCTACACAGCTGGGGAAGCCTGGATCCTACCTGGATCCTACACAGGGGTGCTGGGGGAGAGCAAGGAGGATGCCTCTTACCACAAGGAGTACCCAGAAATACCAATAGCTGCTATGGAAGCTGGGAAGCGAAGAACATTCAGAAGGAGAGGGGGAGAAACAAAAACCAGGAAGAATTAGCAAAGTCCTGTCTCTGTTAGGACAGTCCGGGAGCTGGTGAGTGGTTGCGTTTGCATGCTCTGGTTTAATGGGTGTGCTGATTTGTTGGCTGCGGGGAACAAGCAGTCAGTCTTCTGTTAAGATTAGGATAGGGGTTTTTTTTCCACTCAAGTCCAGATCTTTTTAAAATACTTTTCTGAAAAATTCTAGTAAAAATCCCAAAACTATTAAGATGTTGACCGTATTTTTTGCCTTCAAATGCTGTCTGTGAGTTCCCTTGATTCCTTCCATTGACCACACATACTGATTCCTCTAAAATTTAAATGTCTTAACAAATCTGCAAAAAGAACTCTTAATCTGCATGACTGTTCAACCTGACGAATTAAAGGTGTGAATTTTCAGCCTGTTTTATCAAGATGATCTTATCTTTTCAGGATCTTTATAAGCTTATCTCTGAATGCATGGGTAGGGAAATGCTCGTCTTGGTGCAGCACAATCTGTATTTGTGACCTTTGAAGAATATTAATGCTGTTTGCCATTAATACCTCTGCTGGCAAGGCTTTAGTTATGAAAGACAGGCAAACACGAATGCTTGGTTTGTATCCTTTAGCAAAATTAACGATTACTTCAGAAAAGTCTTAGGAGATTTTTTGTATTTTTGCTTTACAGAGTTCTTTCTAAAGGCTTGATTCTGAAAACTGTCATAGTATTTTTTTGCACTGTTGAAATGCTAAACAGTTCTTCATAAAAGTTCCAATAGAAAAGTTAATTTCACTTTTTGGATCTCAGTGTGATATATTGGTGGTTACCTCAGCGTGACAGATTGGAGGCATTGCAAGAGGGTACTTACTTTTGCAGATCTGTGTTGCTCTTTGTGAAAGAAAAACTAATTCCAACCTAAATTCTCACAGTGACTGTGTCCTCTCTGGAAGTTAGCATAACAGGAAAAAAAATCTGTGTTGTGGTTCTGGGCCTGAACGAGCCTTCTGCTTACATCTCGTGTTTTGTACCAGGATTTAAAGTGTAAAACTTTCTGCTTTGCTCCTTATGTAACTATTCTCTTTCTTTTCTTCCAGACCTGGATTTTATTTCCTGGAACAAAATAACATTTTAAGGTGCCATTAATTTTCAGATTAAACAAGTCATAAAATGTAAATAAGCTGACAAAAGAGCATTTACCTTCTTTTCAGAAAGTTGTTAGTATTAGGATTTCTGGATCTTCCTCCCATCGTAATTCACTTCTTCCTCTTGGGTGCCGTACAATGAAGGCACTGTTACGGTTATTATATCGGAGCATGTTGCACTGGGAATGATTGATGCTTTAGAACAGAAGGCAGCATAACTTCTTTCTTCGGCCGTGGTCTCAGAGACAAGCACTAACACATTTTTGGGTGTTTTTTGGCTCGGAGATTTCAGACTTGGCGTCTGCAGCCTTCTCGTTCCCATCTGAATAATCAATTCCACATCAAAAACCTTGCATAACTGTGGAATCGTGATGGTTGGACCGTGCAGCCCACCAGCGCTTATGCTTTAAAAGAAATGATAAGGTTTGCTATTCTTCTTCTAAATTCATCAGCCTCCCCTTAGCTATATTCTGAGCAAACATGTGTCATGCAAGTCCATTTCTTAGCGATACCTTCACCGCCTCCTTCCTTCACACGTGGTAACGTTCATGGGTGGGTGTCAGGAGGATGGGGCCAGACTCTTTTCAATGGTGCCCAGTGACAGGACAAGGGGCAATGGGCACAAACTGAAGCAGAGGAAGTTCCAGCTGAACACGAGGAAGAACTTTTTCCCTCTGAGGGTGATGGAGCCCTGGAACAGGCTGCCCAGGGAGGCTGTGGAGTCTCCTTCTCTGGAGATATTCAAGCCCCGCCTGGACAAGGTCCTGTGCAGCCTGCTCTGGGTGACCCTGCTTCGGCAGGGAGTTGGACTGTGTGACCCACAGAGGTCCCTTCCAACCCCTACCATTCTGTGATTCTGTGATTCTATGACCCTGCGTGTACTTTTGTACCTGCTATTCCAGTCGTTCCTCGCTCACCTCCCAGCAGCGACAACAGTAGGTGAGCTGGTGTCGGGGCAGTAGCTTGGCACAGTGATCTAAAGCAGGTACTTGTTGTATGGAAGCTGATGTGGAAGAGCTTGGGACCCTAGAGGTGGAAAGCTGTGTAGCCCAGAATGGTGAGGCAGAGATGGTGGGGATGGAAGGTGGGGGGGGTCTCCCTCCCCAGGTATAGCGGTGGCCACGAACACCATTCCCGATAGCTTCCCTCTCTGGATAATTCCAAATATTCCCCTACCTCCGTACAGCCCTCCCGCTTTTAAACTTTCAGGTCTATTGGTGCGAGAGAGCTAAATACAGTAAAGGAAGGTGCAGCGGTGTCGGCTATGAAAGGCACGCAGGGCTGAAGGGAGCCTGCGGGTTGAGCCGGGGAGATGTGGAGGAAAGGAGAGGGGGAAATCAGTGACGTGTTGGAATTTGTTGTCGTTGGTGAGAAGCTGAGGTTTACTGGGAGTGTGACCGAGGAAAACTAGCAGGGTAAGAAGCAGTAGGGCTGAGAGCTTACTTTGACACACCCGGCCTTTGTTTTGGTTTGGGTTTTTTTTGACCGTTGCAAATTATATTTCTGGTGATTTGCTTTGCAAGTAACTGGTCATCTCCTGCTCCCCTTGGATGGGTATGTTTATGATATGATGTATATATGCATTAGTTTAAGGTACTCACACCTTCAGGCACCTCTGAGTGGGCTGATGTGAGGGACTCTGGATGAAAGTTCTGAAGAGGTGCTCATTTTGCTCCAGAGAACGAAATTCAGCTCGCTAGCAGAGATCCACATAAATTCCCTGTTTACAATGCAGCCAGCAGCAGTTGTATTTTTTTTCTTTTTTTTATTTTTTTTTTCCTGTCTGAACATGAGGAAGAACTTCTTCCCTCTGAGGGTGACGGAGTCCTGGAACAGGCTGCCCAGGGAGGTTGTGGAGTCTCCTTCTCTGGAGATATTCAAGCCCCACCTGGACAAGGTCCTGTGCAGCCTGCTCTGGGTGACCCTGCTTCAGCAGGGGGGTTGGGTTTCATGACTATATTTTCATACTGGTAGACCTCCAGTTGAAACCTGCAGTGTAAGAATTCAGTCTTGCTACTGCTGCCATGGATTGACATAACTTTTCTTTTTTATATAATTGCTATAAAAGCAAAAGGATTAAAACGAAATTTTTTTTTTGGCTTTTTTTATGTTTCAGTTTAGTTTCAGGTGTTGGTTTCGTTGAAATCTGGCCAGAAGCTCCCCAGTGTTCAGCATAACGACTGTCCAAGTGTAGCACTGCGTGCCACTTACTGCCACATCGTACCTGAACCAGAAAAGGTGTTTGGTCACTGTTACTCCAGCCTGCTTGATTGCTTTTTGTCTGTCAAGAGGCTTAACTCGCAGGAGACTGGGCGGTTTTGGTAGAGTCATCTCTAGTTCTCTAGTACTTGTTTCACGTGTTTTGGCACTAAGGTACCTACTGCGTTGGATACTATTGCACAACTCTAAAGACAAAAAGTAGGGCAAGGGGCAGAAAAGAGGTGTCTCTATTTGCAATCTTGAGGATTGACTTACTGAAAAAGCCCAGTTGACTCTCACACTTCGAGTCTCTTTGCTTGTTGCTGTGATCATCTCTGAGATGCAAGAGGACTAAAGACTGAAAACTGACATCTGAGCAACAAAGTCGTAAGCCACAAACCAGAACTATAAAACTGCGGTTAGTGTCGTGTGGAAACAGTCTAATTCGAGCTCTTCAGCTCTTACTCAGCTCTTGCTCTCAAGGTTTTGAGTGAGCTTTGCACGTTGCCTTGGAAACAAGGAAGTCCCAGACACTTGAAGAGGTGACTGCAGGAGGTATCAGTTTCATTTCATACTTCTCACCGGTATCTGTGATGGGGCAACCTCACTCTTAGAAGTGTGATCCAAGAAGGCCAATGGCATCCTGGGGTGCATTAGGAGGAGTGTGGCCAGCAGGTCGAGGGAGGTTCTCCTTCCCCTCTACACTGCCCTAGTGAGGCCCCATCTGGAGTACTGTGTCCAGTTCTGGGCTCCCCACTTCAAGAAAGATGAGGAGCTGCTGGAGAGAGTCCAGCAGAGGGCTATGAGGATGGTGAGGGGACTGGAGCATCTCTCCTACGAGGAGAGGCTGAGGGAGCTGGGCTTGTTCAGCCTGGAGAAGAGAAGGCTGCGAGGGGACCTAATAAATGCTTGGAAATATCTCAAGGGTGGGTGTCAGGAGGATGGGGCCAGACTCTTTTCAGTGGTGCCCAGTGACAGGACAATGGGCAGCGGGCACAAACTGAAGCAGAGGAAGTTCCAGCTGAACATGAGGAAGAACTTCTTCCCTCTGAGGGTGACAGAGCCCTGGCACAGGCTGCCCAGGGAGGTTGTGGAGTCTCCTTCTCTGGAGATATTCCAGACCCGCCTGGACAAGGTCCTGTGCAGCCTGCTCTGGGTGACCCTGCTTGGGCAGGGGGTTGGACTGGGTGACCCACAGAGGTCCCTTCCAACCCCAAATATTCTGTGATTCTGTGATTCTGTGATCCAGAAAACAGGTATTCGGGTCAGCAAGCTACATGTGGGAAGTGTCTGGTTGTGTTGTCAGCTTGCACAGTGAAGAAGTCCATTCTCTTAGAAGTGATGCTTCATAGAAGGTATTCTACTGTTTTTTCTGTTCTTTGTTAACTTTAGGTTTATGGGCTTTGCAGAGCCGTATGTTACTTGGACACACTGGATGTCTCATTAAAAGTCGTTTGAAGAGTTACAAGCTGAGGAGTTGTCTTTTTCACGGAAGAGTGAATGCCCCTAATACAGCTAGAGCAGTTCCAGCGTGGAGTTCAGTTTGGCTTTCAGCTGTGTAACGTGCCAGAGGTACCCCCTGACTCCTCTGGGCTTAATCTTTGTCTCTTTCCTAGGAGCTGATGCAGCAGAACGATATTGGCTACGTACTGAACGCCAGCAATACTTGTCCAAAGCCTGATTTTATTCCAGAATCCCATTTCCTGCGAGTGCCTGTGAACGACAGCTTTTGTGAGAAAATTTTGCCTTGGTTGGATAAATCAGTCGATTTTATAGGTGAGAAGAAAATTTAACTTCTCTCTCTGAAACAATTTCTGGATTCCTTTGTGTGTCTGCCTTGCTGTTTTGGCTGGAGAAGACCTGAACGCTTTCTGGGTGGTATGAAAATACCCTAAGGAGCTACATACACGCTCACCATCGCTTTGTAAGCAGAGCAGCAGAATAACACCGGGAGATTCTGCCCCTGCGCGTTCCAGCATTCATGGAACAAAGACACATTTTAAGAGCACAGCTCTGCTTTCTGGCAGCCTGGTGGATGCCTGAGACACGTCTGCAGAGAGCGATTTAGGAAACTGGACGTGCAGGTCCCGTCTTTAGCTTTGAGAAGGGAGCTGGCCAAACCTGAACTGCCCAGGTTGTTCCATCATGAATGCCTGCTTTTTACTTGCGTTTAAAATTAGAAACAATCACCTTTCCCAGACATCTAAATAGGGTTGTTTATGTGCACGTTAAAATGCGGTGTGCTGTAACTGCAGTATGTTTCCTGTGTGTAGTCGCATACTTTTTCTATGCTCAATGCTATACAGTGCTGGAGAAAAGAAGTGATTTTTGTTTAAAGCTTCCATGAGATTTGCAATTAGCACTTCGTTTGGAAGTTTTGAACAATTTTCAACAACATTGCTTTCTTTGCAAACTTTTCCTCGTGGTGTAATGCTGCTGAGTTTGACACTTGCCAATTTCTTTGCTGTGTAGAAAAGGCAAAAGCATCAAATGGCCGTGTGTTAGTGCACTGTTTAGCTGGAATATCTCGCTCTGCCACAATCGCTATTGCGTATATCATGAAGAGAATGGATATGTCCTTAGATGAAGCTTACAGGTAAGGAGAAAATTTCCCTTCATACTAACTCTTGTGCCCGTTGGCTTGTTTTTAAGGTGAATGATAACAGGTTGTATGTCTGAGGGTAGAAGCAGACGTGTTCTCTTACTGGGAGTTCACTGGCCTCTGCACGCTCTTGCTTTAAACGTAGGCTTCCTCCACCAACAAACAAATGGTGCTGTGCAGACATCACGCAGCTAATATGAATTGCCCTCCTGAAAAATGCTGATGCTGTTTTTTGCCCGAGTAGGCAAATACATGGAATATAAACTGCTGGTTAAATGTGTATGTACGTACATACGGGTACACAGACAGCTATGGCATGGATATGGCGATATCCTGTAAGTCAGAGAGAGAATGGAATGGAGAGGGTTAAAGAGAGAGAACCGATAATCACGCTTATGGCAAACGCTAGGCTGGAACCGTGGCCTGCAGTTGGGTCTTTGGTAATGCTCTCAGGGAACTGCCTGCAGGTGAAATGTCTGGGAGTTAAGAAAGCTGCTTTGTTGCCGTTAAAGTCAGCCAAAACCTCTGGGAGAAAGTATTTGGCAGTATCAGCTCTTTGTGGCAGTAGGGAATTTTTGTGGAGACCCCTTTCCCTTCCCTCCCTTTTTAACCTTTCAAATCCCATTTTTTCTGTACTTGGATTGTGAACGCGTTACTGCCTTCCGGGTGGCTTGGTTGCAGTTTATCGTGACTTCTGTGTTTCACTTAACCACCTGCTTTGTTGTGCTGTGCAGAAAATGGTGGCTCCCTTTTCCATGGGCTGCCCAGGTTTGCTTCGGGGGCGTAGGCGAAAGCTCGCAGTCGTACGGGTACGGGTAGCAGGGGTGAACTGGTGGATGGGGATGGACGCCGTGCAACGTACGACCTTGCGTCGCCAAAAAAGCCTCTCTGGTCTCAGGCCGCAGCGGTTTGGAGGTCAGAGCTGTAGAGGAAAGAAACATTTTTAATCTTTTGTATAATAGACGATACAAGGGAAACAAACTTCAAAATTAAAGGTTATGCTTGGCTTCCAGTTGGGAAGAAGAGAGTGCATTTTGAAATGAAAATGTTGCACGGCCTTAAAACATGCTGGGGGGATCCAGAAGACTTTCTTGAACCCTTTTCATTTTTTAAAAAGCTGGTTTTTAAATGTAGGACTGCCCAACACTTTGGGGTGAAGCGAGGAGAAAGTGGAAGGGATAGGCTACCAGAACATAGGCCAGAAATGGCAGCGTTGGCCAGAAGGATCTTGCTTTAAATAACAAAGCCAGTAACAAGTACAACTGGGTTTGACTGGCGAAGAGTGAAGGAAGGAAGGTCCTGTGAATTCTTACGAGCGAGTTGCTTACGCTGAAACAAAAGCCCTCAGACAAGACTGACCTACAGAATCTCTTCGGAGGAGACTGACTGGTCTTCTCCATTTGCCAGTGCTGGCACTTCATGGTGGAAGTTTTCCACTGCCACTTGGCGCAATCTGATCTTCCAGGTCATCACGTCAGCTCGACACGTTCCGACTATTTGTTGTTTGGCAACTTATCAAACAAAGCTGACTTTTTTTTTTTTTTTAAATTTAATTTTTCATGCGCTTGCTTGTGTTTGTGCTACTGTACACCTATATAGTGTGGCCAGCAGGTCGAGAGAGGTGATTCTGCCCCTGTACTCTGCTCTGGTGAGACCCCGCCTGGAGTACTGCGTTCAGCTCTGGAGCCCTCAGCACAAGAAGGACATGGAACTGTTGGAGCGGGTCCAAAGGAGGGCTACAAAAATGATCCGAGGGCTGGAGCACCTCTCCTATGAGGACAGGCTGAGAGAGTTGGGGCTGTTCAGCCTGGAGAAGAGAAGGCTGCGGGGAGACCTGATTGCAGCCTTTCAGTACTTAAAGGGAGCCTATAGGAAAGATGGGGACAATCTTTTCAGTAGAGACAGCAGCGACAGGACGAGGGGTAATGGTTTTAAAGTAAAACAGGGTAGGTTTAGGCTGGATATAAGGAAGAAATTCTTTACAATGAGGGTGGTGAAACACTGGAACGGGTTGCCCAGAGAGGTAGTGGAGGCCCCATCCCTGGAAACATTCAAGACCAGGCTGGACGGGGCTCTGAGCAACCTGATCTAGTTAGCGGTGTCCCTGCTCGCTGCGGGGGGGTTGGACTAGATGACCTCTAGGGGTCCCTTCCAACCCAAAACTTTCTGTGATTCTATGATTCTATATGCACAAGGACACCTTCAGTTTTTTTTCATGCTGTTTTTAACGACTGCACACTCACCTTCTGTACACATCGCCAGGGAGGTTTTGTTTTTAATACAATTTAATTTCCCCAGTGATACATTATATGTGTGTTTGCACTAGATTTGGCTCTTCAAGGTTTCTTCCCTTGTTAATTCCCTTGTCATCTGGTACCTTCATAGTTCCAGGAATGCTTTCAAAATAAAAAGGAGGAAGGATTTGGGCAGCCTGCTGGTTTACAGCACATTAAGAGCAAAGAGTACTTATTAAGCTGTGTTGCAAATCAGATGGGTAGGCAGCACTGCTTTTGTATTTAGCTCTCAGGTATAGGACGTGACTTCTTAGATCTTTCCACACATTTAGAGTCCTGATTCAGGAAAACATTGATAGCATGCATTGCACCTTGTCCATGTTCAACCAAGTATGTTGAACTTCGGCTGGCAGGCGTGTGCGAGTCGGGTGGCTTTCCTTCTTGCTTCTCCTGTCGGTGGTCAGTACTGGCGTCTGGTAGAAATCGCTGGCATTCGCCGTATGATGGATCAGAGCAGTTTGTCTTGCCTGACGAAGGTGAACAGGGTGGGAAGCGCTCACGGCAGTAATGACGGCACGGGAGAGGCGAAGGGAGCGCGGGATCTCATCCCAGGGCATGGTGGGGAAGGTGGCCCGCTGTCTGCAGGGCAGCGGAGGCTGAGGGCTCTTGGCTGGAGCTCCAATGCTGTGCAGGCAGAACTTCACAGAATCACAGAATGGTCGGGGTTGGAAGGGACCTCTGTGGGTCATTTAGTCCAACCCCCCTGCCGAAGCAGGGTCGCCTGCAGCAGGCTTGAGGAGCTCTTGACTCTGGGGGGAAACCAAGGCAGAGATCCCACTGGCGAAGTAAAATAAGGAAAATCGTTCCTTCAAACCTTGTTGCGGATGTCATAAAGAGGTAAAAAGAATGACGCCTTCTCCCCTTTTAGAGACTTTTAAGTAAGCTACAGAGGGGATTGAGAGCGTCCAGCATTATCTTGTTTAAAAGCTGAAGAAGAGAAGGCTGCGAGGGGACCTAATAAATGCTTACAAATATCTGCAGGGTGGGTGTCAGGAGGACGGGGCCAGACTCTTTTCAGTAGTGCCCAGTGACAGGACAAGGGGCAACGGGCACAAACTGAAGCAGAGGAAGTTCCAGCTGAACATGAGGAAGAACTTCTTCCCTCTGAGGGTGACGGAGCCCTGGCCCAGGCTGCCCAGGGAGGCTGTGGAGTCTCCTTCTCTGGAGATATTCCAGACCCGCCTGGACAAGGTCCTGTGCAGCCTGCTGTAGGTGACCCTGCTTCGGCAGGGGGTTGGCCTGGGTGACCCACAGAGGTCCCTTCCAACCCCTGCCATTCTGTGATTCTGACTTTTCTTTTTCCATCCGTGCTTCCTGTGCTTGACTGAACCTCAGTCTGGGCACCCTGACAAGTGAAGATTAGGCTGGTAACATTCACAGCAAACCCTCTAGGGTTATCTCGGGTCCTGCAGTTAATTCTTGTTTTGCTTGTCCCCTCTTTCCAGATTCGTGAAAGAGAAAAGGCCAACCATTTCTCCCAACTTCAACTTTCTGGGCCAGCTTTTGGACTTTGAGAAAAAGATCAAGACCCAGAGCGGCCAGCCCGGACATATCAGTAAACTGAAACTCCTGCACTTGGAAAAAAGCAGCGAGCAGGTGGTGGTGGCAGAAGGTGGGCAGAGCGGCCTCGGTGCCAGCCCGCTCTGTGTGGCCGCTGCCTGCGAGATGGTGGAGCAGAAGCCGTCGGACCGCGGCAGCGTGCCACGCGGGCACTCGTCCCCTCTGGAAGATGGCCCTCTGGTGCAGGGCATAAACGGACTGCACGTCTCCCTGGACAAGGTGGAGGACAGCAACCGGCTGAAGCGCTCCTTCTCTTTGGATATCAAATCCGTGTCCTACTCGGCCAGCGGCAGCTGCCTGACTGCGTCGGTGCAGGGCTTTGCCTCCTCCGAAGACCCCCTGGAATACTACAAGCACGCGAGCGCTTTGGAGGGCGGCAGCAAGTTGTGTCAGTTCTCGCCCGTCCAGGAGGTCTCGGAGCAGACCCCAGAAACCAGCCCTGACAAGGAGGAGGCGAACCCTCCCGAGCGGCCCCGGAACGCCTGGCCGCCGGACGGCCAGAGCAAACGGCAGCACGTGGGGAGAGCCAGCGGCACTGCCGCCGCTCAGCGCTCGCTCCTGTACCCCCTCCACCGCAGCGGGAGCGTGGAGGACAACTACCGAGCCAACTTCTTGTTTGGCCTCTCCACCAGCCTCAAAGGCTGGCACTCGGACATCTTGGCTCCTCAGACGTCGGCTGCGTCCCTCACCAACGGCTGGTACTTCGCGGCCGAGTCGTCGTCGTCGTCGCATTTCTACTCGGCGTCCGCCGTCTACGGGCAGAGCGCGGCTTGCTCGGGCTGCAGCTGCGGCCAGCTGCCCGCGGGCTGCGACCCAGCCTGCGCCGTGCGCAGGAGGCCCAAGCAGGGCGGCCGCGGGGACTCCAGGAGGAGCTGGCACGAGGAGAGCTCTTTCGAAAAGCAGTTCAAGCGCAGGAGCTGCCAGATGGAGTTTGGGGAGGGCATCATGTCGGACAACAGAGCTAGAGAAGAGCTGGGCAAAGTAGGCAGTCAGTCGAGCTTTTCGGGCAGCGTGGAAATCATCGAGGTGTCTTGAGGGGCGGCGGGCTCGGGTGACTGTACCGGAGCTGCTTCCCCCAGCGCTGGAGAGGTCCCTGTAAAGCTGAAAAGAGCGAACTTTGTGCAGAAGGGTGGGGAGGGGAGGGAAGAAGAGGGAGGCTTCGGTGGGAACGCAGTGACGAGGCTGAGACGGCGAAGGAAGGACAAGTGAGCATCTGCCTGAGGAGACCGAGTGTACCGCTGGGTTCTCCTCCTCCCCTCTCACGGGGAAGGGCAGAACATTTCAAGGGTCTTTCCCTGACGGAGGAAGCAGTTGTGTGCAATGGATTGCACGTCCTTTCAGGGGTTCTTGGAAAGGAAGCTCTCCTGGTATCAAACCCTTTCTCTGGTTCCACTGAAACACGCTCCTACCCAAAAAGCTCGTTTTGTCCTCCCCTCCTGGCGCCCCACGTCTTCCCCAGTGCACCTTAGCCCTGACACTGAGCCAGCCTCTGGAGGGAACCTTTTTCCCCGTGAGAAAGGAGACTGGGAGCGATTCCACAGGACGTAGGGACCGGTTACAGCAAGGCTGGGCTGGAGACACAGCTCAGGCGGGTGTAAATACTGGTGTAACTATTGTTCTAATGGATAGGCTTTAGGCGATTCGCTAGAGAGCTGCTTCAGAGAAAAAAAAAAAAAACAAACCAGTACCTCAAAAATACAAAAAATAAACTAGGGCTTTATGGCTGCCAGGTGCTGGTAGTCAGTTCATAAGCAATGTGAACAAGTAGCAACTAGCCACATTTTTTTTTTTTTTTAAAAAAGCTGTCCACGCACAAGTGTTTCAGTTGGCTCAGCAGCAATTCTTAAAAAAAAGACGAATGAACCATGCTTATGACTGTTCCCCCCCGTCTTTGGAAACATAAAATAAGCAGTGTTTGTATTTTTGATATTAAGCCAGCTTCTGGGAGAGGGATAGCTGCTTTGACTTCTAAGCTGTAAGGGAGGGGTTAACACTTAGGGTCACGTGCAAGAGAAGTGGCTGGTCCAACACCACAACACCCTTTCCTTGCCTGCTGACAATTCAATAGGTGGCTCCTGAAGGCTTTTTTGTTGTTTTTTAAGGCTAAAAATGAGTTGGGGTGGGCTTTTGGCCTTAACTGAGCAGTACCATTAAGGAGCTGCTCTTGTGGGGTGGGGGCAATTCAGGTGGTCATGTCACAGAATCACAGAATGTTGGGGGTTGGAAGGGACCTCTGTGGGTCACCCAGTCCAACCCCCTGCCGAAGCAGGGTCACCCAGAGATGTCTGTCCATCCCCCACAGAACACGACTGTCGGGGCCAAACCGTAGGGGTTTGTCCCATTTCAGTGCAGGCAGCTGAAAATTGCACAAATATCACATGTAATAAATACTTACCCCTGGCCAGCAGCTTTAAAAAAAAAAAAAATCTGTCAGCGTCAAACTGAAGCCCTGATTCAAGTCAGCAGCTTGGGTTATGTTTTGGGTTTGTGTTTTGTTTGTTTGTTTTTGTTTTTTTAATAAGTTTAGCTAGTTTGTGACTCAAATCTCAGGTTTTACTGTATTGAACAGTGGAGAAGATTTTGTCATTGTTTTGTGGCTAGGACGTGACTTTTTCATTTCCTATGGCGGACTGTTTTAACATAGCACTGAAAGCTACAGCGTTGATTAACTTGATCCTAAAAAGCACAAAAGGCACAGAGAGAGAGAGAGGGGCAGCAGCAGGAGCAGCTGGACCCAGAGGCTGCGTTCAGGATGTGCGTGCGGGGGGCTGGAAGCAGGGGTCGTCGGGGCAAGGGCCCGGCTGACAGCGAGCTGGAAAGCACCTCAGGTCTTGGCTGGTCGTTAAACCCACTGCCACTTGTCTCTGTTTGCACAGCCAGCGAAAGTGAGTACGTCCCAACTATTTTCAGCATATATACACGCTCTCTGTGTGTATATGTAGGTATGTAAACGATGCAGCAGTGTTCCTCTCGGCCAGATTTCAGTCAAAGCCCATGTCTTTGGTTTAAATTGGTTAATGGGGGTTAAGACAAGTCAATCCCTAGAGGCAGAAATTGAATCTCCCTCTCTTTTGTGCTCCTTCACGCCTGTGTTCTCCCCTCCTCCCTATACATACAGATATCTACACTTGGGTTCCGTTCGGGTAATGGCCTCCTACGGAACTGAAATCTGGTCTTCTGGCTCTTCGTGATTTCCAGTACGCTGAACGAATCGAAGCTTGTAGGCTCAGTCTTTTTAGGGGACGGATTCCTGGAGGAGGAAGCCTTAACCCCATGTCCTGCGCAGGGCGGTGCCCTGTCTCCTGGCTGAGCTTGTGTCCTGTACCCCAACAGTGCTGGAAGTGGTGCGGAGAAGTCTGGAAAGCAGAGTGGAGGATGCGAGGGGGAAAACGTGTACGTGTTCACTATGAACACAATGTTCTTTGGTGTATGGCAAGCTGGTGAAATGGTTCGGAGAGATGTGAGTTTCTCATCTTGTTGTGTCATGAGCATTACCTGTATGTTATGATGAAATAAAATCAGAAATGGTACCTGTTTATACAGCCCCGGCTGAGGAAGGAGCCTGTGTGCCTCTGGCTGCGGAGCGCGCGTCGCCTGCCCGCAGCAGGACCTGCTCCCCAGCGCCCAGGGACGAGCAGGGCCCACGTCCTTGTCTACCTGTCCTTCCCTGCCGATGGTCGTGGGCACAGACTGGGTAGCTTTGGACCGCTCGTCGCAAGCAGGGGTGATTTTACAGCACCGGTAACAGTTCCAGCCTCTTGCCCGTTCCTCTTTGCCCCCTCGAAGAGCAGCGGCGGCACTTCCCTGCATTAACACCTTACCTAGGACGAACCCCGTGGGTTTCTTCTTGCCTCTCATACTTCTTATTTGAAGAAGAGTTTAATTACTTGTTTAAATGCTGCTTTTGACTGACTCTGCCAGTCTCTGAAGCATTCAACGTGAAATTCTGATTGCTGAGGGAGGGGTACGCCCCTCATAGCTCCTGCAGAGAGTAGCCTACACACATGTAGCAGATATTACAGTTAAATCCTGATGTAGAGCGTGGCTGCTACGGTTATATCCTTAGATGGCAAGGCCTACAGGTTTGTGTAACATCTCTTTTTTTTTTTTAAAGATAATTTCAAAGCATAGTCCCAGAAAGGGAAATGCAGAACCTTTGGCCTCTCTAGAAGAGGCCGTACCATCACATCAGCCGGGGCAGCAACCAGCTTTTAGAGCAGCTGCCCCTGGCTTTTTTAAAAAAACAAAATTTTGCTTTACCCACTCGCAGAAAGCCGGTGGCTTGGTCTTTAACAACCCCTGTGACAGTCCACGGAGCCTCCAGTACTGCAGTGCTGCTCAGCAGTTTGGCCTGCATCACAATTAAGAGAACAGAATCAAATTCTTCATTTCAACACTACAGCAGTAACACCCCCTGCAAGGTTTTGCCAAAATCCACTGCCATCCTCATTTATTTCTGTGGCCATGTGATGGCCACCGTATTTCATTACCTCCACAGCTTCCCCACGAGGTCTGTTAAAATACAAAACTTTTAAGAATGCAAAAGGGTTGTTTTAGGCAGCTGACATTAAGAATTGCCCTTTGAAGGCTCCACTCCTCTCCCCACCTTCGGAGGAGCCCCGTGGCTTGGTAATGCTGTAGGGGCTGCCAAGCACACCCCCCCCCCCCCCCCGACCACCTCAGACCTACCTCGGCTTTGGGGACCCCGGGGTGAGCTGCTCGCCCGTCTGTCTTGCCTTGCTGTCCTCTGCAGGCTCACGTTATGAGGAAGCTAAATCTCACCCACGTGGGAGCTGAAAGGGAGCGACCAACCCCCCAGAGAAGGACCAGAGACCAGCTGGCAGGAGGCTGAAGTCTGGCTAAAAGTGCAAAGCAAGTCGGTGAGGGGCAAAGAACCGGTGGGAGGAGATGAGGAGCTGGCAGGGCAGGGGCCTCCCTGAAAGCCACCTTGCCCAAGGGTAGGTCCTTCTGGGATCTGGCAAAGAACTGAGGGAAAGGAGCTGCCAGGACATGGTCTCTTTTTGACAGGCAGATAAGGGGGGTGCAGAAATGAGAAACACTTTGCTGCTCACGTTTAGTCTGCCCACTGAACCTAAGGAGAGCTGCTGGGTGCACACAAGGTGCAAGTGCCCTCACAAAACAGGCAGACAGTGTCTCGCAGCACGAGCGCTCTGCACAGAGAAGCTCCAGCCTTCCACCAGTGTCCCAGTCCATCAATCCCAGACCCTCTTACCTCCAGCACAGAAAAGGCAGGCAACCAGCTGAACTACGCTCCCACCCCAGGGCTGGCAACTCATAAGCATCGCCGCGCACGTCATCAATTTGAACTGGACCTCGGTGCCAACCAGAACTGGGAGAGCATCCAAAAATCCCATCATTTATTTTCACCCCAGGACACCCGTTTCCTTGCAGCCCCCAGGGCCATCCCCACGGCACGGAGGTGGCTTTCTGTGTACAAAGTAAGGCCAAGATATGGCTGCCCACGCGGAAGCGTGCGTCCCGTCCCCGGACACCGCGGCAAGAAGTGGTGCTGCAGAGGAACAGAAATCAGAGAAACCACACTTGGAAAAGAGCGATACCAAACGCTTTAATGCGGGAGCCGTGGGACACGCAGCACGTAGGCAGCTGGAAACAGAGCAAGCCTGCCAACAAGATAACCACCCCTACACCGAGAAGCGCTCAGCCCCGAGGCTGGCAACCGAAATGCGCTCTGGCAGCGCGGGAACAGGAGGGACCTTACGACAGCACCTCCGGAACCCACTGGCACGCAGTCTGATAGAGAGGGGCTGGCTCGTACAGCGAGTGGGCCTGGGAGAAGGTGAATTTCTGCTCTTTCTGTGTAAAAGCTTAGAGGGGGGGAAAATACACTTTAAATATTTAAATATATTTAAATATATTTAATTTAAAATACATATTTTAAGAAAAAAAAACAACCCACAGCTCTTCTGTCCCCTTCACTGGATCTTCACAGAAATTGCCCTGCAGGTAGGTTGGCACTTTAGCACCCTGTCAATGCATTAAATAACAAAAAAAACGACGTAAACAACAAAGCAAACCTCTTCTGTGCCTGTAGCACACGGCTGCGACAAGCACCAGCCCAAAGCGGGGGGCCACAGCACCAGAGCCAGGGGAAGAACCGGAGCAGCTCCGGCCAGCGGGGAACGGCAGCCCCAGAGCCCGGCCCCGTTCTCCAGAAGCTCAGCCCGCGCGCCAGACCACGCAGAGAAAGGAGAAAGGAAGGGGGAAAAGGGCAGAGATGTTTGTTTTGGGTGGAGCACGCCAGGTTATTCTCCGTTCACGGCACTGACTTCGCGGTGGGGTAACGGCTAGTCCGTCGGTGAGAGATCCCCGAGGCCTTCTCCAACACCGTCCGGCTCGGCGAAGGAAATCCATAAGCAGAAAGGTAACTGCAGTCACTCCTCAAATCTCCTGCTGAACAGTGGGCAAGGGAGCAACGCAACGGTCTCGCCGTGAACATCGCCTGCGTCGGAGCTGAACGCCGCGTGCAGAGCAAAGCGAACGAGAGGTGGCCAAGCAGCAACAGCAGCTGAAAGAGGTGGCAGGAGACGTCTTCCCCCCAGCGAGAGGTCCAGAGACTTCCAGTTAATGAAGCCAGGGACAATGTCTTAAATAAAACTGTAAACCATCGCCTGAGAACAGCGAGAGGGTGCGCGCTCTCTTACAGTCCCCAAACAAGAGACCATCACCCGCGCAACGAAGGCGACGGCCGGCGTGCTTTGGAAGAGGTCCACCTTCACGTTTCAGCTCCAGTTTCTTTCTCATTAAGCTATTAACGTTCTTCACAACTTACCCTTGCTGCTCAGAAAGCTCTAGGTGGGAGGCCCAGCAGCACATCCACAGGCTTAAAGGGCAGCGTTCATAGGAATAAGCGTCTTCTCCCACAGTCTGCCCAAAGTCTAGGTGTTCTACAGAAAACGAGGAGCTGATTTGCGGCCCTCGCTCCTGCCGCTTTCAGACGGGAACACTTCACTTGCCCTCGTGAGCGCCGCGAGGAGCAATGCTTTGATCCGATACTTCACAGCACGAGGCCAAATGTTGAGAAGCTTCACAGGAGAGAGCATCTGCAGCCCAGCCCCCGCCTCAAGACCCACGGTCGGGATCTTCCCACCGGTACAGGCTTCCAGCTCGCCGGGGTGCGGGACATCCATGATCCCGTCTGGCAGACGGCTGGATGTCGCGCATTCTAAACTTCCAGACAGCATCATCTGGACGAGGGCGACAGAAACGCCTGCAGCCGCTATTTAAAGCTGCGGATATTCTGGTGCGTCTGCTGGCGGGAGGCGGGGACATACTCGGTGGTGGACGATGAGGACCCTCACGGGCACGGCCACGACACCTTCACTAGAAAATCTGCGGAGTTCTTTGCCGTCTCTCCAGCAGTCAGTCGCTCTTCCCAGGGCATCGTTCCAGGAGGCTTCTTTTCCACGGGACGCTGCTTGCAGACAGCGTTCAGCCAGCCCTGGTGTCCAGTCCCCGCTGCGGTTCAGATCCACGTTCCAGTCGGCTGCGTCACAAAATTCACACTACGCTACCCGGCCTTTGGGAACGCAACGAGGGAACGGCCTGTTGCTTCCTGCCACCTGTCAAAAACCTACCACGCTCTTACTCCCAAATGCTCAGAGACCCTCTTTTGCCAATTAAATACTCTTAAGCACTAAGAGGCACCGAAGCAAGTCGCCCTTGGCAAGTCACCTAGCCTGGAGCTGCCCTGGAAGATGGGTCGTGACACTGACTCCCACAAGGACAGCCGTCCTCACCACTGGGACTGCGCTCCTGATGTACAACAGGGGTTCAGGGGCACACCTTGGTCTCCTCGCCAGCAACGGGGCTCACACAGACACGCACAAACCTACCCCTGACCCAGCAAACTCCTCTCTTCTTGTTTCATGCCCCTTTCTGCTGCCGACAAGAGCTGCCACGCAACGGTGACGTTAACCTGTTCAACCTTGTTTCTACAGTCATAGTTATTTTTTGCAGCAGCGTGTAGAATATGGGTATCTCCCTGATCTATACGGGGAGAAACCAAAGCTCAGAGAGGTGCTGCGACTCGCCTGCGGCCAGCGGACCGGCGGCAGACCAGCCTGTCTCCTCCTGCCCGCCTTCCAGGAGGGCCCTCGGCCCAGGAGACGGCAAGGGCATCCTGCTTCCTTCAGAGCAGTGTGCCGAGCGCGGTCCCAAAGGGTTGTGTGGTTCCAGTCATAACACACCGTGCTCAGGCAAGCGTTGGGCACGACGGCAGCCAAGCCAAGGAGAAGACTTAAAGGACTTCTTGTATCTTTGCCCCTCCAGCTCCTTACGCTTGAAGGTAAAGAAACAACTGCATCCCTCTGGTAGAAACAGACAGCACCAAGATAACTGGAGTGTCCCAATAAAAATAATAAAGAAATCCACCCCACACCTCGTGTCCAACTTTGGGGTGCAAAGTGAGCAGGCTGGTGCCAGTGCCTGTCCAAATCACTGTGGAAGGTGAGGGACACGAAATGCCACCAGCTGGGGGACGGGGACACTGCCAGGGCAAGAGGGAGAGGAACGCTAAGGCTTGCTTAACTTCAACAGACATATCTGGAACACTTATTCCTTTACAGCCTCATAAATTAGCGAGCCCATAAAAACAGGAGACTCGAGAAGGACATGCCAAAACCCTGCCATGCAAACCGTGTTAATTATGATAATAGGCAGATTTTAATAATCCTGGCTCCCACACTTTCACCCATAAAACACACATATTTCCAAGGCCAGGGGGTCTCAGAAATACCTGCCAGCCACCTCGTCGTCTAAACCCCAGTGGCACAAAACCCACGTTAGAATGTTTGTCACACCCTGTATCCCTTTGAAATTTTTCTAGTTAAAAAAAAAAAAACAAATCAGATGAAAGACAACTCCTCCTCTGCAACCCCAGTCTAGTCACAGCAATGAAACCAGTGTCTCGGCACAAGTGGTGGGAGTGGTAAAGGAGACGGGGGGAGCAAGAGGAGGGAGGTGAAAGAACGGTAAATCATCTCCTCCAGACGACGGGACCGGGGAGCTCCTGGACTCCTGGCCGCGCGGTTCTGGCAGCTGACGCCGCTCTTCCTCCGATGCCCTGGCAGAGAGTCAGGCAGCACCGCCGCCCGCTTCGGACATCTGCCAGCCCGGCCCGCTGGAAGCCCGTCCGTGCTGAACGCTGGAGCGTGGAAAGCGAGGAGGGGGAGCCCGACGGATCAGCTAAGACTTCAGCTCCCGCTCGGGTTTCATGCTGAAGGGCTCCAGCCTCTCGCTCTCTGGCAGCATGCTGTTCAGCCGCTCCATCAGCGGGACCGTCTGGTCGATGCCCATCTGTATACGGCGGAGGATGGCAGACATCTCGTTGACCTTCTGGATCTGCTCCGCATACTTGGCGTACTTCTTCTGGCGCTCCTGCATGAAGCTATAAAGAGTTTCCACGGAGAGGTCCATCTGTTTGAAAACAACAAGCAGAGCGGGGTGCATTAGGCCAGCTGTTACCACAGGCCTTTCAGCACGTTGTCTTTCCTAAAAGCAACCCAGAAGCATGTCAGATGCCCCACTGGAGGTACCAGCCAGGTACAGAGGAGCTCCTCTGTTGGAGCATAACGAGTTTGTCATGAAATGGAATGATTCCACAGCTGTATACCAGGGAGGACATATGACCACCTCAGTTCTCCACCCAAATGCTGAGTATTGGATCGGAAAATTCTTTATTTACAGTCTTGAAAACCAACAGATCCTGTCAGGGATTTCCCAATAAACTATAGGCATGTCCTCCAAGTCATCCAAACCCAGGGAGCCCACAGCCTCCACCCACACCTGTAATATATTTTCAGTGGTGATCATTCATTTGCAAGCATTAAGCTCTACCATAGTTGCCAGTGCTCATTTCATCAGCTCAGCCAGGTGACTCTGCGACCAAGCCGCTGCCGTTATTACCATCATCATCTGGAAAACTCCTGCCTTGGGAGAGAACCACAACAGGTTGCTTGTGTCCCTAATTTCCCTGAATCCTAAAAATAAATGTGTTATGAGTGACCCCAGGAGAGACATTAAGTTAAGCCAGCCACGCAATTAAACACAGCGAGTACCCAAACAGGACTCTAGCGTGATGACAATGACAGGAACCGCAGTGCTATTCCTGCCGCCGAGTGATGAACCAACTTTCTCTTCAGCCAGACCTCTAAGTTCCAGGCAGGATTCAGCCGACAGCAGCTACTACCACACGCACACGAGCCAAGTCAGATGGTTTAAGCCGTTCTCCACGCTGGCAGACACACCGTACGTTCAGAGAGCTTGGTGACAGATCTGCTCCAAGTCCTCCAGCGCGCACCTGAAGCTCGGTTGCTTCAGCTCACGGTAGTCGTGCTCGACAACGCCAGTTTCCCCACTATGATGGCTCTTCAAACTGGTACATCCGAGCAGCTGGAAGGCACCCTGCGACCACACTGTCCTGGTGGGAAGCTGTCCCCCCGCCTGGGACTCGGCGCGTGCCCGCAGCGGCAGCCGAGCGAAGGGCAGGGGTGGACACACGCTGACCGGTTTCAGTCCACCACCTCCTCGTGTCACTGCTTTTCCGAACATCTCCCATCTAGTTACCCCCAGAGGAAGGAGGTCACCTCTCACAGTGAAGTGGCTGAGGGCTCCTGGTCTACAAGCAACATCTCTCACTTGAACTGTGTGGCTGTCACTGGTCAGAGCGGGGTGGCAATAAACAGAGTGGCAGATGCCCTCTGTCAACCCCCGCCCGCCCACCAGAGGAAGGGAAAAAGGAGGGAAAGGGAGAGACGCTTACAAAATGAATATAAAACCAGCTTTACTAATAAAACTAATAATATTAAAAGGAACAAGCCCTCGAGCCCCCTGTTGGGCACCAGAGTCAGCCCATTTGGTAGAGGACAGCGACCATACCTGTCACAGAATCACAGAATCGTCGGGGTTGGAAGGGCCCTCTGTGGGTCACCCAGTCCAACCCCCCTGCCAAAGCAGGGTCACCTACAGCAGGCTGCACAGGACCTTGTCCAGGTGGGTCTTGAATATCTCCAGAGAAGGAGACTCCACAGCCTCCCTGGGCAGCCTGGGCCAGTGCTCCGTCACCCTCAGAGGGAAGAAGTTCTTCCTCATCTTCAAACAGAACGTCCTCTGCTTCAGTTTGTGCCCATTGCCCCTTGTCCTGTCCCTGTCATCAGGGACAACGCAAATTTATCGTTGTACTACTAAAAATCGAGCCGTGCTGACCAGATCTGACTTAAAATCATAGAATCATTAAGGTTGGAAAAGACCTCTTAGATCATCAAGCCCAACCGTCACCCCAACCCCACCCTGCCTGCTAAACCACGTCCCGAAGTGCCACATCCACACGTTTTTTGAGCACCTCCAGGGACAGTGACTCCACCACTTCCCCGGGCAAAGGGACACTTAATGGGCAGGCGTAATCCTGTCCCAGCACGTGGTGGTGCGGGGCTGCAGGGGAGAGGTCTGGGTGGAAGAGGTGCAAAGCTGGAAGGGGGATTCCCCCACTAAAGGGGGCATTGCCATCCGTCCCGCTGGCCGCAGCTGTGTTTGACACTGGGGGAACAACCAGGGGAGCTGTGTTTCCTGAAGAAACATCCCTGTCAGGCCCTGGGGAAGGGGTCAAGACAAAAACAGTCGGGCAAGAAAATATTTTATTGAGAAACCTAAGTTACAAGCAGCATCGAAAACAAACACACAAGTTTCCGCTGAACTGTTATGGGGATTAGGAAGCTTCCCCCCCCATCACCTCCACCAGAGCTGGATACAGTACCAATTAACCTTTTATTTTGTCTGTACTTTCTAGTGCTCTCGGGCTGAATTCTTTCTCTTTGCCTCTGCGCCTTCCTGTGAATTCCTCCCTCCACGCTTTCATGCACAGGACAAAATAAAAACCAGCAGAGCAGGAAACTCCAAATAGAGTGGAAACAATTTAAGCCTACACAGGGGTTTCTATTAAAACCCCAGCTTAATAATTTAGTAGCTTGGCGCTAGCTCTGTAAATTGGAGTGTGTAAAAAGCAGACCACCACCAGGTCTGCACGGGATGGAAGTAAATTCAATCCGGTGCCTAAAAACCTTCTACCTAATGAGAGAGAGTGCCGTGGAGCGGCAGCCAGTCGGAAACCTGCCAAAAGCCAGCATGCCTCATTAAACTGAGCAGCACGGGGACCCAGGCAGAAACCTCCCCTGATGCTGAAGTTCTCCTCCAAGAGACCCTGAGCAGGTTCTTCACGTGGCCTCACAGCGCTACGCAAGAGGCAAAGCTCACATGTACCAAGCTCTGGAACAAAACAAAACAATAAAAAAGGCCTCCCTTTCTCTCCATTCCAAATCTGTTGACTTTCAGGCTCCTTGAGTAAAAACCAGTAGTGTCCACTTACTGGGAGGGGAACACGGGGAGAAGCTGAAGCTGACCTGCAAAAAGGAAGAAGAAACGCGGAGGGGCCTTCCAAGCTCCTTGCTACTTTTGGACACATTCACCATGGCTATAAAAAAAGTTGCCTCACAAAAAAGAGAAAGGGTGGAAGTGAGCATTTCCTATGGTTTCCCTACAACTCGCGTTCAAGTTCGCCTGCTGCGGGAGGCCACGGCAGCTGCGCAGCCAGCTCCATGACAAGGAGGACTGAAGTTCAGTAATTCTGAGGAAAGGCCAATTATTACTCAGACTGAACCTGGTCTTTTTAACTAGGAAAAAGCCAAAACCCAACACGTTAACTCGTGTATAAAAATGCCAATGCCTCTTTGCAGCTTTCCTTGAAGCGGGCCTAAATACACACTTACATCCTTCCTGCCTCCTCCCCCTCCAAGCGAGCTCCTCCAGCGCCAGACCTTGTGCTTTTTCACCTCTCCTGGCACGCAGTCCTGCTCCTCTGGAGCTCAGACAGGGCCTTCAGCCGCAGGATTCAGAGGGTCAGCCCTATTTACCCACCACAGAGACTAAAACTGTCCTCTGGGAATCTGCAATGAACAGGGAACGTGCATAAGAATCTACTTAATTCCCATCTATTTAATTCCATACAGTAGCAATAAAAAGCATCTGGAGGAAGGGAGCTTGGGCGAAGGCTCTGCTCCCTCGCCTACAGCCAAGGCAGTCCATGCTTCTCAAGACATTCTCAAGGGTCAGATGAGCGAATTTGCCTTCTCTGAGCAGCTCCCACCAACTCCCACCTGCCATAGACAAGGGCCTGCCACAGTCTCTTCTGAAAAATACCCAGGTCTCAGCCGCCTTGCCCACCCTTGGCTGAGAAGAAGTCTGGGAGGCACAGCAAGATGCCACAGAGCCAGCAGCTCTTCCACTGCCCTACAACCATCTGCAAGTGTTCATCTGAGCCATTGTTTCTGCTCTGCTCGCTTCAAGCTTCCCACTACGCCAGGCCACCACAGTTGTGGGCAACTCCCTCATCGGGAGGTCACCACCCGGTACCCATAAGCCATGACAGATGTGGAGCTGCACTGTCACCATCCTCTCGACGGCTTCACCATCACCAATTTCTCCTTCAAACATCGCCACTCGGTAATTAGCAGCATCCCCAACTTACAGGTCCAGAAGAGCTTAGAAAGTCAAAAGACTGGACCTGAAGCCTGTTCAGAAGCAACAGAAGAAAAGCAGAGAGCAGAGACCAGCACTCAAGGTCCCGGTCCTAATTCTCATCAAATCGAGAGTTTCTGCCCAGCCTGGTCTTCAGAAAAAAAGACATGTTCTCAGTGAAGGGCTGAGAGCTCCCAGCATGCTTATTTTTTTTATTTCCAGAAATAGTTCCTTCTGTTAAAGCAGCAAACCTGAGGCTGGACATACTCAGAGTAGAAGACAGGATTTTTTTTTTTCCCTTTCCTACATTGAAAAGGATGGAAGAGTTTTTTCAGTTTTTCTTCTACTATAGTATCATAAAAATGGACAAGCCTAAAACTCACCTTCCAGCACGACATATTAGTTTTGTACAGCCAGTGACATTCACCCTGCTTCGGCAGGGGGGTTGGACTAGATGACCCACAGAGGTCCCTTCCAACCCCTACTATTCTGTGATTCTGTGATTCTGTGATTCAGAATTTGGGTCTGTTTTTGTTTCAAAGCTCATGACTCCTCCACAGATCAGCAGAAGCAGGACAGTAATTTATACCTCAGCTTCACATTTTAAACACCAAATGACATCTGCTGGGCTTTTCTTTCCCCAAATGAAAACAGATTCGTAATTACTTCCAACAACAGTGCAAAATGCATCAAGAAGAGTGTGGCCAGCAAGATGAGGGAGGTTCTCCTTCCCCTCTACACTGCCCTGGTGAGGCCTCATCTGGTGAGGCCTCATCTGGAGCACTGTGTCCAGTTCTGGGCTCCCCAGTTCAAGAAAGATGAAGAGCTACTGGAGAGAGTCCAGCGGAGGGCTACGAGGATGATGAGGGGACTGGAGCATCTCTCCTACGAGGAGAGGTTGAGGGAACTGGGCTTGTTCAGCCTGAAGAAGAGAAGGCTGTGAGGGGACCTTATAAATGCCTACAAATATCTGCAGGGTGGGTGTCAGGAGGACGGGGCCAAGCTCTTTTCAGTGGTGCCCAGCGGCAGGACAAGGGGCAATGGGCACAAACTGAGGCACAGGAAGTTCCGTCTGAACATGAGGAAGAACTTCTTCCCTCTGAGGGTGACGGAGCACTGGAACAGGCTGCCCAGGGAGGTTGTGGAGTCTCCTTCTCTGGAGATATTCAAGACCTGCCTGGACAAGGTCCTGTGCAGCGTACTGTAGGTGACCCTGCTTCGGCAGGGGGGTTGGACTGGGTGACCCACAGAGGTCCCTTCCAATCCCTACTGTTCTGTGATTCTGTGATTCTGTGAAAATGGATATTCCCCCACCTACCAGGGCTCCAGCACAGCCCCTCCTGCTACACCATTCACGCTGTCACCCAGTAAGGGCTCGCAGACTCTGCTCTGCGTTACACAGGCCCATTTGTAACACCGCACTGACGAAACACAAAAACAATCGAGGGCACTTTCAGACATCTTGCACGCCACAAATTCTTGCATTCATTTCAGAATTCTTCTTGGCCCACACTACCAAGCAGAATAAAGACATTAATTTAGCCCACAAAAACACTGAGGTCAGCACTGGCCACCGCCCAATTCTTTTCAAGAGACCACACTGAAGACAAACCAGTGCCCTATATACCTCTTACCTGGCGTGGTTTGATAGCACCTCTGTCATGAGCATCTATGCCTTCAGAGCTCTTGGAAACAGGGGCCACAATCTTGTCAGTTCAATGCCCGAGACTGAAAATTGCAGCTAGACACATTTTCCCTGGTTGCAGAACACAAACGCAATCAGAAGTTCGTTAAACTTGGAATCAAATTTCTGGAGAGGCACTCTCGACATTCATGACAAAAGAAATACATCTCGTAAGAGGACGCTCCGTCACTCCCAGCTTCTCCACTCCCTCCTTACGATGCCAATAAGGCAAGAAGATATTTTGCTTCCCCTGCCCTCAGCAACAGCCTTCAGGAGCTCACTAGACATCCGTTTGTCCCGTGTCCCTCTGCCCTAAAGATCTGCTGATAGCTCCCATCCCCCATGGCTGCCAGTCAAAAAAAGATAGCAATTCAGGTGCAGTCCTTATTCCAGAAAGTTCACTTGCTAGAAAAGCACTCCAAGCCCCAGCGGCCTTTCCCTTCACGCTGTCAGGTGCCTGGCTGGGGTTAAATGAACTCCTTCCTGCAGCTGCACAAAAACCACATCAGAGAGTGACAGGCGGGAACAGGACTGCACGGAATATTAGTCATGATGTGCTGGTGTGAAAATACTTCTCAATCAACGCACTTCAAGCTGCAGACAGCTCCTCTTTCTGTGCTGCTTGGAAACAAATGTGCCCAATGAATGGCTTTTTTTTTTCTCTCTTCCCCTCTCTCTTTGATAATGTCACGCGAAGTTAGCACAATAGATCGTGATCGCTTCCTGATGACGGGAACATCCTCTGTTTCTCCCACTCATCCCACACACTGGTAAGGGAGAAACTCACTGGGCAGCATCTTTGCCAGGGTAGAAAACAGGGATGCCCAGCCAAGGATCCTACGTCCTTCTCTTCGGCATCGCTCATGAGTACAGTTCTCATGAGACCCCTTCCTCTGCACCACTGCCAAGTAAACAATTTGTTTTTTAAGTTTTGCTTATCATATCCAAGACCAAATCCAATGCCAAAACATTCCTTTTGCTCACTCTGTAATTTCACTGAATCACAGAATGTTGGGGGTTGGAAGGGCCCTCTGTGGGTCACCCAGTCCAACCCCCTGCCCAAGCAGGGTCACCTACAGCAGGCTGCACAGGACCTTGTCCAGGCGGGGCTGGAATATCTCCAGAGAAGGAGACTCCACAGCCTCCCTGGGCAGCCTGTGCCAGGGCTCCGTCACCCTCAGAGGGAAGAAGCTCTTCCTCATGTTCAGACGGAACTTCCTATTCAAGTTGTCATTGCTGTAAAAAATTGCCAAGGGTTATTCTGTCTAAGCATTGCCCAGATGGCAGGCAAGTTAGAGAATGAAGAGGAACCATTTTAACTGGCTGTAACACTGAGTTTTAGCAATATTAACAGGTACATCAGGGCACTTACTTCCAAAGATCGACAGCTAAACCCACACCCAGTCCCTCAGAGCTGCAGCAGATACATGATAGCGTAAGCCAGGCTGCTGAGCCTGTAATGTCAACATTGAACTCTTTTGGGAGGCCTTGGGTTGCACAAAAAAATTCAGAATTCAAAAGAATAAAAAAGTTCATTCTTGAAATGAGCTTTTCCACCTTTACGTAGATGTTTCCCTGCACATTGTGTAATTGGACAGGATGTGTTTGTCGCTGCCCCGCAGCCTGACCTCGACAGCCCACGTTTCCCTCGCAGATCCGACGTGAGCCTTCCCTGCTTGAGAACTACCAGCATCCCTCTGCCAGCTGGCAGTCCCCCAAGCTTAAGTTATGACTGCTATCACTAACTGCTGCTAAAAAAAGAGTCCTAAAGCTATGATTAAAACAATACCTACTTCTCGCCCAGCACTAATGAACCAGCAGACTTCCAAGCGCTTGAAAAAGCAGGGCCCCACTTGACAGAGGTGGGAGAAGATGGACAGCAAAGCCCGACAACCAGCAGCCATCTGGAAGCTGGTGCTGCAGATGCTACAGCCAGCTCTCCAGCTTGGATACATCTCCTGTCACAGTCCTGTTCTACTGGACTTTCTTTACTCCCATTTCCCTCCACACCACAGCTACTTATCATCTTTCTCTCCCAGAACAGCTAAGCTGTGACATAAGCAAGTGAAGCTCAGGGCATGGTTTCACATCCCACAGAATCCAACGCAACCTCAGGCTGCAAAGCAGCACTCCCACCCTCCTCCTCCTCCACATTAGCTGCATGACCATCGGCTCAGTTCGGCACGTCGAGTCAGCGGGGGAGAATCAAACAAGTTGGGTCTTCCCAGGCTCTCTCTTCTTCAGTGGTTTGGTCTTCTGACCCGTCAGCCTGAGAGCCACAGAGGCGGCAGGACCACTACGTGGAGAGAAGCACCATGTCTCCCACTGCACGTCCTGCTGGATCCTAACCCAGCGTTTGCTCTGGCTGTGTCAGACTTTTAAATGCACAAGAAGATTGGGGGGGGTCTGATTTTATCAGTAGGTTTTCTAAGTTGTCACCAAGAAAGTGCTATAGTGATTTCTAGCTCAAGGACTTTAACGAGTAAGAACAGGTTTTTAGAGCTTTCAACTGCTGCCTTCTTAGAACAATCTACCTCCACCTAAGTCATCTCTCAAATTTATCACGACTAAAAAATGTTACGTTACATTCAAAGCATTAGAAATGCTTCCACGCCTCTCCTAAACAACCAAGTTTAAGAAAAACAAATAACAAAAAACTACCCAGACGACACATAAGATTAATGAACCTGTGTGTGCAACGTCCTCACAAAACCTCACTTTCGTGGAGCACAACTCCACAGAAGTTAGTAAGAAACTCCTAGCCTGTCTTTAATTAGCTGTCCCTGGAAAAAGAAAAATCAATCTGTTACAGTGATCTGTTGCCTGAATAGTAACTTGCACAACTCTTCTTTCAGACCACCTAACAATTCTGCTACAAAACACGGCCTTTGATTCCCTCATTTCCTGATTTTACGCTGCTGCCATATTACTCATTCAGAACACTCCTAAATCCAGCCAGAGCTCGAATATTATAGTACAACAGCATTTGTAAATATTATTTACCCTTAGGGTATTATTTGATCATGAATTTCAGTTCTGTACTTTCATCACAGCAGAATGACTAGCTTTAAAGATGTTTGGTTTCCCATAAAAAACAAACTGGGATTTGAAAAGAGATGACCACCGTCATTAAGGAGCTGTTTCTCAGAAACCACCACCCTTCTCGTTTCAGAGTGAAAAGGTGCTATCTGAAAGATCAGCATCATTACATTTGCAAGTCATCTGATCTAACAATATTATTCTCAGCTTGAGGCTTGGGACCTGACAGCTTTAGGTCATCTTCACCAGATGTCCTACAGAAGGTCTTTCAGAACTTCTCAAAAGGGGACGCTCCCTTCTCCATATTTAGTCAGGGTTAGATACATGAGAAGAAACCATTTTCTAGAAGAGAACACTACTGAAGAAGAAAAAGCTTTAAAATCCGTTCTCAGAGAATGCAAAGGAGCTGTGTTTTAATCATTTCTTGCACTTTGTGAAGTAGTAAAAGGATTATCTAGGACTCCCTCTGTTTTTTTGTCTGGGGAACTGCAGACCAAGACAGGTTCAAGCACGAGGCCGCACTTACCCAGCCAGTCCAACACACCTGGCTGCATCAGACCTACCTCCCATGTGCTGTGCAGATGGCCTGTAGACACGCAAAGAGGCTGAGGTGCGAGATGTGCAGGGGCACAAGCCCAGCAGTCACTAATGGGGATTTCTGGACATCTGACGGCCCGTATGAAGCTTTCGCTCTTTCCCCAACAGCCACAGTTCTCATACGAAATGTCCAAATCAACAGCTTCTCATCAGGGAAACTCAAAGGTATGTCAGCTCTAACAACGTTAGCCATCAATAATCTGAAATACTTCTGAAAGATCTTTTTGAAGTTCTGCATCAGCTCTTTCATGTTCAAACAGAACATACCACGAGCCAAGTATGCCTCAGCGATGTTGAGGAAGGGAGGATCTACTACTCCATTCCCAGAAGAGTACTTTCAAGACTGACTCCACCATACTTCCACAGTGCTGAAGCTCCAATGTCCCAGCGCTTTCCTGGATGTCACAACATCTGACAGTAAGTCTTCGGCTTCACGAAAGCCTCAAGAAAATCTTGACCACTGTAGACCATTACCATAGCAAGCTCTTCTGAGGCTATGGACTATTGTTCAAAATACGGTAACACGAGCACGTACCACCACCACCAATCAATGATCCAATGAAAGTTCAATAAGTGCATAGTGGTAACACTACTCCACTCTGAGCATTCATTTTATTGTATTGAGCTGCCGTGGCTTCAAGTTTCACAGGAGGCTGAGTATTTCTCTCTCCTTGTTTATGTCTACAAATGCATCTCCAGAACAAATTGATCAAAAGCGAGAATCCTTTCTGACCTTAAAAACTCTTATAAATTCCTTGCCATGTACTGCTGATATGTTGACTTGTTTCACAAAAACTACCTGACACCTTTTTTCAGGTGCAAGTCATCTGATTTGGGATTTTATCTTTCAGATAATTTGCCAGGCCCAGCAATTGCTCTTCTAATACATCACTTTCTTTTCTGGTAAAAAAACAAAACCAAACAAACTTATTTCTTGTCCACTACAGCACAGTTTGCACAGTTCATACACTTGATTACAGGGTATTCTACTATACCATAATTCAGCATTTTATCCAGGCTTCCAGAGATAGATGACACATCTAGTCAGGAACAGTGCCCACACAAATTAATTACTAGTAAATTACGTGTTTCATACCTCTAAAGCGGTATTGGAGTAATTGCTAATAATGTTCTTGTATAGAAACATTCAGGCCCCAATGGCACAGAAACATTAAGGAAACCCTACCCTTCATAAAAAGATGGAAAGATTACTTGCACTCAGGCTTTGTAATACTTTCAACATGAAGTCATCTCTGCAGATCACATCTGATTGTTATCAGAATGCTAATTATAGGGCTGCTAACACAAGGTCAGCCCCGCTCCCTCAGCCTACCACCTAGCATCTTTAACCCATCAGTGCAACCCCAAATATTTGCAAATAATACTGGCTAACCTATCTAAAATGAACGTCGAACTGCTGAACAGCTTTTAGCTAACATTCCTGACACCTCCTCTCCCCCCAGCCCCCCCACAGTTCTCACAGGTAGAGTTGATACCTTGAAAATTGCAATTCAACATTGAAACAGGAGGTCATTGTTAAGAACGAAAGCCTGTAAACTGACTTTTCCTGTATCAACACAATCCAGCGGGGAGGGAGAAGACCATTTTCAACCTACATTAACCCCAGACTTAGAAAGAGAAATCATACCATTTTCAATCTTCATTTGACGAAGTCAAACAAGTAAAGCTTTCCCAGTTTCCTCCCAGAGGTTCTCCACTCCCCAGGCATCCGGAGAGCCCTTCTGTTGCACTGCGAACCCACCTTCCTTGAACACAGCCAGAGCTGCACATGCTCAGATGAGATCATCTCACAGCCTTGTGTAACACCATCAGTGTGTTCCTGTTTCTTGTGGGAGTACCTTGTGTGATCCACCCCAGGCTGATACTTGCTTTCTTCCTCTCTCAGCTCTGTTTCATGCCCAAATTCAGTATCAAATCTGTTAACTCCAGAATGGATTTCAACACTTCTTATTCCTAGGTGAAGATCTACATTGTTTGGGGGTGGGTGCTTTGGTGGTGGTTGTTGTTTGGGTTTTTTCCCACCTGGGGAAACAAGGCTAGAAGAAGAAACCCAATTTTCTAGTTTAAACAGGCTGTGAGAAGCAGCTGAATTCTATTCCTTCTGTTACCTGGTATTCATAAACACCACGCACTAATCCTGATGAAAGCCTTAATGTAAGGCTTAGCATACTAGACTTCCGACTTTCAGTGCCAGTCTCTTAAGTACTTAAGTTCTATAATAATACAAACCTCTCTGACTGCTAGTGCTTATTTAATTCTCTACTCTTTCTTGGGAATTTGGTGGTGGAAAGGATTCCAGCTTAGATCTTTTCTCAAAAGGCCAGAAGAAACCAAAGCACAAGAGCAGGGAACATGCTGGAACTGATTTCACCCATATATTCTAGGAGGGAGAGAACGATCTTTTTTGTGACACCAAATGAAGCAGCACATGTTAACACAACAGATTTCAGGCTGTCACAAGTGCAAGTAGTCTTTCTTCTTCCTTAATAACTGCTAGATCACTTCATAAAGTTCATGGACAACAGAGCACTGGCCATCTGCCTCAGGCATACACAGCAAGACATCAACTCTATGTATTAAAGTAACAATTGCGAAGCTTTTTCAAAAGCAGTTTCCCATTTTGATGCTGGCTGTTTAAGACATCACCCCACCACTCGAGAATTCAAGCTACTTGCACATCAGGCTGCAGAAAAATGAGCAAGACCAACTAGAGGACATGAAGGTAGTTTCCAGGTTAACCACCCTGCGCATTTTTTTCTGTATGGTGGTGCCTGTTGAGTTAAGATTCCAGTCTTTGTAAGTAACACTTCATCAAAGAGAGGTGAAATACAGAGCCTGACACATTGCCACAGTCCTCACCAATCTCGTAATTCCAAGACACCAAAGACTGTATTTATGGTACAGATTTCTTCACAGAACACTATGTTCCCAAGATTTTCTAAAAAGCATGGCAGTGGGGCATTAAATCCTTTGAAAATACAAGTGGCATTTCAGCCCAGGTTCTTCCCCGTTTCAGAAATATTGCATCCCAAGGAATATTCAGGCCTCCTTTCCTGCATGGGAAAGGAGGCCTGAATAAAAAGGGCTACGAGGATGGTGAGGGGACTGGAACATCTCTCCTACGAGGAGAGGCTGAGGGAGCTGGGCTTGTTCAGCCTGGAGAAGAGAAGGCTGAGAGGGGACCTAATAAATGCCTATAAATATCTGCAGGGTGGGTGTCAGGAGGATGGGGCCAGACTCTTTTCAGTGGTGCCCAGCAACAGGACAAGGGGCAACGGGTACAAACTGAAGCAGAGGAAGTTCCAGCTGAACATGAGGAAGAACTTCTTCCCTCTGAGGGTGACGGAGCACTGGCCCAGGCTGCCCAGGGAGGCTGTGGAGTCTCCTTCTCTGGAGATATTCCAGACCCGCCTGGACAAGGTCCTGTGCAGCCTGCTGTAGGTGACCCTGCTTCGGCAGGGGGTTGGACTGGGTGACCCACAGAGGTCCCTTCCAACCCCTGACATTCTGCGTGTGATTTGGGGCATTGCTGTTTTAAGTCTGTGAAAACAAAAGGCTCAGTTTTGCTTGAAAGTTAACATGGCCTCATCTAGAAAATCGTTAGATGTTGTGTCAAAGCTGAACACATCTCTGCCTTCTCTCTTGCCAGGCTTCATTTAACAGCCCTACTGTTGATCCTCTAAGCCCTGCCCTTTACTGGGATGGAAGATAACTAGTGGTCTGATCTGTAGGAGCACATGGACCTTGAAGGAAAGGTCTGAAGTTGAACAAGCACTTTGGACTTGGTGAGACCATTCATATGTTGCTGGCCTGATTCAATTTAGTCAGGAGGGGTGTCATTCTCAAAGCACGTCGGCTGAAAACAGGTTTCACAAATAGTTTTGGAAACTCAGCTCTGATAACCACCTGCAGGGAAACCATAACTACCCGGAATGGCAACAAACAGCTCGCTCAGCAGACTATTAAACAAAAACAAAAACCACCTCCACGAAACATCCCATTCCTTTGAGTCGAAGGGACACTGGTCAGCTGTGACTGGAGCACAGGATGAATCCCACGCACTCCAAATCTTTCTGCTGGGAGAGAGATGGAGCCAAGAAGAGTCGCTGTGGTGCATCGCCCAGCAGCAAAATCGCTGCCTTGGCTAATGGGATCCTGCACTGCAGCAAGCTAATCCCCAGCCAGGCCACGTCCTTCCAAGGTTTCTGGCCCAGAGCTCAGTCATTCCTGGTGATCGAACAGCTTCCCGCACTCAGACAGCTTTTCCTTTTATCACCACCTTCAAGGTACCTTGTCCTTGAATTTCCACCTGGGAATATCAAACTTTCACCAGCTGTCCCTGCCACCGCCAGCCCTCTTGCCTCTAGCAAGAGGGGTTCAAAGCCATGGGCCCTGCCAATGGCAAACCCAGCCTTCCCTCAAGCTGCAACAAAACCACGCTGACGACCTCTGCGGGCCACGTTCCCCAGCACATTTTGCCACCAGGTGACAGATCTCTTCGATAACACGAACACTCCAAGTCACAGAAACAACGTAGTTGGGATAACGGTCAAAAAGCCACCAGGCATTCACAAAAAAATAAACTGAAATTCCTAAATCCCCCAGTTGCTGGGCATGTTTTACTTCACAGACGTGGTGACATGAATGGCTCACAATTTACGAGCCTTAAATGCATGGGATATATACAAGCACGTTGTAGCTTAGAAGTGCTTTTCTTGTTAGCCTGTCAAATGCACCAGACTTGTTGCTCATAGGAAATCATGATTTAACTCCTATCCATGATTTTAAACGGCTGAAATACACCGGGAGACACAATGCGGTGTATGTGTGGCTTCAAAAGTTATTTCCTTGCCACATATTAAGGGATGTATTTCTGGACATACAATTACTTTTTCCAGCAAGTTAGTAAAGAACAAAATAAAATAAGTAAAAAAAAAAAATCCATACACTCTTTTATTCTGGAATATTTGTTCTAAATAATGAGCTATTCCCATAGAGGATATTACAGGTATGAAAAAGCCATAAATTGTAATTTGCTTTATGGCAAACCAATTACTGATATGAATGCCTGCTTGGACAAAAGTTGTGTAACTATTAAGAACAGTTCAGAATACAAAAGTAATGTTTATTATATCTGAAAATGCAGGAGTTTTTTCCCACAGGTGTGCACCAGCTTACACTGAGATATTTTTTATTTCATTTTGTATTGTAAGAAGTGTTTTGTTTTCAAAACGATTGTCAGTCTCGGTCTGGGATTCCTATGGCAATAAAAGCTACAGACAACACTGCATCGACACTTGGTTTTAGGGCAAAGCATAAGAGCCCTCCCAATACTCCACTTTCAAATACATTCCAAGCACAGTTTATCTAGGAACTACTTTTGCCCTTAAGGGTACATAGGATACTCTGAGTAGCACATCTCCTTTGCCAATATAGGAAGTCTAAGAAGAAATACTGAAGATCTTTTCATTCAGAGCTTCACTGAAAGAAGCTTAGATTGCTTTCAGCTTCCCTTTTGCTTTCATAGAAAGAAGCTAGGCCTAAATTTGCAACTGTGGCTAGTAATTTTTGGATACTCAGCTTCAGCTATTTTGAAAGATGTGATTTTTGAGACGCTTAGCACCTTGTCCATGAAAAATAATCTTTTTTTAAGGCACTGAAATTTTGGAGGCACACAAAATCATGGGTCCTTTCTTGAAAATTTAGCTCTGCTCCCCAGCCTTTACCTATTCTGCTTGTTTCCCATTCCCTGTTATTCACCATCCTCTATCAGATAACTCTCCAAATTCTCTCCCTGCTGCCCAAAACAGATCTCCTCCACTGATAAGGACTTCATGTAAAGTCGACCTCACCCTGCTTCATTTGCTTCTTTCCCCCAAGTCATACCTAGCATTTAGTGCTGGTGAACGTTTGCCTTCAAACTAACCTTAGCAGAAACCCTCCATTTCACAGATTGCAAAACTAAGGCCAACACTCCCGGCAGTGAGCACAGGCAGCTCTCAAACCCAACAGCAGCTGGAGCTTGTGCAGAACTTCCAACTAGTTGTAACGCAGATCTGCAGCACTGTCATGGCGGAGATGGATGTGGGATGAAGCAAGTTAAGACCTCCTGCCTACAGCCAGCACCCCGAACCCACCACAGAAACAAAGGAGAAACACTGCAGCTGAGCTCGTCTGTGCTCACGCTGATAGGCACTAAGGTTTGGGGGGGCTGTTGGTTGGTTGTTTTACATACGACACCCAAGAACAGGCAGACTGAGACTGTTTGATCCCTGCTTAGCAAGTCATGGTTCACCCCTGTGATCTTTAACCTGAAGTATCACACCGTCCGTAAGGCGCGGCGTCAGTTCTGTCCCCATCATTAAACACTCTATGGCAAAGGTTCCAAGGTGCAGGGAAGACCAGTTTACCCTGTTAACTACTTATAATTGTCTTTTATAACACATTATCTATTGGGTTTTAAAAATGCACCTTTTTCGTAGCGTACACATATAACAGAATCACAGAATGTCACGGGTTGGAAGAGACCTCTGTGGGTCACCCAGTCCAACCCCCTGCCGAAGCAGGGTCACCTACAGCAGGGGGCACAGGACCTTGTCCAGGCAGGTCTGGAATATCTCCAGAGAAGGAGACTCCACAGCCTCCCTGGGCAGCCTGGGCCAGGGCTCCATCACCCTCAGAGGGAAGAAGTTCTTCCTCGTGTTCAGCTGGAGCTTCCTCTGCTTCAGTTTGTGCCCGTTGCCCCTGTCCTGTCACTGGGCACCACTGGAAAGAGTCTGGCCCCATCCTCCTGACACCCACCCTTGAGATATTTATAAGCATTCATTAGGTCCCCTCTCAGCCTTCTCTTCTTCAGGCTGAACAAGCCCAGCTCTCCAACATCACATCAGTAGACAGACTAGATCCTGTTCCCAGGCCCATCTGAACAGAATGCCCTCAGAAGTCAGTAATGTGGTGATTCATCGAATAAGCTAAAATTTTTCATCTTACAAGATACCAAAGCATACACAAATTACCCAGAAAATGATGCACACAGGCTTTTTTCCTGAAAACTGTCAAATTTTGTGAGATGCAATAACCCTGGATTAACGCATACATAAATTCCAAATTGCTGTTCTGTTGTTTTTCAAACTGATAAGGAGAAAAGATTAAAAGGAATCCTAAGTATTTCAGTGGTCCTGGAATTAATGCAGCATTGCAACAGATGGTGAGTCAGCTGCCAAAACTTAATATGAAACATAATATTTAATGCATAGTGGTGGTTTTTCCCTAAAAAGATGCAAGCACATCCTTTTTTTTTGGCAGTGAAGAGAAAGCCTCTTGTCATATAAATCAATTTCTTCCAAAACCAACAGTTTGGGTACAAGTAAGTGCAACTGCTGAAGAGAGGCAGCTGAGTCAACTACCTTCAATCACATCTTGAATTCTTTCCCCTTCAAGGAAATGCCTGAGTAAATGCATTTCTGCTTGAGAGAGAACAGTCACAGCGATCTGGAAACTGCACGGGTTCTACATTTAGGAGAAGACACGGATCCAGCCCACACACTGTAAAGAAATTCTGGCTAAACTGGAAAATCGGATGGAGAGCAAAGTTAGACTGTTTTGGTCCCCAAAGTAAGGGAATGCACAGATGGGTCTACTTAGATCTGGAGTAACTACTGTCATGCAATGTTTTTGTTTCCCTTAGCGTATTCTCTTTCCTATGAAGAACCATTTCAATTCAGACCGTGTGCTGATTTACAAACCACCACAGTCAATTATGAGTTATCGAGGACCAATAAATTTACAAGAGTACTTTTGAGTTTCGCCAGAAACCAGGAAACTTTTTTATTCTGGCCACACAGACAATGAGCAGAAGATATTTGCCCTGGGATCTTTTGTCAAGGAAAGACCAAAAAAAATGCTGGCTGGAGGCAGTATGACTGTAGCATACTACACAGCAGGACTACTGCTGCACCCAGTACGGCCAGTGACAGTCTGAAAAGTGAACATACCTCAGACAAATGGCAGGAAACCGGGGACTGAACTCACCAACATTTTGCAGGAAAGTTAAAAGCATCAATCACTTGATAAGTCTGTTATTGGAAGAAAAACACTGCAATGCTTACAGCGTTAAAGAAAAGAAAAAGAAATACTGACCACTAAAATGAGGATAAAAGAATTTACTGTCCAGCTCATGCACACATTATGTTTTTCACAACATATTTCATTTTCTCTTTCATTTTTACTCTTTACCAACGGTCAAAGCCTTTTCTACATGGCAAAACTAAATCATTGCTGTCAAATGGGTGCAGCCAAATGCGATTTCCTTTGTCTACACTTGTAAGGAGAGACATACCCTGCTCTAGTTCAGCTGCACCCCTCGTTGTCAGCAACTGTCAACAGTGGTGCAATTTAGTGCACCAAGGAAAGCCCAAACAATTTGGAAAGAACAATTTAAGCTGAGTGGGTCCCACCCAGCTCCTCCAGAACACACACACACACAGAACAGCCAATGCAAGAAAAACATTTTAAAATAATTAGGAAAATGAACAGTAAAAACCCACCAGATCTGGCAGAGGGATTGAAAAGCATCTGGGGTTACTTAAGTGTTGTGACCAAAAAAACCAAAACCATCCCAACTGAGTCATCAGCTGCCCGAGTCAGTCTCGCACATTTCTCCTTCACTTTGTCAGAGAGGAGTCTGGGATAAAGAAGCTAGTGACAATATCAGCATCATTGTTTTATATTAAAAAAATCATAAGCCTTAAGAGCTAGAAGAAAACATCACCATAGTTAATGTGAAGGGGATTCTGCCACTTGCCGTACAGAAGGCAAATCCAACTCATGCAGATTGCACTGGTGGCATCTACCATGACTTTAAATCATGTCGTTATTCCCTCTCACACTTTAACAGCCAAAAGAATTACAGTCTGCTTGGATTAATGCAGTACACCGTCATTAGGCTGGCAATTAAATCCCGTTTCTGAGATTGTGTGATCTGAGTCACCAACATCTGCACATGTGTTTACATCTTGTGTAATAGCTGGCCTCGGATCTCGATACACCAAAGTAAAAAGGCCTTTTTAATGGCTCCCACGTTATTTTGGACTTACAACTTCACGATGACAGCAGCTTCTCAAAACAGCCTATGAATCAAATTTATTATCCATGTCATGCGGGATTTTCTTAACTCTAAGCCAATATAGAAACAACGAATCAAGGTCATTGTTTATAAAGCATGAATAAAAATTAACCACCTGTTCAAAATTTTCTCTTTTGACTTTGGGAGGTATTTGGTCCCACAGACTCTTGACATATGCAGCATTCACCAGTTCCTCTGCAAATCTGGGAGTATGTGAGAAAACACTCTCAAACAGCATCTCCTCTCATGCCAGTCTGTTTTGACTTTAAAAAAATAAAACAACACCCCCCAAAAAGCCTGTCAGCCATCCTACTGCTTCCAACATCACTAGTTACACATGAGGAGGACGATCCAATTGTAGATGCCCACCCCAAAACCAATTTCCTCCGTGAGAGTATCATTAAATATTTAAGCAGATTGGTAATTTTCAAATGATGGCTTAGTGGTAAAAACAGCAGCACGGGAAGATCTTCTTGCCATATGGATCAGAGAAGAGACAGCGTGTTACGGGCTTTGAAAATAAAGTCTAGCTCTATAAATCCATTGAAGAAAGAAAGAAATACTACATTCTCCAACCACAGAAGATGTTAAGATAACCATTTCTTTCCTTAAATTAGAATCTAACCATGAGGCATAATAAAATGTATGCTAGACAGACCTAAATAAGGAATGTTACTTTTAAAAATTCGAGTCACCTTTTACTTCTTCCACAGTTACTTGCAGTACTCACCATACCAGAGGAACAGCCACCGTTCACAGCCAGGAATCATAGAGCAAAACCAATAAACACACGACCTAACAGTAACCACGACGAAAGCAGAGAAACTGTGCTTGAAGTGCACACCCACAACGTTCCTCTACTGGGTTTGCTTTGAAGTGGACTGCTGCAAGTGACCCGTGGCCATCTACAGCAAGCACCTGCTTTCGCAGCAGCAGATGGCCACGCGGATGCCCCCAGCCCTTCCCCACCAGAAGCGGGCAGTACCTCCTTGATCCGCTTCACGAGCGCATTCTGATCAAAGGCAACTGCTTCTGCACACTGGTGAAGATGATCTTGGTACCGGAGACACAGCTGCAGCACCTGCTGTGGGTCCAGCTTTTCCAGCTTGGTGTTGGTCGGAGAGGTCTGCCCACTGAGGAGTCCTACAAGGCAAGGGAAGGACCAGAGTTAATCTAACTGTTCACACAACTGGTTCAGCTGCAAGCCAAGAGGCAGCAGAACAAACCCAGAAGGAAAGATTTATAAGGGGTAATGAAAAACTAATTCAGGATCTTCGGCTACTGAATGGACTTCAGCGACGTAATAGCCCAGTGAAGGCTAAAAGTGGGAAAGACATGGACTGAAGATTTCTGAATGTTTAGGCTTTACAGCAGTGCAAAGAACGGTTTGCCATACAGCTTAGCCCTCCTTGCCAGAACTTCAACACGGACTCTACATGCAGGTCCGTAACATACATCAGTTTGGTCTTCAGCAACACGCTGTGTAGAGCGAGTCCTCTTTCTTCTCCTCCACAAACAATCTTCAGCTGTGAGAAATGACCCCCCTCCTCATTTACGTATGCCAGATGGGGACGGAGTTGAGATGTCCATTCCCATACAGGCACGGGACTCAATTTTCGCTAGGATCATGCTGTCAAAACCAGAGCTCTAAAAATTCACTCGTTCCCCAAAACAAACGTGAAGAAAAAATGACCCATGTAAGTTAAATTATCAAGGGTGAAATGTCCGTGTTTTGCCTACCTTGCCTTTTCTAAAGCTTCAGAACCCTTTCATCTTCTAAGATTTTTCTTTAGAAGCTCAAAGACTAGCAATACACCAATATACTTACTATATATATATATATGGCATTAAGATCCTCGCATGACCACGTTTCACCAAAACCTCACCAGAAAAAGGTATTAGACTTAAAATTGGGACACTGGTAATATCCAGAGCAGCAAAATTGTCCAGAGGAATTTCTCCTGCCCACTGTTTGTTGCCTGCTTAGTGCAACTTAAGTGCTGAGCTCAAGCATACATGTGCCATACTGACCGCTTTCCCCAAAGCTGCTGGAAAAAATGCTGCTAAAACTCTAAGGCCATCCTTTTTTTGGTATTTCATTTACTTCCATTCCGTTTTCCTTCAGTGCTAGCACAACATTTTTAGTGGTTGGGACACCATCTGTGACGAACAGCACATACACATAGTCTGCTTTTCCCAAAACCTCCATCAAGCTATGTAAACCGAGTTCAGTGACTGCACGCATGTGCCCTTTGGGGCTCTCAGTTTACAGAGAGGAAAAGACATTCAAACAGCAAATGTAAGCAAGTATCGCGCTAAGCAATTAAAAAGTAATAAATGCCATTTATTTGGATTGGAAAAGTTCTTCTAAGAATGTACCTCGGTGGGAAATGGAAACTATTTTGGATGGCCCCCATGCTTATTGGAAGCTACAAATGGTGACATCAAGTAATTGCCAAAACAGAAGAACAAGGCAGAAACCAAGACGTAGAAGCATCTTACGAATCTGAGGAAGTTAAAACTCTGAAAACATTTGCAGACAGAAATGAAAGAAAAAAAAAAACTAGGACAAGGAACTTCATCAGGTATCACGAAGTAAGTTTACTTTTCATCGACACTCAGCGTATTATTCTCTCAGGATGCTCTCAGTTACCCTTGACAGAAAAACTTGTCTTTCCTCATATTAAGAGGAAAAAAATATATAATTTTGTTTTACTGACTTGTTGCCTGCTACAGTTGTGCTACCCAAGTCAAGGTCAGGAGGGGAAACAGACACTTAGCCATTTGGTCTCAAAACCCTGTCTTAGCAATAGTAAAATTATTTTTTTATGTTTTAGAAAGAATCACCTCAAACACCACCTTAGGCCCAGCAATATCCATTGCAAATCTTTCAAGACTACTGCCAGCTGGAGTGCAAAACTTTAACAGGAGCAAACCCACTGAAGGAAACAAGACTCCTCAAAAAATGTATACATGTTCTAGTGCTTCCTCAGTTTGTTAGTTCTGATCTTGTATGAAATTATCTTGTCAGGATAAACGTTCAAATAATGTTGTCAACTTTTAATATGTTGAATGTTCACACAGGAATGAAGAGTTCACCGTACACCTGAGGCTGTTATCCTGCTTCTGCACTGATCAAACACAGGATGCTATCAACCAACTCATTTTCTTTTATTACTAATCTCTCACCAACTTCAAGAGGAGGAAGAAAATTAGACTCTGTTTAAGAGATTTAATTAACATGAAGGGCGTATTTTGGCCAACTTACACACTGCTTATAAGAATTCTGAAGTGGAATAGGCCAAGGACTGTAAAATCAGCTATAAAGGAACATGCTACTCAAACTTACATTATGTACTTACAACCCTGTACAAGTTACATAATGCTACAAGCAAAATTAATAAACTGTAAAGAGCCTCTAATTCACTATCCAGAAAAAACAGAAGCTCAAGTGAAGGGAGACGTTAAGTGTTCAGCTGGAAAGCCTTTGTAAGAAGGCAGAGGCGGAAATACAATCCAGCAGAAATGTTTGGACTAGAGACAAAAAACAAACAGCATATGCCTCTTAAAGATAGATTATGGTATTATTTTGGGTGATGCAGTAGGGAGAAGCCAAACAAATCAGATTCTCCGAAGACCTCTGGGTTCATGCTTGCAATGCCAGAGAACAACTTAGAGTTCCAACTTGCAAGAAAGCCAAAAGTAAACAGCAGTATGAAAAAGGCCATGCAGCCTTCTACTTGGCAGAAATGCCCACTGTCAGCAAGTCGACCCACCATTTTTTGTTGTTCACAGTAACTACTTACTACCCATGCTACAACTATTAATATTTTATTAACACCCCCCTCTACTCTGCTCTGGTGAGACCCCACCTGGAGCCCTGCATCCCTGTGCCCCAGCACAGGAAAGATGTGGACCTGTGGGAGCGGGTCCAGAGGAGGCCACAAAGATGATCCGAGGGCTGGAGCACCTCTGCTGTGAGGAAAGGCTGAGAGAGTTGGGGCTGTTCAGCCTGGAGAAGAGGAGGCTCTGGGGAGACCTTATTTCAGCCTTCCAGTATATTAAGTGGGCTTGTAAGAACGATGGAGAGAGACTTTCTACCAAGGCCTACAGTGACAGGACAACGGGGATGGTTTTAAACTCAAAGAGGGCAGGTTTAGATTGGAAATAAGGAAGACTTTTTTTTGGGATGAGGATGGGAACAGGTTGCCCACAGAAGCTGTGGATGCCCCATCATGGGAAGCGTTCATGGTCAGGCTGGATGAGGCTTTGAGCAACCTGGTCTAGTGGAAGACGTCTCTGTCCACGGCAGTGGGGTTGGACTAGATGATCTATTGAAGATCCCTTCCAGTCGAAACTATTCTATGATTTTATTAATTCACCACATTTCATTTTTTAGCAAGTCAGTAGCTTTGCTCCAAAAAAGCAGATGGTAACAGTAAGTCATGGTGAAATTTCATGGAAGAGAGACTGCAGCCACCGAGATCCAAGAGAGTTTTTACCAGGGAAGCTCAAGGGGTAGAAACAGAGATGCAGGGCTGGAAAGGACCCCCCCCCATGCCACAGAACCCAGATCTCTTCCCTTCCTCCTCCCCCCAGCAGCAGGCAGTGAGCTCAGACAGGCTTAGTGCAACACCTCCTCCATGAGCTCTGCACTCACGAGACAGCAGCACACTTCTCTACATCCACGAAAAACTTGAGATCCACAGGAAAAACTCTGAACCAAAAGTGAGACACAGAAAATGGTAGGGAGTTAAAAAGGGTGCTGCTGGTGTCCTGTGTTCCTATGCTAACAGAAAGCTGAGATAATCTAAAAGCCTCTAGCAATTCAGCACGGAGAAAGCTTCACTTTTAGAGCAGAGATGGCCGGCGCTGTGAACCTCCAGGTGTTATTAAACTACTCTCCTCTTGAAAATCACTGTTTCCTTCTTAAAGCCTTGTCCCACACTTTGAACTCTGCACTGAACAGGGCCATCCCGCAGTGACCGGTCTACACGTGGTTCGTAAGAGGATATGAGATCAGATCTGTTGCAATAAAGTATTTATTAGGTCAGTCTTACAAGTGCCAAAAGGGAGAGAGGAAGAGGTCACCGAGTGGTTCAGGCTTGCTACCAACTCAGTCAGAACTTGAACTGGGACAGCAGCACATCTCAGAGCAGCTAACCGCTGAGCTGCTACCTCTTCTTCACTGAGGACAGCCTGTCCCTGTGACTTTGTCTGTGTGGTTATTGCTCCCGCCCCTCGAGAGCACGGGTCTGCTCTTCAATGGGAAGAAAACAACATCTAAAGATCTAATTTCTTATTAAATTGAATGCTCATTTCTCAAGTCGTTGGTTCTCTCCCAAAGAAGGAAGCACACCAGGAATCATCTCTGCACTGTTTGAAACCTCGCTAAGAGACCGCCTGGCATGCGATGAGAGACGCAACATACCCAGCACAGTAAGGCAAGGCGGCACGGAGAACGTCATGGCTCGGGGCAAGCAAAAACAGGGAAACGGGAGGAGGACTGCTGCAGAGCTTTAGTGCATGGACCAAAAATGCTTTGGCACCTGTCAAACACGCACAGTCTTGGCTATCAAATTACACCGTGAAACAAGTAAAATGGCAGACCACATTACGTGCCTGCCACAGTGAAGGGAAGTCAGGATCTCCCACGTGCTCTGGATACATCTGATCAAGCAAACAGCATGCCCATGAAGGTGATAAACAGTTGGGACGAAGAAGGATTCACATTTCAGCTTCTAAATGGTGCTTTAGAAAAAAACAACCCAATACACCAAGCGTGTCATGCTTAGAGAAATATCATATATCACTACGAGGTTAGCTGACCCACAGACTTGACAAATCTGTTATTGTTTCCATATCCCTTGGCAAAGCAGAGGCATGTTAAAACCATTTTCCTCCTACTTAGTCATCTCTTTGTTGGTTCCAGGTCAACATACACTTCCAACAAATCACATCCTACTAAGCAGAAGCAAGCTGTTAGTTTAAAAAGTGTTTTTACAACGAGAAGTTTTTGAAAAAACGCTTTACATGCTATACTGATCCTACACCCATGCAGAACATCGTAATCCACCATAGTGATGTTCTGCTGCTTTAATGGACAATCCCAGCAACAACTTGAACACTTTCCAACCTGAAAAGTATCGGTATTTCTTTTTGACATCTGTATTTCCACTTGTCAATTCCCCTTTTCAACCAGTAACAGAAGACATTACAAAAAGAAAACCAATAGGTCCACAACTGTTCATTTATTCTTATTACAGACAGCAAAGCACGGGATGCTGTGGCCTTGTTACTGATTTTAAGGCCCGAAAGTGTTGCTGTCATCAGCTAACCAATCTTTCCATGGTACATAAGAGAGGACTTTCAGAGTAACTCCTTATTTTATCAGAAGTCTACCTTACCCAGAATACTGCTTCCAACATGTGACAACAGTGGACATATAGAAAAAAGTATCTTTATCAGTTCTTCTTCCACAACCTTCCTGCCTCCAAAAGTTATTAAGAAACATTTCAGGCACAAATTACTGTGCTCAGTGAAGCTATTATACTCGAATTTCACTAATCCTTTTTGAAGGATATACTTTAATCTCCACCATATCCTACGCCAATGAGTAGTAACGCTTAATTATGCACCCTAGCAGGCTGTGCTGCCATTCAGCGAGACCTGGACAGGCTGGAAAGTTGGGCAGAGAGGAACCTGATGAGGTGCAACAAGGGCAAGGGCAGGGACCTGGGAGTGCTGGTGAACAACAGGTTGACCGTGAGCCAGCAGTGTGCCCTTGTTGCTAAGAAAGCTAATGGGATCCTGGGATGCATTAGGAGGAGTGTGGCCAGCAGGGCGAGGGAGGTTCTCCTCCCCCTCTACACTGCCCTAGTGAGGCCTCATCTGGAGTACTGTGTCCAGTGCTGGGCTCCCCACTTCAAGAGAGATGAGGAGCTGCTGGAGAGAGTCCAGCGGAGGGCTACGAGGATGGTGAGGGGACTGGAGCATCTCTCCTACGAGGAGAGGCTGAGGGAGCTGGGCTTGTTCAGCCTGGAGAAGAGAAGGCTGAGAGGGGACCTAATAAATGCTTAGAAATATCTCAAGGGTGGGTGTCAGGAGGATGGGGCCAGACTCTTTCCAGTGGTGCCCAGTGACAGGACAAGGGGCAACGGGCACAAACTGAAGCAGAGGAAGATCCGTCTGAACATGAGGAAGAACTTCTTCCCTCTGAGGGTGATGGAGAACGGGAACAGGCTGCCCAGGGAGGCTGTGGAGTCTCCTTCTCTGGAGATATTCAAGACCTGCCTGGACAAGGTCCCGTGCAGCCTGCTCTGGGTGACCCTGCTTCGGCAGGGGGGTTGGACTGGGTGACCCACAGAAGTTCCTTCCAACCCCCAACATTCTGTGATTCTGTGAAAACACTTTTCACTAACTTTACCCTTGCCACTCTGTAGTAATTGTGCTGTGACACAACATAAATCTATGGAGCGGGGTGTACTTTCTCCCATCGTCTTTCCAAGCTCAAGAACCCCACTGATGACCTCCTCTCCCACAGAAGCCTTCATTTCTGATTACCTCTGTAACATCTCCAAAGACCTGTAACCTAAGGCCCAAACTCCCTCTTTAAAAGCCAAGTCAGTTCTTCTGCAGCGTGTAAGGGTTACACCTCGCACAATCCAGCTGCTTCTATACTTGCTACCCCTTTGCTGGACCTACAGCAACACCTTCTTCAGAGCATGCATTACAGTGCATTGCACATGTCATCACCTCTTCTCCGGAGAGTGGGGTTAAATGAAGCAACAGATTACACCCCACGATTAGCAAGAGTTTGTCAGCTTTACAGAGCTGGTTCTGGTACCTGTTTCTGGAGATTTATGACTGTGTACATGACCATTTTTTCTAACACCTCTTCTGTGAACAGTTCTCATTCATGCTTGTAAAAAATGACGTACTTCTGTTAGAGGGAATGTTGGTTCCACTAATTGATTTTGCTTTTCTGAAATTCCTCTCTGAAGACAATCCTACAGACTCTTCAGCAAGCTGCTGGAGAATCTAAAAAGCTTTTATTAAGTATATGCTAGTAGAAAACTGTTTTCAAGGAATTTCTGCTTTCGTCTCCTAATGATTTGCTATTTAACCTGCTAGAGTTTATGATCCTTTGCTCTTCTAACACAAGTTTCTTTTTGCCTTTTTTCTGTGTGTGGCAATCTTTTTGCCCGCAGCTCCCTTCACACTGCTTTAACCACACTGGTTTTCCCTCTCCCACCCTTCCAAAGCATCTGTGCTGCCTGCAACCGACCTTATTTCTGCTGTTCCCAACTTCTTTTACTATTCTCATTTTTTATGAAACCTCTCTTCATAAATTTAATTCAAGGCAGCAAAACTTTTTCAGCTCTTCTATTCCTCATTGAATTTGAGTAGACTATGGTTAGTACTAATATAATAGCACTGAGTCATTTCATTTACCCTCATTTAGACAACGTTACTTTTACCTTAAAGAGCACTAGTGTTTTTTAAGTCTCCAGGAATTCTGCTGCGTTCCAAGAGTATTTAAAAATGACCAACCCCACAACTTGCCTCATCAAACATTTCTGAAGCGGTTGGGTAGAAGCTACCCAGTCTGGCCAGCTTCTTAAATAAAGCCTGGCCTCAGTGGCCACTGGTTTTCTATTACGATCACCTTTCTTGTCACTGTTTGCATGGGGAGATTGTTTTGCCAGTACCTTCAGGCGTCTTAAATACCAAAAAAAGATCCACACAAGAAACAGATGAAATTACATCCCTAAAGACCAAGTTTTCTTTCTTGTCCGTTACTGCTTGCACAAGTTTGGAGGCAGCAACTTGCTATTAGCTGAGATAGCTCATTTCCATATGTTCTCCACGCAGGAGGACTTTAATATGATCTGCAGAAAAGAAATACTTGCACATGTGTGTGTAGAAGAATAAAAGGCATTAAAATACTTGCAAACAGATAAGGTAATCAGATTTACAGGGCTCTTATTGACTAAATGCTTTGAATCTTAATTGTGTGTTTCCTCTCTCATTCTTGAAGACTAAAAAAAGACTACATTTTCAGCAAAGCCTGAAGAGTCAAAATCGCCTTTTTAAAACAAAACAAAACAAAAAAAAAACCAAAACAAAACAAAAAACCACAAAACAAAACACAAAAAAAACCAACAAACCTCAGTCAGGAAACATCAAAATTTACACACTCCAATTTGGAAACCCACTCAGGTCTTAAGAAAACTGCATACAGCACAGAATTACGAAAAGTTAAATGTAAAGAAACTGAATGTCAAAAAAATACAAATAAAATCCCTCAGAAATCTTGAAGCTCAAATGTGGATGATCACACGGTCTTTTTCACAGACCAGTTTCTTTTCTAGAATGACACTGATAGAACACCTTGTAATGAAATATGTATTCACTTCAACACAAAGCTGGCTTTGTCCACTGTGTGTTTTCAGTTCCTTTGAACTTTAGTGGAGGAACACAACGACTGCAGGCAAACTGAATAGCTATTATGTTAGCAAAGAACATATTTGTATTGTGGCAAGGAATGCTGGCCATAACAGCAGATTTTCCCGATTCTTCGGAGTCGGTGCCATGTGACCTTTTACTTCTGCATGGGTGACAGATGGGCTGAAGAGTCTCATCTTGTCACATCATTTAACAGGCAACTTCTCCGACCGCAGAGCTCAAATATGCTCTCAGTGTGAATACAGCAGCTCGGCCTCCTAAGGCACTGCTAGGTATTGCCTGTAAGACATTACTCCTCAAGATACACAAATCACCTCCCGTTTTGTTCCCCCACCATTTGTCTTAAAAAACAAACATCAGAGAAGATTCAAGACATTTGGGCTTCCATAAAAACGTCGTTTGCTACAATTCTAACACAAGAACCCCACACTCTTACAGATTCCACCTATTAAGGTCACATAATTTACATTAGAAGAAATTGTGATTCAGCAGGGGGTCTGTTATTATCACTACCATTAATTACACTAAAAGAGTATTTGTTTATGACGTTTCTGCTTTCCTATTGAGCCTCATTTTTGCTTAGGACTAGATCCTGCAAAGATTTCTATACACCATTAAAGCTGTCTCCTGTCACAGGGATGGCTGTAGATAATCACAGAGTTTTTTGCACCACTGAAGCTGGCAGCTTCTCGGATGTGATGACTTTCGCCCCGTGTTGTATGATGTGTAGAGCCGTTAGCACAACAGAGCCTGACCATGACTGTGACTTTGAAGACTGCTGCAAAACACAAATGTCTCAGTGATGCAAAAAATTTCTGAATTAAAATTCCCAATTAAAAAGAAGCAAATCGGAAATAAATCAGAAATGCTTTCTCATTCGGATTGTTAGAAACCTGAATGTCCAGAAGGAGAAAAAAGTGCACCATCTCCATGTTCTGAGATTGCAGTTACTTAGATATGCCTCTCTGGAAGTATGAGATTGTGTTATGCCTTCAAAAAAAATCAGAAGGACATCTGCTGATGCCCTTGTTTTGAAGCTTCAAGTAGGGAAAAAGATACACAATGTATTCTGAAGAAAAGCACATAGCTGCACTTTGTCAACTAAAAGCACCCAAGATCCTACCTACTCCATTTCCCCACAGATTTTTTTCTGTCTAGAGCACAGAAGTAATACTGAAAAGAGTTTTTGACCCTGCAGGTGCAATATTGTATGGCCAGCTTCCTGCCACAGGCCCCGAAGTATAAAAATAAGCACAAGGGTGGAAAAATGTATGGGGTAATTCACAGGGAAGTGAGAGACGATGGTCCTGTGCCATGCAAGAAGCTGTATTTACTCTGCAGCAACATTTTTTTGGGAAAACACATGAAAAGACACCAAAGACCTACCATCATCTGACCCCGTTATCCTAAGTACTCTGCAAACCCAAAGGCCAGAAGACTAACGTCATTTTATCAGATGAGGAACTGAGGCACCAAGAGATTAAATGATTTATCTGAGACCACATGGAAACTGCTGTCCCTCGGCCTAATGACTTCACCACCAGAACATCCCTTCCCTTCTCTCACCCTCCAACACCAAACGCCAGCAGAGCAGGCAGCACCAGAGCCTGCTTTCCTACAGCACCATCACCGTCGAGCACCCAGCATCAACGCGGTCTCTCCCACACAGATCCTCTGACATATCATAAAGGTTCATAAGAAAAACAGAGCCAAATGAACAGCTTCTTCGCTCTGACCCCCACATACATGCTCCACAAAAGAGAAGCTCCAACTCCCATCTTCCTCCCCACGTGTGTCACCATAGCTCTTGCACAGAAAACAATTCACTAAAATCATAGAATTAATCCAGTGGTTTTCTTTTTCCTCTAGGGTAGCAAAAGGAATTGGAGCACCAGGAGATCAAAACCTAGGGCTAGTCCCAGGTGAAGTGGGGGAGAGGGAAGGAAAGCACACAGGGAGACTTCTCCGTTTTAGCAAGAGCAAGCTGTCACTTCAATTTTTTTTTAATGCATGCAAAGCATTGAGAGTATCTCAACTTTACCTGTCCACTCATCTTCCTTGAAATTACAGGACCTTAACTACCTTTCGTATCTCTCTCCCACTGCAAAGTCTGGCTGAACTTTGCCAGCAGATGCAAAGTTTTCTAGGCTGTAGCTGGAAAAGAAAAGGGACGGTGGGAGCAAATAAACTAAATTTCTTTTAAGGAAAAAAAAAACCCCACCACCAAAAGTCATAAGCTAAAACTCATTTAATTGATTGTATTACTAGTAGTAAAAATCATAGCTTCATGGCAATCTTTTTTTTTATTTCAGGTAAAAGCGCATGGATATTTATTCACATGACATAGCACATACTAGCAGAAAAAACGTCCAAAACGTCAGTGATTTAGAGGGAAAGTGGCACCTGAAGCCACCTCTGAGCACAAGGGCATCCATGCGAAGTCGGGGCACATCTGCTGTTCCACGCTAAGCCTGCGTACGCTCCCTAAGCCCAAGTACGTTCACCGGGGGCAGAGTAACTCCAAACTTTCGGGCACTTTCTTCAGCTCAGATGTTAATTTGAGAGTTTTCTGTCTGCAGTTGATTGCCACAGCATGGCACAGAGCAAGACGGATGAACAGGCCATTCACTCACCGATTCAGCAAGTCCAAGACCCAAGTTTTCTTTTCCAGGGACGGAGAAAACTGTTTTGAAAGCGGCAGAGAAAACTTTAAAGATAGCTTCACTGAAAGACTTCCTTTCACATAAGTCATAGGATCTGTTGGTGAAACCTTCTACCGATGCTTTGTAATTGCCAAGCACACTGCTGATTCTGGTATAACCATCTTTTGTAGGCATAAAACACACAGTTTCTATCAGTTTCTATCTGGCATGTAGCAGCACTCTGCACATATTTCCTATGCTTTTTGGATCATCACAAAAAAGTAGACACCTGTGATTTTTTTGCTTCCCCTTCCTCACAGGGATTTTTCTGTATCAGATCAAAACACAGCCAAGCGCGAAGACTTGAAATCATTCACTTCTGTTACGACAAACACTACACCCTCAGCCACAACTGCAGCCCCAAACCTTGAGCCAAGGCACACCGCCATAGCAAAAATAATGTCATGGCCAAGAGCTATTGCTGTGTCACGGCCTTCATCCCTTTTTCCAAGAGTGCTACCTAAAATATAAATGAAAGAAGCACTAACTAAAATACACTGTTGACACTTTCTGGCCACAAGTATTAGGCATAGTAATTTCTCTCTGCTATGTGCACTCAGGAAAATACAGCAAAGAACAAGAGTCATTTCTAAATGCAACAGAGTTGACGTTTTCTACTTTATCATCTTTTCTCACGCGACCCAACTTACCACTCCGCCATTCTGCTAGCAATGTGGGCTGCCATTTCCCATCCAAATTTGAATTTGGCTGATATTTTTTTCTTAAACTGGATAGCCCATTTTTTCCTGAGCGCTGCAGTAACATCATCCAAAACTTGGTCTTGCCTAAGCCCCATATTTTTAAAAAGCCTGATCTGGGGACCATACAAAGTTGTTCTCTGAAGGCTTCACCAGCATGACTTACGACTGGCTGCCCTACTCAGGAGTGGAAAAGCCCAAGAGGGTCCGATGAAACTTTTTAAATGATGCAATCCACACATACATAGCTCATACAGCATATAATTCATAGAAATCAAGTAACTGCTCCTTATTTTTTTTTTTATATAACAAGTTTAACTGGACTATTTTGTTTATTAGGATAAGCGGTTATCTACTAGCAAGTCCAACCGAGTAAAGGAGAGCGAGGTCTACCCACTGCTCAGTACGAAGCAAGGAAGCATCCCTTTGGGAACCTGTCTGCCCTCAGATATTCAGCTTCTGTCTTTGGCAACCTCACTGTCCAAACAGCCCAAAAATTACTCAGGGAGCGCCATTTTCTATTTAAACGATCCTACCATCTGACATTTCTTCTGTGAAGGCCTGCAGCTGAACTCTGAACCAACTTTCACCCCTGTCCTCTCTCCCACCTGCATTTAAATACCTGCCTTCCCAACTCAAGTCAGCCAAATTCAAGCACTGTTCTACTTTTCCTTCTCAGTCTGCTTTGATTCTTTTCCTGCATCCACTAGAACTTATTTTAGAAGTAATTCAAGGGATACAATGGATATCATTTTCCAAACAATATTAGTATCTAAATGACCATTACTGTCCCCAGCATTGTATTACAGCATAAGGGTATTTTCCACGGCCAGAAGGAAGCGTAGAGCTGGCATGAAGTTATAACGACTAAACGTAGGATATATGGAAATTACTCAAAAGTTGAGTTGGGGAGAGAAGGAGGAGACAACGCACACACTATTTACTTTTGACAGCATGTTTGAAAGACTAATCACTCGGCTTTGCGGGGCTTATTAGGGCACCTAAAACATTCAGCAGTTACACAGAAGTAAGTGGCCTGCTGTGCTCTGTACTACCTCCACGTTTATCACCTCCTGTCAAATACTGCCAAGTGGCAAAGTGCCCTGAAGAAAGACAAAGCACAACAAGGAATCCCTAGCACAAAGTGTTTAAAAATGCCTGGGGTGGGGGGGAATCAAGCAAATTGCACCTCCTCTGTAGCAGACAGTTTACATTCCCTTTGCACGTCAGTAAATGAACTTCCTAGTAAAATACTACGCAAGTGCATCATCTTACTATTCAAATAAGCTGCTACAAGCATTGAGTACCTAAAGACAACACTTGTGTGATCCTGTCCTTGTAAGGAACCCGTCAGTAATGGTAATTTAGGAGTACCACTTATCAGCTACAACAAGTAACAGCACGGGGTTAGCGAGCCTGGGAGCTTCTCAGGCCCCAGCTCCCCACGGTGGAAGATGACAATGACCTGAGTCCCAGCGTGGCCATCAGCCCGGGAGAAGCATCTCGGAGCCAGCCCCGACAGCTTCCACAGTCCGGCTCCGCCAAGCGCGTGCGTCACTCCCTCTGCGGTTAGAGATACCCAGAATATAACAATTCACTTCTCCCTCCACTTAGCTGCCCCCCCCCAAACAGTGCAGCTGTAAAAACATCCCCCCCTTATTTTTTTTTAATATACAGTCTGCTGGTGGCGTGCTCACACACAGCACGAAACCTATTTCCTAAGTCTGTCATGGAAAGTATCAGTCATTTTTCGGTAAGGCTTCACTTCCTCACCGTCATGTTTCTAAATACGTGGTGGATGGAGTTCTGCTCATCCTAGATCACGTCTCCCTCCAGGTACTTGTAAGGTCCCTTACAAGACCTATAAAGCCTTCATTGCTGGAAAGCCTCCCAGCAGTCAGGAGAAGCCCCTTGTCTCTGTTTAAGAGGGCACCCTCGCACCTTAGGGTGCTCTGCCAGTCAAAATGGGGTGAATCTTCCAACCCCGAACATTCTGTGTGATTCGGTGTAGGTTTCAGAAAAGGGATGCAGAAGGATATCAGTCACAATTTTTACAGAAGTTGTAAGGGAAGAATTTTGATCACCTGGGAATCTGTAACCACAGCAGTGACGACAGAAGAGTTTTACCATTTTCTGTTCTGAAATCACGGAGCAGTTCTTGTTTTCACTAATACGTAGCAATGTGGTGACTCCACACCTCCACTCCAACAAAAAAAGTCTAAAAGCGATATGAAAACAAACCATGGTGGTGCAGACACATACACATCTCATCTTGGGCTGAGGGAGAATAGTAAAACTAACTCTACAGAAGACACATGAGTGACGTAACTCCTCAGCTGCCTTAAAATAAAGGTACAAAGCAGTTTAGAATATGTTACCGCTTGAAAGTCCAGAGCCTCGAGTTCTTCAGACTCTCTTAATAATGCATTAGTACCTTAACGTTTTCATTCAGCTCTTTACTTAATGAATATGATTTTTTTTTTTTTCCCCTTCTTCTGACTTAATTTACGGAGAGGAGGACGGCACTTGCAGCGGCAGCTAAACGGTTTGTTTGATTCTGCTAGCTTTCAGCAAAGGAGCCGAGCACACAACAAACCTGAGCGTTCCTCCTTCCCAGCTACGCTGCCTGCACTTCTGAGCAGCTCCAGCCCAGACGTAACAGCTTTTCCTTGTCCGGTCTGCCTCGAAGTCTGGTGCGCTGGTCTTTGCTCGTACCCAGAGCTGAGTCACTGCGAAAGAGGTCTGAAGAGTGCAGATGTCTAGTAAGGTCATTCAGCAGAGAGCGTTCAAAGCTCTCCACTCAACGCCGCGCTAGCGGAATTTTTGAATGAGATAGCGCGGTCTGGCAGGAAGTCACCCGATTGGAAAGCTTCCGCAGAGGCACACGTACCTGAGGGAATCGTGTAACGAGAGGGGGCAAACAGAATCACAGAATAGTAGGGGTTGGAAGGGACCTCTGTGGGTCACCCAGTCCAACCCCCTGCTGAAGCAGGGTCACCCAGAGCAGGCTGCACAGGACCTTGTCCAGGCGGGGCTGGAATATCTCCAGAGAAGGAGACTCCACAGCCTCCCTGGGCAGCTCCAGGGCTCCGTCTGCCTCCGCACGCTGCCACAGTGGCTCCAAAAGCCTGGTGACGAGAGCCAGTCGAATACAAGCTACACTGTGAAATCGATTTGCAAAGTTTGTGCCTCCAACAATCTGGTTTTTAAATCCTTTCACATGCTGAAAAATAATGGCCCACTTTTCCACAAGTGCTCGATATCTTGGAAGGCTGCTTGCTAACTACCCAAATATCTTGCTGTTGTTTGGGTAGCTGTCGGCTGCTCACAGCAACTTCTGTACATGGTAGAGACGAGGAAAGGGAGGGGTACAGGACACAGAAAGCACCTCACATCCATAATGCTAGAAAGCTCGGCACTGATGCTTCTTCCAGCCTAGGAGAGCTGTCTTCGTTTAACTTGTGCCATTTCAGAAACAGTCTGCTCTGAACTAGAATCCACGAACACAAACAGAGCAAACACCATACAACTCCTATTTTTGTTAGGAAAAAAAAAAGTTATTAGACCAAGTCGTGTGGTTAAAAAAAAAAAAAAAAAGCTGTGCCACTTCTGTGCGCTGCAAGAGCATTCATACTGAGGATGCCGAGCAGCAGGAGTTCCAGCATAGCCAGCTCATAGATTAGATCACAGATCACAGAATGGTCGGGGTTGGCAGGGACCTCTGTGGGTCACCCAGCCCAACCCCCTGCCGAAGCAGGGTCACCCAGAGCAGGCTGCACAGGACCTTGTCCAGGCGGGTCTGGAATATCTCCAGAGAAGGAGACTCCACAGCCTCCCTGGGCAGCCTGGGCCAGGGCTCCGTCACCCTCAGAGGGAAGAAGTTCTTCCTCATGTTCAGCTGGAGCTTCCTCTGCTTCAGTTTGTGCCCGTTGCCCCTTGTCCTGTCACTGGGCACCACTGGAAAGAGTCTGGCCCCATCCTCCTGACACCCACCCTGCAGATATTTGTAAGCATTTATGAGGTGCCCTCTCAGCCTTCTCTTCTCCAGGCTGAACAAGCCCAGCTCCCTCAGCCTCTCCTCGCAGGAGAGATGCTCCAGTCCCCTCATCATCCCCGTAGCCCTCTGCTGTTAATGATTTTCCATGCTTTTTTGGTTTCAGAAGACTCTTTGCTTTGGTTTTAGAATCATTTTTTTCTAAAACTGCTCTAGCACAACATTCACTCATTTTATCTACACCTTTTCTGAGGTGCTTTCCAACACTGCGCACCATCAGACTCACCAAATACCAGTAGCTACTTCTCAGCTTCAGAGTGGTACCTGCTGGAAGGCAGCTTTGACTGTTCTGCTGCCTGCCTGGTGTAAGTCTCTCTGCAGAGAAAATTTTGCATTACTTGAAGTATAAAATACGACGAAGCTCCAAAAGAAGGGTATGCGGGGGTTGAGGGTGAGGGGGGGTCCCCCTATTCCTTGGCCAGGCACTGAAGCTACCAGAGGTCACAAAAGCTGAACTTCTTTATTCAAGCAAAAATCCCCTTCCAAGCCAAATGAGGTTTTGTTGAACAAGGGCCACAGGAATGAGCCCACAGTACGCTCTCGCCTGGGAGCAAGTCAAAGGGAATTACGCAACGGCCGTCAGGAATCTGTGTACAGCTCGGCAGAGCCACAGTGCAGGAGGAGCCCTGAAGCATCCTTAACCTTTGTCTATTTATGTCCCAGCACCGAGACTCCTTCCAACAAAACAAGCCGTGCTTTTATATCTTTTTATTAGCCCAATTTATAGCAGACAGCGCTCTCCTCCTCTTCCTCTTTCCCCTCCCCTCCTTCCCACCCTTCCCTCTTCTTTCCCCTTGCCGTATTGTGCTGTTTGTGTGGAAAAAAACCGAGCTCCCGCCCTTGCCAAGAGTGACATCAACTCATTCTTATCCGGTGATGTCCAGCAGAATCCTCCTCTGATAAACATTTGCTCAGTGTCAGAGCCCCAAGGTTACTGGTCGCATTTTGTTTTCCTGGTCGCTTGTTTTCGGACACTTCGCTGCTCCTTATGCATTGAAATCCTCCCCCCCCATGCCTTCGACCTGGAGCCAGAGCGCGGCGGTGAAGAGGACATTCCTCCCTGCTCACCCAGGCCTTCCACCGCCCCCCTTCCCCCTGGAACAAGAGCCTGTTTGTCTCTCTACGAACAAGAAAAAGCTGATACTGCGGAGAAGCAAAAAAGATAGGAACAAAGCGTGTGCAAAAAGCAATTCAGGAGCCTAGAACTATGGATTTTTGACCTTTATTGTCTGGTTTTTTGGTACACGTTTTCTTATATTCTTGCTCAGTATACTCAAATGTTAGTGAAGAGGCGCAGCTGACCAGCGGGTCGAGGTTCTCCTCGCACAGCAGCACTCTCCACCAAGACTCAGCAATATCTGCTCAAACCTGGCACCTAAGCTGCCTGATGCTTCTGAGCTCGCTCCTATCCGATAAAGCACCTCAGATGTTTTCCTCTTTTTCAGTCCTCCCCTGGCCGTACAAAGCTACGCTTGTAGCTCTGGTGCTTGTTGCTGGGTCCTACAACAGCTGACAATAGAAAAAAAACACTAGGGATGGTGTTCATCTCTGAGGCCCCCAACATAAAAACAGACATAGACCTGTTGGTCCTTAGGAGTGACACCAAGACGATCCAAGGGCTGGAACACCTCTCCTATGAGGACAGGCTGAGAGAGTTGGGGCTGTTCAGCCTGGAGAAGAGAAGGCTCCAGGAAGACCTTATAGCAGCCTTCTAGTACCTGAAGGGGCCTTCAAGAAAGCTGGAGAGGGACTTTTGACAAGGGCATGGAGTGATAGGACAAATGGTAATGGCATTAAACCAAAAAAGTGTAGATTTAGATTAGATATAAGAAAGAAATCCTCTACTCTGAGGGTGGTGAGGCACTGGCACAGGTTGCCCAAAGAAGCTGTGGCTGCCCCATCCCTGACAGTGTTCAAGGCCAGGTTGGATGGAGCTCTGAGCAACCTGGTCTGGTGGAAGGTGTCCCTGCCCACGGCAGGGGGGTTGGAACCAGATGATCTTTAAGGTCCCTTCCAACCCAAACCATTCTATGATTGATTGATTGAAAATGCATTACTGTTTGTCCCAGCACAATGGGCTCCACGGACAATCTATTAAAGCAAGGAGGAGAGAAGATTTTGACAAAACCAAAAGGGTTGAGTAAAAGCCAGGAGCCCCGAAACATCTAGCAGTGACCAAAGAATGAAGACAGACACCTTTTATCCTGGGACGGCTCCCACCTACAACTCCACTGCAGGGGAAGCACTCTTACAGGACGAGGGATACATCGCGTCTACAACCGCGTTCTTCCTTGGGTCATTGGGAAAAATCCATTTGTACAGTTTTCCAGATGGAAAAATCTGCTGTAATTGGAAGACGTTCTGGTAGCATCAACCTATAGACTCCTGTTTTTCTAGGAAACCAGTCCTCAAACCTCCTCTGGTGTTCATGAAAAGGTTGCAGCTGTTCTGAACAGCTTATAAAAACAATGTCCTTTTAGCTTACATGTGACAAAATGAAGGTCAATTGCCTTCAGAAAGCAAGTGAAGAAAAAATATGACTTTCAGATGTTACCATTAGCACATACCAGCTGTACTAGAGCATTAGAAGTACTGAGGAAAAACGACGTCTTTAAAAATGACAAATTACTCCCTGCCATCATCGCTTCGAGGAGTCTGCTAGACGAAAGCAAGGGAAGGCGGTGACCTGGCTTAACACAGAGCACAGGAATCCAGTGTTCAGACAGGTCAGTCAACCTGCCCTGCGCTTTTTCAGCCTCTCCAGTTCCCAGTGGTGCAGCTGATCTCACTTGGAACCAGCTGGAGATATCTGCTGCCACGGGGCTACCTGCAACGTCCTCTGACACAACAGCAAACTCTGTCCTGGTGTCGTTTCTCACTGGTTTTTATGCTTCCTTTACTATAACTGTCTTCTCTTTCAGACCGAGAATGTGAACAAACAAGGCAGTTCCTCCACTCACAGCCTCATTTTCTAAAAGCCTTGATTGCTCCCATTCAACTTCACCATCACGTCAGTGCCCTAAACAAGCCGGCAGGGTACAAGTAACAACCATAGGTTGAGGTCAGGCAAGAAATACGTTCTCAAACAAACAATGAGGAAGGAACTACAGGCTCTCAAATACATTTTAAACAACAAATGAGACCTATTTTAAATCAGTTGCCAATGAGAAGGTTGCTTATCTTTTAGAAAAATGTTTGGGAAGATCAAGGTCTTGCTTCCCCTTCACAGAACGGTTCTTTTGAAACTGTAAAATATTAGTAGCGGTTAAAAAATAAAATCATCGGCTAGCCTACAAAGACATATTTTGCAAAGAAAGGCCCAGCAGATTAACTGATGTGCTGCTTATCGAAAAGAGAGAGGAGGTCCCATGAGCCAGGCACCGAAACGAAGGGAAACTCTCCCCTTGCACTGAAGGCCCAGTAAGGTGCCACATCACAGCCGCAACGGATCGCCCTCCAGGTTATCCCGTCACTCTTCACGGCTGCCCAGCCAGCCAGACACACCAACACTTTACAGAGAAACAACACTACAAATCTATAACTGAACGGCACAGGAAGTTCCGTCTGAACGTGAGGAAGAACTTCTTCCCTCTGAGGGTGACGGAGCCCTGGCCCAGGCTGCCCAGGGAGGCTGTGGAGTCTCCTTCTCTGGAGATATTCCAGCCCCGCCTGGACAAGGTCCTGTGCAGCCTGCTCTGGGTGACCCTGCTTCAGCAGGAGGGTTGGACTGGGTGACCCACAGAGGTCCCTTCCAACCCCTACTATTCTGTGATTCTGTGATTCCAAGGAAACATGTGTAGAAAAGCTACATGACCAGAAACAACACATGCCAGCCTTAAAATACAATTAAAAAAAGTGTCATTTTCCATAACACACATAGCACGTTTTTAGCACCAAATTCCTTACAAGCATTTGCACCGAAACATATCTTAACTCAGAGGTCCGAGCTTGAGTGGAAAAGAAAGGGGAGAACTTTTTTGAAGATATACAAACATCCGATGCTACCGCATCAGTGGTGGCTTTACTGCCCTAAAGGTGGAACAACTGTTGGCTGATACACAGGGACACAGCTCGGAAACCCGAGTGACAGTCACACTTGTGCTCATTTTAGGGCCGAGCTCTTTTCTAGGGTATCATAATTTATGATATTTGAAGTATTTGAGTATTTCCAGTATCTGGAAATGGGATGTTTGGTCACAGAAATACTGACAGGGACACAAATTCCCAAACGACCTTGACTATAATTAACCATCTAATTATAGAGGCATTTGGCCTAACAGCACCTCTCTGGCAGTCTCTGGCTGTTTCGTTTCAACAGACAGATTGACCGCAGAGTTTGCCAGAGCTGCCCTCCCAGTAAGACAACCCCCTCTGTAACAAGAGAGGTGATAGCTGCAATACAGGAATTCATATGCCTATGCACAAAATAAACACTTTTCTTCCCCGAGAGGAAGAAAAAAACATATAGCAGTGCTGTCTCAGGGGTTTAATTCGCTTAGCAGGAACACTGATAACAAGACATCTTATCAGCAGCTTTGCTTTCAACAAAACCAATTACTATCAGTTTAAACAGAACAAGCTGAGATAAACGTGTACATAACATGCATAACCTTGAGGTTCACAATGCCTAATAATTAAGTACTGGATCATTTCCCATACTCGAGAGAGAAAAGTTTGTATAAATCAACAACAATCCAAGGAAAGCTGTTCTCCTAAGGGGACAAGAAGGGTTTGAATCGAGTACATTGATTTCAGCCAGTCGTCCTTGTGAAACTGAGCCATGGCAAAGCTCGGGGTTTTTGAGCAGCTTTTTGAGATCTCCAAAGAAGATTGTGAACTTTTCCTTCCTATCATTTTGACTCACTTTTCTCAAAAGAAAAAAATAAAAAAAATCAGTCCAGACTTGCAAAGTCTACTACAGACAAAGGAAAAGCTAAGCCACATCTAATTAGTAGGACTCCTCTTCCACCCAAAACTGTACTTGTCCACCTCCTTTCCTCTCCTTGTTCTTTTGCAGCCTTCTTTATCCGCTTTTCCATTGCTATTTATTTTTAACCTCCTGTTTCCAGCAATATTTATCTGGATTTTTCAACTAGCAATAGTTTGATGGGTCCTCATTTACTGATACAGACTTTTGACCTCATACAACCTCTAAATGGGTTGGATGAGCAGAAAGGGAGGTTTACTGAAAACTGGCTGAGCTGCTGGGCTCAAAGGCTTGTGATGAGTGGCACAAGTCCAGCTGGAGGCCAGTTACTAGTGGTGTTACTGCAGAGAGCAATAGTAGGGCCAATATTGTTTAACACGTTCATTAATGACCTAGATGATAGGACAGAATGCACTCTCGGCAAGTTTTCAGGGTATACAGAACTGGGAGGAACAGCTGATAACACCAGAGGGTTGTGCTGCCATTCAGAGCGACCTCAACACGCCGGAGAAACGTGCTGATGGGAATCTTGTGAAGTTCAACAAGAAGGAATGTGGAGTTCTGCACCTCAAGCACCAGCACAGGCTGCGGGCTAACTGGCTGGAGAGCAGCTTCGCAGAGAAGGACTCACGGGTCACAGAATCACAGAATGTTGGGGGTTGGAAGGGACCTCTGTGGGTCACCCAGTCCAACCCCTTCCAAAGCACGGTCACCTACAGCAGGCTGCAGAGGACCTTGTCCAGACGGGTCTTGAATATCTCCAGAGAAGGAGACTCCACAACCTCCCTGGGCAGCCTGGGTCATGGCAGACAAGTCGAACATGAGCCAGCAGCGTGCCTCTGCAGCAAAGGCAGCCACCAAATCCCAGGCTGCTTTGGGAAGAGCTGCCAGCAGATTGAGGGAGGTGATCCTTCCCTTCTGCTCAGCACTGGGGGAGCCACCTCTGCAACACTGAGTCCTGTGCTGGGCTTCCCAGTATGAGAGGCATGGACACATGAGCACAAGTCCAGTGAAGGACCACAGAGATGATTAAGGAACAGGAGATGTGTCACACAAGGAAAGGTCGAGAGCGCCAAGACCGTCCAGTGAAGAGGATTAAAGAAGATAGGGCCATGCTCCTCTCTCAGGTGTACGCAGTGGAAGAGCAAGAGGTAACGGACACAAAATGAAACACCGAAAAATTCCACGTCAGCATAAGCTTTTTTGTTTTGGTTTGGTTTTTTACTGCGAAAGTGGTCAAACACTGTAACAGGTTTACCCAGAGAGATTGTGGAGTCTCAAACCTTGGAGATACTCAAAACACAACGAGACATGGTCCTGAGCAACCTGCCAAGGGGCAACGGGCACAAACTGAAGCAGAGGAAGCTCCAGCTGAACATGAGGAAGAACTTCTTCACTCTGAGGGTGACGGAGCCCTGGCCCAGGCTGCCCAGGGAGGCTGTGGAGTCTCCTTCTCTGGAGATATCTAAGACTCGCCTGGACAAGGTCCTGTGCAGCCTGGTCTAGGTGACCCTGCTTCAGCAGGGGGTTGGACTGGGTGACCCACAGAGGTCCCTTCCAACCTCTACCATTCTGTGATTCCGTGATTCTGCTCTGGCTGACCCTGCTTTAAGCAGGGGAATTGGACTAGGCTGCCTCCAGGGGTGCCTGCCACCCTCAGCGATTCTGGGCAACAGGCAAATACAAAAATCAGGCTTCGTAAGAGCCCTGATGCCTTGTAAACAGTGCTTACGTAATCTCTACTACTTCTCAAGAACATTATAAAAAGTAGTCCACTTTACCTCTTTGCAGTAGGCTCACAAGCAAGGAGCACAACTTTCGCATTCTGGAGTATAGAGCAATCGCTGCCCGCGCACATAAAATGCACATGTTTCTTACAACATGAAGGAACGCTTCTGGATCGCTTGGGCCAACTGAGAGCGTTTCAGATTCATTCACTGGGCAAAATTCCTTTCCTAGTTACTGAAAAATGAACCAACATCTTTGCGGTTGGGACATGAATTTTAGGCTGTTGTAATTATTGTTGTATGTGTGAATGTACATACGCACTCACCCCACGTTTACGCTCCGTGCTACTTCCATAACTGCACCGCAAGTTTCGCATCGTGTAGGATTTTTTCTGACAGGAGCAGCTCTGCCCTCCCCTCCTCCAAGCGAAGGGCCTGCAGCCCCTCTCTGGTCCTCCTTACCAAGGGCATTCCAAGTTCTAGGTCAGAAAGCCACCACTTCTGCCTCATTTCTCCCAGCCTCTTACCCTCCTAGAGCACACGAAACTTCACAGCTATTTATCTCCAACTTCCCCACCTCCAGTCTTCAAGAATACACTCCCTTCTCCACCAAGTCAATAGAGAATCACAGAATCACAGAATGGTAGAGGTTGGAAGGGACCTCTGTGGGTCACCCAGTCCAACCCCCTGCCCAAGCAGGGTCACCTACAGCAGGCTGCACAGGACCTTGTCCAGGCGGGTCTTGAATATCTCCAGAGAAGGAGACTCCACAGCCTCCCTGGGCAGCCTGGGCCAGGGCTCCGTCACCCTCAGAGTGAAGAAGTTCTTCCTCATGTTAAGGATGGAACTTCCTCTGCTTCAGTTTGTGCCCATTGCCCCTTGTCCTACTTGCCCATACTCAACTGGCCACGTTGTACTGACCTTTCCTTTACTTTGTCACCGGCAGTCCTACAACTCAGTGGAAAGCTAGTTCAGGGAAAGAAAACTAGTGTTAGAGAGGGTAGGGTTAAGTTTTCAGTTGGCTCAGCTCCCTGTCTGGATGCATGAGAGGCCAGGATAACACCACAGAGGACAGAAAACGAGACTGCCTTCAACCAGCTTCAAGGTCAGACTGCATTTGGTGAGCCAGCTGGAACGTCAGGAGATGAAACCTGCTGTGTTCATGCCACTCCCCAAGGACCACGTCAGTGCTTGAGGTGTGCACAACGCGTATGTGAGGCAACCATTTAACAACAAAAAGCTTTGTGGAGAGGTATGAGTCAACACTGAACGAGCAGGTACAGCTACAAAGCAAAAGATACAGGCTCGGGTCTGGAGGAAGCGTACAGCCCGAGCTCAGGGACACATTTCACAGCTTTATTAGCTGAGAACGATTGATTCCCCCTCGCTGGTTTGGTTGGAGTCTCCCCAACATGGCTTTGCACTGTCTAAAAGCCAGCCCCTAACGTACATTACTCCCCACCAAGGCTCTCTGGGAGCTCACAGAGGAATGGTACCACTGCTGAGGGTGCACGTATCTTCCCTTACCACAGGCAGTGCACCCCCAAGATGCTTCGAACCAAGAGGACACCGCGTGGCAAGCCTACGGATGCGATGCTCCCAGTCCCCAAAAGCCTCGGGCACAGTTTTCTGAACACAGAACTGCCCAAGTGGATCACTAACTAGAGGTCTGCATCTCCTCTGCGATATTCAGAGCCCCAGAATCAGCAGAAGCTGAGTAACCTAGCCTGATACCTAGAAACCAGCACAGACTCAAAAACATACGGTTTGATACTCCCTCCAAAACGTTTGGTAATCATTTATTCTGACAACTCCCTCTATTCCTAAGCCCTAAGCAAACATCCAACTCCTTTCTGAACGCTGTTAAATTCTTGGCCTCGTCAGCATCCTGTGGTCGACTGTTCCAGCATCTAATTGCAACTCCAAACTTCTGGAGCTGCCTGCCGTGGGCTCTCTCACTTGAGCACCAAGACCACGCCACCCACGTGCAAAAGAAGAACGTTCCTGATAATCCTGCTGAACACATCTGCTTCGGAGCAGAGCGCTGCCCCATGCAGGTCTGCAGCAGACCTCCGAAACCCACATATCAGACCATCAGGAACCGTGGAAAGGTGAGAAGTAGAATGCCTACGGCAGGCTAATGCCCACAGCAATATTTTGAGGAAGCAATTAACTCACTCCGCCAGGCAAAAATAAACAAAGACAGGAATGCTGAATCAGAACAACAAAATATTCAAACAGTTCACAGCAAGGAGATGCTCTGGTTTTCTCAGAGCACGTCTAAATTAAAGATGTGCTCTTGTAAGACAGCAGTCCCTAGAAAACAAAACAGAGAACACAGACCGCATGTGTCAGGCACATACGCACGCTGATGTTGTATCATCTCCTCCCTTGCATCCTGTACATCAGGGAGCCCAACCGCGCTGGCCGGTTTCCAGAATGAAATCATATAGTTTGCTATCCACACTATGAATTTATATTTCCAGAAAATCCTGATGTCATAGCCTGAGAGCAATTATCAATGAAGAATTATTGATTTTAATGTCAAGTTGTGCAACCACTTGAGAGGAGGAGGAATAGAAGAAAACGGCCAAGAATCAACAGGCCATTCAATGATTTTAAAAACAAAAAAGCATTAGTAAGAGTCTTTCATATCCAGAACAACTGCAGTTAAGGCCAGAAAAAATCTAATTTTATTCCACTAGAGACTTATTATTGGATCCAAATTTCTTACTGTAGTTTGCTGGAACAGGGGGAAAGAAAAAAAAACATCAAACTGTCCAGCTGAAATGGCCAATATACATGCAGTGGACAACATAAATGGCAGAAGTACGAGCTGTTAGACCAATTTTACCCAGTAGATGCTGCAATCAGACGTGGAAGGTATGACTTCATGTAAGGGAACAGATGCACCCCGGGGTTCAGAGCAGGATCCAGGGGCAGACAGTGTGACACATGTGCTGCGTGAGGCCAGTATGCACCGACCAGGCTAACGCCAGCAAGGAGCTGAAGTCCTTCGTGAAACCTGAGTCTCACCAAAACAGGTAAAGCTCTTTTATCACACCTGGAGACTGGTTTCACAGCAGCTTCGATGCCGACGTGTTTCAGCACATCGTCCAAACAAGTGCTGGAGCCAGCAGAAAGGAAAGGTGGGGAGGGACCAGGTCATCCAGCAGCAATCCTCGCTTAAGTGCCACCAGAGCAAAGCCGTATCAGCTCACTCCTAATGGTTCATCATTATCAGAAAGGGGTGGCCCTGCATCTACCACCTCTCTTGGACCAACTCGGGCACTTGTCTGGTAAAGCAGTAAACCAACTCGACTTATTAATGGTGGAAAATTAACCTGGCACAAAAAGAGCTGTCAAGACGGATGGGCTTCCCAACGGGTCAGATAAACGTCAGACTCGGGGAGGATGAACGGAGGAGGAACGAGAGGCAGAGGAGGAATGTGAGGGGGTGTCTCCTCCTCCTTTGGACAGGAGGGAGCGATTACATCAGCGCAAGCCACATTGCATAACTTGACCCCGAGGAGCCAGACTGTCTCGCTTTGCCCTGGAGAGGACATCAACCTCTCTCCGGCAGTCTCTGCATTCAGAGTTTTCCAGCTGTATCCAGCATCTTTTTAACGTTCTCCCGTCCACCAGCCCAGGCAAACGAACTACACGAACCCTAGGCACAACTACGAACAGCAATTCCCACGGTGCTCATCCTGCAGGTACAGCCCAAGCCAAGCACTTCGCTCGCACAGGCCAGAGAAATTTTGCCTTCTGAAGGTTTTCGCAGCAAATACCCTTCAGTGATTGCCTCACTTTAACACAACAGGGTTATACAATTTCAAGGCAACAAATGTCATTTTGATAGGAATCAAATGCTCATTTAAGAAGGAAAAAAAACCAAAAAAAACAAAAAAACACCAAGATATTTCCTTATTTTACTTTTCCAAATCTTCCATGAGGTGCTAGTTTCCTAGACATAGCCAAAAAGCAAAAGTAACGCATCAGTCTGATCCCTCTATTAAGAAATGATGAATCTAGAACATTTCTGAGCTGTATTCCAGGCACCCTCTGCACGCAGGAATTGCTTAGCAGTGCAGCCACGCACTGGGCTGCTGCTCAGATAACAGATTGTACCCACTCTGCAGACATGGCTTCCTTTCAAAGACATCAGAAAACAACTACGCAATGACTGCTTATTTGAATCTGAAGTAGGGGACAGCAAAAACTCAACTTTGTGACCACGTTTTTAACGTTCACTGAAGACACAGATAGTCACTGAAGAAAAGGCTGCAGTGGTTTAAGATGTTCTTAAAATAGCCTTTTTTGATTTTACTATTCCCAGAAGCAGACAGCAAAGCAGATCACAGGAGTCTCCTTTATGTGTTTCAATGTACAGTCACCTAGGTATCTTCACCTGCCAGCTGAGTCAGTCCAGCAGCCCACAGCCACCAAAAGCAAGCGTCCTCTTTCCCCACACCTCCCCCGTGCTCCTGACTATGTGGTCCCACCCTCACTGCTACTCATTAGACCCCTCCATGAACAAATCCAACTCCTTAGCCCAGGAGCAAACCCACCTACTCTCACTGCTCCGCTTCTCTGCGGGTCCACCAGGTCGGGAGCAATGGAAGGAAGGATGAACAGATGGAGGGGACGGTGTAGGACCTACTCCAACAGGAGTGCAAGGCTAGGTCTGCCAGGTCCACCTTGTGCAACAGCCCCCTGTGGCAGCCCTGTCCTACCAGCTGTGCTTCTGGTGCGAGGACCGCAGCCACCAGCAGCATAAACCCCTTCAAGCTGGACATCTGCTCCTACAGCACACATCGAGCTGCAGCCCGAGACGTCGGAGATGCTTTCACTACTACGATACTGCAAAGGGTTGCAGCTTGTGGAAAGGGGCCTTTATTTTAGGATGCTTAAAGATGTTATTAAAACAGAGCATTCAAAAACTAAAGAGTCCCAGGATCACAAATTTCCCTTGAAAATATTACTATCTACTTTTAAAGTAAGCTTGTACAGGAAAGTGCTGTTTTTAAATCTCCTTCTACAAGGAAGGTACACATCTAGCTAGCAACAAGGTTTACTTCTATTAACATCTAAACAGCCAGAACTATATAAGCTATGAAGTCTTGTTCCATCTGCTCCAGCGCATGGAACATCACCTGCTTCTCTAGATCAATATCCTCCAGTGTTTTATCTAAATTATCACAAACATTCAAAAAATGTACATATATATACTATGTGTGTATACATATCTGCATACACAGACACATACATATTTACGTATTTACATATATACATATATACACAAACACCCCTAAGATGCCAACACCCCAAAAATAAGCATATTACCTGCGATATGTCAAAAGTCTATAAATTCTTTCACTTGAGGAACATGCTACTCAATACAGAACAGTTTCCTAACACAAACCAAAGGTTACGATCTCAAAAGAGGGGGCACGGCAGAAGTTAAGCACAAGCCCCTCCGGTATTGCTTTAAAAAAATCCATTAGCTACAGCATCACCTTTAGAGTGCATGATTAACTATATAACAACAACATGCCTGAGGGCAAGTCTAATGTCATGCCAAACCCCTCCGTGACACTTCAGAAGAGCAGAGCTCTCCGGGGCTACGGCAATTAACTGCCTTCTACATAGTAAGAGCAAAGACTCAATCTAACCATTTCTTCTCCCTTTTTAGTTTGGGACAGTACACCTTCCCGCACAGAAGAGATCACCTCAATATCTTTACACTGCCACTTCACACGAGAATGGGAATGCAAGGCATCCCCTTAAAATAAATTGTACATTTTACAATTCTTTAACCCCTGCCTACAATCAGGCAACAAACGTCTGTCAAACCTTGCTATCTTTGATGGCATCACCCTACCATGAGGTCTCTCTAGTGAAGACATTCACCACAGCGTCCTTCCAAGCCCACACTTGCAAGGACAAGAATACCGAGGAGATCTTCTATCTCAACTCTGAATCAAAAGCTGCTGTGGTGTGACTTGAGGCCATTTCCAACGTTAGGGCCTGTTGTTAAGTGAATCTGCCTTTTCCTTCATAGGTGTCATGGGGTGTATAGTTGAAGAAGAAGAAGGCAGAAGGAAAAAAAACGTTGGCAGTGTCACTTGTCTTGCTGCTTTCTAACGTGCAAAAGTCCTGATTATCCATTTCTACTTAATGCTAAATCTTTATGAAAAACAAAACCAGCTGTTTAACTTTGTCTCTTTTTTATTAAGCAGAATAACTTCTTCAGAAATCCCAGGTCTTGTTTCAAAGGCTCAGTGTTGAAACCAAAGCCAAAAAAAAAAAACAAAACAAAAAAAACCACACACGAAAAAACAACCAGCCAAAGCTACCAAAACCCAACACGGAACCTGATCTGATATGAAAAGATCTGTTTTGACCCAAAGTATCAGCAAAACTGTGGCCTTTAGGCCAGTGTGAAGTAGCACTTCCAGAACAGCGCATCTCTGCTCCCTGATGCCTTTTACAGTAGCGGTACCTGTGCCAGCACCGGCGAGGGAGCAGCCCAGGAGAAGAGCCCCAAGTGCCCCTGGAAGGAGAGGAAGCTCCACGGGGAGCCACTGCTCTTCTGCCATTACGCATCCTGGCGAAAAGTATTGTTTTAAGGATAAGGCTCTTCAGGTAGGCAAGATCTAAAATGTCACTGTGAAGGAAAAAAAGAAATGAAATGGAATGGAAAAAGAAAACATGTGAACACAGGAGTCTTCCAGCTCTCTGATCCTTCTGGGCGCAGAGAATGTTTATTCCTTTTGTAACAAAAAAAAAAATTGACAAACAAGAATTGATGTTCATGAGATAAGGCACTATTTTAAGGTCATTTATTACATTTCCTGTGGAATAATCAAAAAAAATTCTTTCAAGCTTAAAATGTTTTTATCCCTGTGGTTTCATGACCAACATTTTTGCTGGAACCAGTCTAGCGTGTTAAATGAACAAAATTAGATACCAGTTAGGTACAGCGGATTCCAAACTCTGATAACTGAGACTCAAGGGAACAAAAGACATTTGCACACAGCTTCGTGCAAGTGAGCACATCCTGGCTTTATTTCAGGAGGAAACGTCCCACAGCTGAGAATGTAAAGTAGAATTGCAATAGCTCTGAGCAAAATACCAACATTTAATGAAATACCGCTGAAGTTCTCACCAGCAGAGCTCTTGCTGCTCCCTTAAATTCCAGTGCCACCATTTTAAACAGGCAATAGAGCAAGTGGATGGCATGGTGAGTTTGCAGCTGGAGACACTGCCTCGTGTTACCATCACGCGCAGGGAGTGGAAACGTACTTACAGAATAGCCAGCACCTGTATGTTAAGGCAGGAGAGAGTCCAGCGGAGGGCTACGAGGATGGTGAGGGGACTGGAGCATCTCTGCTACGAGGAGAGGCTGAGGGAGCTGGGCTTGTTCAGCCTGGAGAAGAGAAGGCTGAGAGGGGACCTTATAAATGTTCATAAATATCTGCAGGGTGGCTGTCAGGAGGACGGGGCCAAACTCTTTCCAGTGGTGCCCAGCAACAGGACAAGGGGCAATGGGCACAAACTGAAGCAGAGGAAGCTCCATCTGAACATGAGGAAGAACTTCTTCCCTCTGAGGGTGACGGAGCACTGGAACAGGCTGCCCAGGGAGGCTGTGGAGTCTCCTTCTCTGGAGATATTCCAGACCCGCCTGGACAAGGTCCTGTGCAGCCTGCTCTGGGTGACCCTGCTTTGGCAGGGGGTTGGGCCGGGTGACCCACAGAGGTCCCTTCCAACCCCCAACATTCTGTGATTCTGTGAAGGCACATTACTGCTAGAACTTCGGCACAGCTTCCTTCCCTTGTGCTCAAAAAGGGGATCGAGATCCTTTTGCAACTGCATCCCATCCCTGCTTTTTTGCTGTGCTTGCTCCAGCGCAGCGTGGCACGAGACACACGGTTAACCGTGGCTCAGGAGATGGCAACCTGTCTGCTCCTCCACCGGTCTGCTCCTCAGCAGCTTCCCGGGAACAAGTCCCAGCACACCTGGAGAGCTGCTCCTGTCACTGACACGCTCCAGAAACCGCCCTCTCAGTGAGAAGGGGGAAGCACGCTGGGCAGGGGGCATTAAAAGTAAATATTATTGCTGAAAGCGGTCAAAGCACACCGATGAATACAGGCACTGAAAATGCCAATTTGACAAATGCTTTGGAGAAACTTCTCTAGCTAATCAGAAATTCTCGGAAAAAAAAGTTACCTAAGCATGACACGTGCTCACGTAATGACTGTCGCATTGAGGTGCAAAGACTTTTTAGCACATATTTGAAAGAAAAGTGAAATCATTCTCATTTTTACTATCATAAGCTATCCACAAGTACCAAGGATGTACTTGGTTTGTAGCCTGACTTCTTAAGCTGAATACAGAGACTGAATAGCACCCTTCTGGGCACTGGTACATATCGGGCTAAAGTCAATTTCCCCACCCTCACCCTACTGAGACACCAGCTCCACCTATACCTAATATAAAATGAATAATAATAACAAAATATACAACTTGCTTTTAATTCCAAGAAACACCCCAATAACTAGCCTTACACAACAAAAAACATCCCGTGCACCATGACACCCTTAGTTCAGAACATTATCTGTCAGTCTGGCCCCCCTCAACCACCTCATGCCTGAGCAATGCCTCTGCTTCCAAGAAGTCACATACTAGAAAATCTCTTATTTTTTTAAAACCAAATACCATCAACCCAAATCCCTTCTATTTCATGCAAGGGTGCACTTGTGGCTCTGTTTTGTGAAGGAAATATTTCAAAGGCGAAGTAACCAGGGTGGTGGGCCACAGGAGGAGAAAAGCACTCGAGAAGAGGTCACGTTTATTTTGTTCCTACGCACACAGAGACTTCAGTCAGAGACAGGGATCCACACACACACACACTCCAAGTTTCATTTACGGCACGGTAGTACAGACTAGAAGGGGGGAAATGACAGAGGAGAGAGGGATTTCTGTGGTCTTCAACTGCATAGGAAGATTTATTTCGTTTTCTTTTCTGATATTCAGGGCTTGAACAATATAATAATACACTCATATCTCGAGTTCACTGTACCTTATTTTGATGAGCAAGAAAAATAAGCCTAGCAATGTGGATAATAAAGAGGCAGATTAGCACGGTACAGTCTGTGATCTGCCTCCTGAAAAACTTCAGTAAGGTAAAAAATTAGAAGTAGTACAGATTATGTTTTCCTGTTAAGCCCCTTGAGTTAAGAAGATAAGGGAGAGGGAAGATCAAAGCATCAAAACAGTTTCCGAACAAAAGGTTGGTGAACAATCTCAGCACTTTTTATCGTTTTCAACCCCAGTTCCCTCTGATAACGGCTTTCTAACAAAATGATCAATCCTGCTGCTTTTGGGAAAAAAAAGCACTTCATGGGAAACACGTGCGCCTCAATAAATGCTGTGCACGTTATCTTCTCCGCTGCGAGCCCAGAACCCAGTTTGGCAACGTGCTCGCCTTAAAGCCACCAAGATAAGCATCTCCCCAGTTCTGCGGTACCTAGCCGGGACAGCCAGTCTGAACCAGCACGGTACCAGATGTTTCCAGATGGAAATCCGTGGGACAGATTTCTGGAGAAGGACGCAGCGACCGCAGCCGTACGCCCGTACGCTCCAGCATCACTCAGCCGCGCGAGGCTGCGGCTCCAGAGCCGGCCCCGACGCGACCTCGCTCCGCAACCCATGTGAGGAGTTTGAACTCAGGGTCCCCCTCGCCTGCCAGATCCCGGGATGAGGTAATTTAGGTTCCTAGCCTACCAGAAACGCCTTCCCGGATTTATTTCCCAGGTAATTCCTCGGTTATGCTGATCACCCTATTTGTCTTTCATCTTACAACTGCATGTAGAAGGAACAGATGGTAGACATGAATCACCCTCGACCACTGGTTAAATATTAATCGATTGGAGGTCAGAAAACAAACATCCTCAGTTTCTCCCCTTTTTCCAAAAGTATACCTGATCTGACAATATTTAACAATTTCTCCATTTTCTTTTGTCTTGCACATACAATCCTTACCTTTCCCTGTTGCACACCGACCACGATGGCACCAATGAGCACGGCCCATCTTGAGCCAACTCACTCAACCAGTTTTCTGCACCTTTACTGAGAAACCAACCTTCTGAACAGCAGCCCTCCTGCCACGGTACAGCACCTCTGTATCCGACACGCTCTTAGTGATTCGCTGCACAGGAAGGCTCCTTTATTTTAATTTAATTTTAAATAGTCGATGCAATCAAAACTTTAACCTGCATCTTTGTGGATGTCGTCTTCTGCAAGCTGAGGTGGCACCAAGGTAGGCACAATTCCACAATTTTCTTTGCACAGGTAAGAGCTACGACACGAAAAGTAAAGTCTTCCCACGTTTGTCCTGCTGCCTGGCATTAAAGGCTGGGTTGAGTCTTCACATTCTTGAACCAAATCACAGAATCACAGAATGTTCGGGGTTGGAAGGGACCTCTGTGGGTCACCCAGTCCAACCCCCCTGCCGAAGCAGGGTCACCTACAGCAGGCTGCACAGCACCGCGTCCAGGTGGGGCTTGAATATCTCCAGAGAAGGAGACTCCACAACCTCCCTGGGCAGCCTGGGCCAGGGCTCCGTCACCCTCAGAGGGAAGAAGTTCTTCCTCATGTTCAGACGGAACTTCCTCTGCTTCAGTTTGTGCCCGTTGCCCCTTGTCCTGTCGCTGGGCACCAAAGAAAAGAGCTTGGCCTCATCCTCCTGACACCCACCCTGCAGATATTTATAAGCATTTATTAGGTCCCCTCTCAGCCTTCTCTTCTCCAGGCTGAACAAGCCCAGCTCCCTCAGCTTCTCCTCGTAGGAGAGATGTTCCAGTCCCCTCACCATCCTTGTAGCCCTCTGCTGGACTCTCTCCAGTAGCTCCTCATCTTTCTTGAACTGGGGAGCCCAGAACTGGACAGAGTACTCCAGATGGGGCCTAAAAATGCAGATGCCTAAACGCTGGCAATAAAAGTAACTGGATTCAGATACTAATAAACACACTTGGCATTTCAAATGAAGAAGGGGAAGTTTAAAACACCACTACAACCCAATTGTCAGTTGATGTGCTAGAGATCATTAGACAAAAGAATTAATTTACGTACCCAAGTGATTAATGTGCAAAACCGTGCAGGGTCTGCATGGTACCCAACTTTCGGACCCATCTCTTTTCTCACCCGTTGGATGTTATGACGGCCGTGCAATTTTAACAGGCCCTTTGGCGAAGCATACTTCAGGCAAACAGCTTTAGCTCGCAGGGCTTTCAGGGGGACTTCTGTTTGGGTTTTATGTTGCTTGTTTGTTTTTTAAACACTTTCACACTTTTGGTCTGAATTTCTTGAGGTGAGAAAACCTGTGCCTTTCAAAAACAAAAATACTGAGGGTCATATATTTAAAAGCTGGTTTGGAGAAACTCAAGGTCAATGTCACATAAAAACCTCTGCCTTCCAGGTTCCATAAAACCCATGTTCTCCCTCCACCACTGCAAGAGCCAGCCACACTAGTATGTTTAAAACAGAAGAATCATGTAAAGCAGGCTTCCAGGATATTTAAAAATTAGTTCAAATCCTTTCTTGACAACTGACAGCTTGTCAGCCTCTGCATTTTACGTCTGAAGAAGCTGCCTGTTTTCATGGCTTCAGGTCTGTTCATTTTTTGTTTTCTACAGTACCTTTGTCATCTCATACGTTGGTTTATTGGCACGCTAGTCTTCATTAAACATTAAGTGCTACGGTGTCCATTTCAGTACTGATCAAATTGCATATTCACTACAGCTGTAATAATAATAATAATAATACAATCTATTGCATACAAGTATACAAGTTTATATCAAGTTCCTCATCATCCTCCAGAAGTTTCTAAACTTTCAGCAAGCAGACTTCGAAACGCTTCGCTGCAAACGCCCAGCTCAACACGCGGTGCCGGCCGACGCACTCCCCTTCCCGCCCGCGATGCGCCTCTACGCATCGCCTCTACGCATCAATAAAACTGTTACACGCTGAACGGGACTTAAAAAAAAGCAACAGCAAAAAAACACCACCTAGTTGGAGCATAAATCTAACTTGAGGTTTTAATGAGCATTTTGAAGGAGCAGGGTCTTTCACATAAATGGTATAGTCCCACGAATACCCCGAATATTTTTAAGAGCAACACACCTAAAGGCCCCGTTGTTTGAAGCAGCAGCACAGCAAGAGTTTACGAGGTCGCAGGGAACAGCAATCTCTTTTATAGCAGAAGAAACACATTTTTGCACAAAACTTTGCTAACGACTGTCGTTAGCTTTGTTTATTGTTCACAAAGGTCCTGGCAGATGCTCCAATATCCAGGCATTAAAGACAGAACGCTTAACAACTAAGCAAGAACAGACCCAAGCATCACATTTATCTCCCACCACAGGACAGCAGGTGGGCAGCGTATCTACATAACGCTGCTTCACTGGCAGCTAGGTACTATGAGAGACTGAAATAAATCAATACGACATTTTATTGCTCTCTTTTTGTGGGTCATCCAATAAGAACCTGTAAGTATCGTATAATGTCTGCACACAATTTGTCCAAGCCAGGATCACAGAGAGTTTAATTAGACTCACTGTGTGGAAAAGTAAATTTTAAAAAAATCCATTAAACCAGACATCTGGACCCTTGAAACAATTACAGCTTGAGACTAATTCAACATGTGAACCAAAGTCCAAATTAATCTCCTGGTATCTTTATTAGGAAATTAAGCAAGCAGACGCCAAGTGCCTGCAGTGATACTTACTCACAGGACGCTGCATTTGGTACTGGGCTTTCTGTTTTACTGGTAAGATGTCAAAGACAACACGGACAAAAACCCCAGGAGTCTGGACTTTTTGTAACTTCTGTGTTGCCAGGTTGCGGCAAGAGGCCAAACCACCTACAGAATTTGAAGCCGCAGCCAAATCCCCTTCCTCGCCGAAGCAGGGTCCCACAGCACTTCACGTCCTAGGTTGGCCAAAGTGAATCCATGCTGGCACCTCAAGCCTCTGGACCACCCTGTGTTAGCGAAAAGTAGAGGTGCTGTTAATTCCATTTCAAAGCTCCGCTGCGCTCTTGGCTCCGAAGACGACAAAGCTGTGCAAAGTTGAGATTCACTCCTGATAAAACAGCGATCTTGTTTCTGCCACCACACCCCCATACATCCAAGCACTCTTCAGAGCTCGGGAATGATGCCAGTTGACAACACCACAAAAAAAGGTCTGTGCAAACGTTCAAGAAAAGAAATCAAGACATAAAGCCTCTCCTCTCAATGACTAATGTATGCTTCCTTGCTGCCTTCTCTACCACAGAATATAATAAATCAGATGGATAACTGAGGAAATGTAGAACAGTGAAGAATTTCAAATTATTGCAATAAAAGCAACTCAGTCACCACCCAAATTGACTCCAAATTTCCGTCAACACTAAACCTGGTGACAATATCCCTCAATGAGAGGCAACGAAAAGCAAGAGTAAGCGCTTTGCTCTCAGTCATCTTTTCTGTACAGGTGTATAAACGCAAATATGTACTTCCATTCCAAGCGTATGCTTTTTGCTACTTTCACATCACAGAAAACCAAGATGTAATCTCACAGGAGGCAAAGCAGCATGCATTACTTAAGAAGTTCCATCTCCAGTATCTCTTCCACTTCTTACTACAGATAAAAAAAACCTGTTTACTCAGCTGAAATAAAGAGACCTAGGGGTTAAAAGAAAAATCAAAGCTTTCCCTTTAGGGAAAAGGCTTTGTTTAGCTGACAGACATCCTCTAAGACTGTTATTACGAAGGATGGGAATTGATAAAACCCTGATGAACATTTTGCCCGTGCTCCTCCCCAGCCGGCTGAACATCCTCGACCCGTTCCTTGCAAAGAGAGACAGGCAGCACCGAGAGTGTCAGCAGTGCCCTTCCAGCAGTTTTATTTGTGGTTGGTATCATATTGAAAAGAACATTTTAAAACACCAGCAATTTTATTTTTAAAACTTCTGAAACACATCACCAGGACAAGATGTACTGCAGCACCAATCTCCTGCTTCTTGGAGCACACCACACCATCTTCTTGGTCTCACCAGGAACTAAAAACAAGGGGTTACTCACTAAAACACAGCCAGAATAAAGTTATAATGTTTTTCGAAGTCTCTTGATCACTATGAGTTATAACGAATGTCCTGATCCGTAAGCAGATCACATTTTCCAGGGAGCTCTTTGGAAGCATCCCATTCACACCACCACAACTGCAAGTGGTACCTGTTGTGCAGCAGACTCCAGGTCAGCTTCCCGTCACGCACAACGGGCACAGAGAAGGTGCTGTGTGCCAAGGTACCTTGGGCAGGGTCGGTCACAGAAGCGTCCTGTCCTTGAAGGATTGCCTGCACACACAGGAAGAAGATCCACCACTCTCAGGACGTGACACAGTAAGAACCTGGTAAGAAGATCACTTGACCGAGTCGGGTAATATCTGGAAGGAAAATGGATTCCTCAGGAGAAGGGTTCTCCTCGGCACTCTGCTTCGGGTTTAACTTGAAACATGGGTTCCCATCCCTCACAGCTGGCACATGAGTTCAGGAAGAGTTTGCAGAAGTGATGAATTTTAAGTGAGGAAACTCAGACTCCAGCAACTCCATACCAAGCTCCGAGTGCTGAAGAGGCATGTCTTGCCAGCAGTCTCGCTTTGCACAGCGAGATCGGGGAGGAGAACACGCACAAGCGATTTTGCACGGTGTCTCACTGACAACAAGTTTAGACAAGCATTAAGATTGCCTATATTAACATTTTAATTTTTAAAAAATGGGTATATGCAAATAGATTATAGCCTCAAGTTCCTGGTGAGCTGCCAACACCTCCCCAAGCACCAACAGGCTTGGACAGCATCTAGTGAAGGACATTACTCCCTAGTTGATGTCCAGATGTTTTTGTACACAACTCCCATTAACGCATTAATGAAGAGAGAACCACATAAAACCCTTATAAAGTCAAAGGGCTTTTATTGGCATGATAGACTGGAGACAAGATATCTTAATGATGTTTCCAAGGCAACAGAGATGATGGTTGAAGACATTTTCCTTCCACGCTCCCTCCCACGTAAGAAATAACTCGGGAATCAGCAAAGCCACACCAGGAAGGTGGGATAAAAGTCTGGAATTTTAGCCCATCACTTAATAGATGCGTAATTTCTTCCCCTTTCCCCCTTCCTCGCTTCACCCCTCTCCCCTCACCCACTATCTCAAGGGTCTCGTTCACACCACGTTGCGCACTCTGGCAGCAACACTGGTATGTAGGGCTGGTGATCAACTGGAAAGAAGATCTGATTGAGCTGAACATTTTAGGGCTAGGAGGAAGGAGAGTGTGTTCCAACCATTCTTTGCACACATCAGCTCCCCAGTTCCATTCCCTATGCTGGATGAACATTTTTCCCCATCACAACAGGGCCAGTGGGGAAAAACTTGCCATGCACCAGTATCTTGGGATGCAGGCACCTCAGTCGTGAACACACCTACGATCAAAACAGTGTTGCCGAGAAAATACTATTAAATTCCATGTTGTAGACGGTGTACCGAGGTGAGGCTCAACAGCCTTGGACAGTAGCTGAACCTCAAGTGCTTCCATTCAAATTACTGCTGATCTATGCTTTCATTTTCTTACCACGTACACTTAGAAAACCCCTAGTATCAACAACTGAAAATAAGTGGAACACGAGATTTTTATTTTTCAAGATCATAAAGACTTCTGAAAGACTTCCAGTTGAAGATCTCTGCACCATCTCCACCTCGCAGACCCAGCACTGTTTCAGGCCATAGCCGCCTCTCAGTTCAGCGCTGTGTAGCTCAGCTCACAGGGGACCTGGTACCAAACCCAGCTTGCCAGCAATGCCACCAAGACCTTGGTCACAGAATCACAGAATGTTTGGGGTTGGAAGGGACCTCTGTGGGTCATCTAGTCCAACCTCCTGCCAAAGCAGGGTCACCTACAGCAGGCTGCACTGCACCGCGTCCAAGCGGGTCTGGAATATCTCCAGAGAAGGAGACTCCCTGGGCAGCCTGGGCCAGGGCTCCGTCACCCTCAGAGGGAAGAAGTTCTTCCTCTTGTTCAGCTGGAACTTCCTGTGCTTCAGTTTGTGCCCATTGCCCCTTGTCCTGTCACTGGGCACCACTGGAAAGAGTCTGGCCCCATCCTCCTGACACCCACCATGCAGATATTTATAAGCATTTATTAGGTCCCCTCTCAGCCTTCTCTTCTCCAGGCTGAACAAGCCCAGCTCCCTCAGCCTCTCCTCATAGGAGAGATGCTCCAGTCCCCTCACCATCCTCGTAGCCCTCCGCTGGACTCTCTCCAGCAGCTCCTCATCTTTCTTGAAGTGGGGAGCCCAGAACTGGACACAGCACTGCAGATGGGGCCTCACTAGGGCAGAGTAGAGGGGAAGGAGAACCTCCCTCGACCTGCTGCCCACACTCCTCCTAATGCATCCCAGGATCCCATTGGCCTTCTTGGCAGCCAGGGCACGCTGCTGGCTCATGGTCACCCTGTCGTTCACCAGCACTCCCAGTCCCTCTCCGCAGAGCTGCACTCCAGCAGGTCCACCCCAAGCCTGTACTGGTGCCTGGGGTTGTTCCTCCGCAGGTGCAGGACCCTGAGCTTGCCCTTGTTGAATCTCATCAGGTTCCTCTCTGCCCAGGTCTCACTGAATGGCAGCACAGACTTCTGGTGTATCTACCACTCCTCCCACTCGGTCAGCGAATGCAACCAGGACACAAATGTTCATGGAAAGAGCTTGAAGAGAAAGCAGTTTCCAACGCAGTGTTTCAGCAAGGTTTCCAGCCCTTTTCAATCGCATCTCCTACTCCTTTTGTATTCCAGTGACACCCTGTGGCAGCCACCTAGACTGCAGACTAGCCCAGTCCCTAGAGCCACACCAACAACGGTGAAGAACGGTAAATCAGAAAACAGAGAAAGGACATCGCAGCGCCGAGTTGAAGGATTGTTGCTCGCTTCACTGCTCCTCAGGGATGGAATGCAGCGGCTTCTCCTAGGCAGCAGCCGTGGAGTTATCACCAGCAGCCCTGGCTCCCCAGCCACAGCTTCGCACGAGGACTCCCAGGAGGTTCTCTGGCCGCTGTACACCCTTCCCTCGGCCACCATACACGGCTGATACAACGTGGGGGAAAGAATCTGGTTTCACTGACTGAGCTTCTCAGCTCTTGTACTGCAACACCGAACTGCACTCCACGCTCCGGTATTTCCGTCTAAGTGACTCCCTACGGGACATCCCCGCTGTCACCAAGTAGAGGACCGCAGCCTGCAACCAAAGTCCCCATTTTCACCGCATCAGAACAGACTCACCTAACATTTCATGAGTCGAATTTCTACACGAACCAGCCACTGAAAGGAAAAAAAGAAACCGACCACACAGGTTTATTCAAACAGCAGCCTAGTATTTTTACTGTTTGCTCCTAACCTCATTAAAAAATACCCCTCGTAACAGCATACGCACTTACTTCTGCCCTTCAGCTCTTTACCAAGTGAAAAAACATATCGGATACAGCACCTCAAACTAGCTCAGAGTGGATCTCTAACACAAGAGTCGCTCGGGCAGAAGATGCCACATCGCATGACGCTTTATATTTAATGCACACATCAAGGCCCACCAGGGCATATCACGTGTCTTCTCTGAAATGAAGTGCCAGAATTAGTTAGTAAACATTCTGGAACACAAGAGAAGTAGACACGTGCAATACAAGTAGAAGTACCCAGGGAACTCAACCACTCACACACACACAAGCAGAAAATCTCAGACAAAAAAAGACAATGAAGCCAAGCACACCATGACCAGCCTCACATGGAATCACAGAATCATAGGTTAGAAAAGACCTCTAAGATCATCAAGTCCAGCCGTCAACCCAACACCACCCTGCCTACTAAACCATGTCCCCAAGTGCCACATCTGCACGTTTTTAGAACACCTCCAGGGATGGTGACTCCACCACCTCCCTGGGCAGCCTGTTCCAGTGCCTGACCACTCTTTCAGTACAGAAATCTTTCCTAATATCCAATCTAAATCCCCCCAACGCAACTTGAGGCCATTGCCTCTCGTCCTACCGCTAAACAGAGGGAACAGTACAAAATCCAGTAGGTCATACCTCACTGTTCGAGCCAAACGAAGCACAAAACTCCTATTTTCCTTTTTGTTAAGATGCCCTAAGAAAGGAACAGAGGCAAGCCAAATTTGATTTTAAACTTCAAGGTTTTATAACCATGAGCTTGCTGATCTGTGCTTTATTGCTTGGTTGTTGAACTCACCTTACACAATTATCCAGGGAGAACATCACTAAGCTAAGCTCCTACCACGCTGCTTTGATAACACGGTTTAGGGCTTGAGTAGACTTGGTTTTTCACTTCTACCTTCATAACCTTTTTCTCTTTATATAATTTTAGTCAGACAAACTCTTCATTAGAGAAGGGGGGTGTTATCTACACATACGACTTCCTGGAATACGCTTTTCATTCTGCTCACAGTGTCTGGGCAGGGAAATAAAGACAAGAGCCGAGCTTTTGAATGATGTGACGTTATAGAAAGTGCAGTTAACTGCAGACGGGCAGTAGACACAGAAATATCCACTCGTCCTTTACCTCGACCATGGTTAATTAACTGAATCAGCATCCATAGGAACAAAAACAAAACAAAACAAAAATCAAGAACTAGGACTCAGAGTGTAATAATTTACACTGTGCCTGTTGGTTAATCATAATCTTTCTCAATAAACTGACTGGCCTAAAACCAAATAATCTTCTGGACTTGCATAAACTTATCAACTCCTGTAAAGCCTAAGATCTAACAGAAACGTTCATTTTTCAAAAACAATCCATTGCAATGCTGCTGCTGGTCTAGCAGCAAGACACCAGCATTCCCAAAACAGCCACCAGTCACACGAAATAGCATTACCAGGGAACCAAGCAGAATCACAAGAAGTGAACTACACATGCACAGTGTGTATGTACAGAACACACACACTATATATACACATCTTTTGTAGGTATAGTATATATATTATGTATAGCATGTGTATACCATATGCACACACACATACACATATATAAATATATTTTAAGGCAAACAGTATTCAAAGCTAAGACATATATTGGTAGGTATAATTTAGAAAAGAAAATTGCTGGCAAATGACCGTGTTGATATAACTTCAGCCTCTCGTTTACAGTACAAGAGAGGAAAACAAAAATTATTTAAAAGAAATGTCCTGCCATTGCACACAACTACAAGACAGTACTGAGGATGGATGAGCTTTAAACATCACAGCGTGCCTGGCCAGCGCTTTCCCTCAGTCAGCCACGTGCCCACAGCAAAGTGTTCAGCTCACTGATCTTTGCTGGGAAGGCACCTGGAAGAAAATGTGAGAAGCTACTTCAAGAATAGCTACTTCAGGCCAAAACACTTGGAGCTTAGGATTTTTTTGAGGATAGAGTTGCGGGGACGCAGGGACTAGCTCAGAAGCATTTTAGACTTCTTTCTTTCACGCTTTCTATTGACAGTTTCACACACTCCTAACAGAAGACCCATCCCAACGGTAATGGCAAAGTGACCTTTGGCACATCTAACTTGTTTTCTTCCTGTGATTTATTTTAGATTTTTCAACACCAGAAAATAGGGAAGTAAGACTTCCTCGCAACTGAAGTGACCACTGATGATGGCAACAGAGAAATCTGCTGTATTTATAAGCAGAGAGATTCGTCGTTAAAACGCTGTTCCAAATAGTCATTACCACTCCTCGTTTCCCCAACATGCCAGGCATTCCTCATCGAGCAGCGCCAGCTGTTTTGTTTCAGCACCCACGGCCTTTTCACAGAATCACAAAATGCTTTGGGTTGGAAGGGACCTTTAGAGGTCATCTAGTCCAACCCCCCTGTGATGAGCGGGGACATCTTCAACTAGACCAGGTTGCTCAGAGCCCCATCTAACCTGGCCTTGAATGTTTCCAGGGATGGGGCTTCCACAACCTCTCTGGGCAACCCGTTCCAGTGTTTCACCACTCTTATGGTAAAAATTTCTTCTTTATATCTAGTCTCAATCTACCCTCCTTTAGTTTAAAGCCATTGCTCTCTCTGAACACATCTACATTGCTCATTGCCATAGTTACTCAAGGCACTAAAATTATCTGCTCACGTGTCAGAGCTCCCCTCAGGAACTCAGTCACCTCTCCAAGGTCCCATCCCTTCCCTTGGTGACAAATACAGCAGTCCCTGTCCACCAGACACATCCCAGGCACCACCTTCTCGTTCCTCTACATCCAAGCGTCCAATACCTTACACAGCAGCTCCTACCTAATAAAGACAACAGCTTGGAAACAGCTGAACAGCTTGAACAGGGAGGTGGAGGAAACAGGCAGACAACTGCATATCTGCAGTCCCTAATACTCTGCTGACTGGCGCTGAGGACATTGTCTGGACAGTACCTAACCGCAGACTCAGATCCACTCACTTGTAAAAATTCTTTGTTTCAGGTCTCCAAATTGTCAACAAACCACTGAGGAACACATGGAAATAGGACACCACCATCATTTTCCTCCTCTCCTCCAATTATCTTTTTGAGGAAAACAGTTTTGCTTTGTTTTTCCCAAACTGAGCCATCTCCCAGGTTCTGTTTTCAGAGCTAGTTTCAAGTCATGAAGCCAAAATGGAGAGGCAGCTCCCTGTAACACAGAATACTGTATTGGTCCACAAGCCTTTAAAAAACCCCCCAAAACAACCAAAAAACACAGGCAGACATGTGCTCACATGATCATTCTTGGTATTTCTGCCCAGAATGCTCATTTTCACCTTGTTGTGAGCACCAAGCATGGGGTCCATCCAGCAAACTGGATGCTGCAAATTTTGTTAGAGCCCTGTGCCCTCAGCCAGTACTACCAAGTGCTGCATACACAGATCCTCCTAGTAAGGCACAGGGGCAAAGTTAAAAGTGTTTGAAGTATCACAATGCTTAAAGAATTACAGGAATAAAATTCACTACCATGTGCTATTAGCTAAATTCCCTAGACAATAAAGGCAAGAAGCAGCATACAGCGAGGTAAGGGAATGAACAGAGGACGTAAGTCAGTCACCAGCAAATACTGTGGAGTGAGATGTGACAAAACCTATTGCTTTAAAGGCTCAGACTCTAAACATCCCTCTTCCCTCTACATGCTGCCCCAGAAAGACAAATATATTTGTATTTTTCAGATAAGTAGTTTTCTGCCTGAAGAGTGACCTCATCCAAAAAAATTATACAGGGATAAATAATCCTTTCAAGCTGCCTAACAGAAGCTTGTGTTTCCTGGGACTGGAGGACAACAGACCACTGTGTTTCACCGCTGTTCTCTCTCACAGAAGATTTCTCAGCATCTCCCTGTGCTTCTCTGCTGCAGACACGCACCAGCTATAATAAAAACACCACGGCCAAGTTTTCACTTCAAACCAAACTGGGACAAAAAGGGCACTCCTCACACTGGACCTATCTTGCGAGGCTCTTTCTGCTGCATAACTTTGGCCTCCTTCTTACAGTGCTGCCAGGTAAACTATACCCTAGACTCTTCAGAGTCAAGGTCTCAGTTTTTGCTTTGTGAAATACCTCTCTTGATAAATAACAAGGCAACATAGATAAGTAAAAGGCAGCAAAGATAAGGAAAGACCTCAGTGGGTTAGCCACAATCTGTCCGTTTACTTCTAACTCACACCTGGTAGATGTTTGCTTAACATGTCCTTCAAAACATTAACAACAGAAATGCCACAACCCTACTGAGCAACCTCTTCCCATGCTCTGCTATTCTTACCAAGCCAGGAGCATTTGTAGGACAAGAATCCAGTCATACGGGGTTCAGGGATGCGAATGAGCTCCACGTAAGAACCTTCACAGGGCTACAAGCTACAATCTGCACACCAGGTCAGTCTGACAAACGAACAGAGGGCACCACAAGTAACTTGCCACAGGTCTGCAGAGAAGCCACCTCTCTCCTCACCTGGGAATGCAGCTGAGCCTGAAGTAAGAGCCTCAGCATCCCTTGCTACCTTCATTTCTCTCGGTGCTAGAGGGATCAGGAGTTCCTCTGCCAGAAGACATCCTGCATATGATGGCAAATGCAATCAGCAGTCTCAGCACAGAACCCACACCTGAACTGTCGATAAGCCAGGCTCCAGTTCCCTATCAGCACCTTGCCCAACACACAGAAATGATCCTTGCTCCCAAGAGAACTTGATACAACAAGCCTAAGACTGCCTGACAAAGCAAAACAAAAAGTATCATCCCATTCCTGTGCAACAGGCCAAGCAAGGATCAGCAGCAGCTTCAACAATTAAATATATAGCATAAAAATTATTTTTTTAGTTTAACTGAGATTTCCTCCATAGATAAATAAGAACACAGACTGCTGGATTATCTCTATATAACCACAAGCCCATATTCAGTGAATCCACGACCGTACAGCATCCCAAACCACTCGGCACCACTCGTGCTTCCGAGGGATGCTACCACCATACCGGCAACCACTGCCTCCGAACGAGGAGGAAAGGGTGAGGCAAATGGCAACGCACAAGAAGTTTGTTTTCAGTTACTGAGGGTGTTGTTCTAGGTACAGATGTGTTAACTGTAAGGTACAAGAACACCCATCCAGAAGAAGGTCACCATCTTCCCCACACCCAGGGAGCAGCCCGGGCAGACTGCAGCGCAGCCCTTCAAACCGAACGCATTACAAAGGCGTCTGCCGTCACGACGTTCAACCAAAGAGATCATCTGAGGAGGAGCCAGAAGGCATCTGCCTGGCACATAGAGTGTGTTCCAGTTTTCATTTCATAAGGCCCATAAGTTACCATTCGGGCATGAATTTGTCCTCCTAAATTCTGAGAAGACGTTGTGCTTAATACAGTACAATCATCATCATCAGAAAATAGAAATTCTCACATTGAGAAACCCGAAACATTAAAGCAAGAGGAAACAAATCACAGCCACACCACACAGCTAAGACAGAAGGTGCTACACACAGAGCAATTTAATTCTTTCAACATCATTACCAACACAGTATCAAGAAGTAATGAAGTCGCCAGACTTGAGTCAATTTAACAGGTTGCTGCTGAAAAGGGGATCTGACGCCCTGGGCTCCTCCTTCACCTCCACTTCTGTCTATTGTCAGACCCCAGCTCTAGCACTCTGCTGGAGAGCAGCTCTGTGGAGAGGGACCTCGGTGTCCTGGTGGACAACAGGGTGACCATGAGCCAGCAGCGTGCCCTGGCTGCCAAGAAGGCCAATGGGATCCTGATGTGCATTAGGAGGAGTGTGGGCAGCAGGTCGAGGGAGGTTCTCCTTCCCCTCTACACTGCCCTAGTGAGGCCCCATCTGGAGCACTCTGTCCAGTTCTGGGCTCCCCAGTTCAAGAAAGATGAGGAGCTACTGGAGAGAGTCCAGCGGAGGGCTATGAGGATGATGAGGGGACTGGAGCATCTCTCCTACAAGGAGAGGCTGAGGGAGCTGGGCTTGTTCAGCTTGGAGAAGAGAAGGCTGAGAGGGGACCTAATATATACTTACAAATATCTCAAGGGTGGGTGTCAGGAGGATGGGGCCAGACTCTTTTCAGTGGTGCCCAGCGACAGGACAAGGGGCAACGGGCACAAACTGAGGCACAGGAAGTTCCGTCTGAACACGAGGAAGAACTTCTTCCCTCTGAGGGTGACGGAGCCCTGGCACAGGCTGCCCAGGGAGGTTGTGGAGTCTCCTTCTCTGGAGATATTCCAGACTCACCTGGACAAGGTCCTGTGCAGCCTGCTCTGGGTGACCCTGCTTCAGCAGGGGGTTGGGCTGGGTGACCCACAGAGGTCCCTTCCAACCCCCAACATTCTGTGATTCCATTTCTGTGATTCCACTCACTGATCTCTCCTGCAAGCCGGCTCCACTCACCAACCCGGCAGGGAAGTAACCAGTAAAACGACGCCAACAAATACCAGAGCCAGAGCGATGGAAGAGACATTCCCACATGGCCAGAAGCAAAAAGGAGCAAGGAGCGAGTCCCCCTTCCACCAGGGGCAAGCTGCCAGCCTGGGCATTCAATGAACTACTGTGCAGCAAGCACCAAATACAAGAAGGAACTGAAAGTTCTCACACAGTGTGAAGAACTGGTCTCCAAAGCGAGACTAATTTCTCTTCCCATGCTTGCGTGTTACTGGAATTTTTAACTTAGCACCAAACCAAATGGAATGCAACTTGAAAGTTACCATTTTCTACACAAGCCATGGGCTTCTAAAATACCTTGGTTTTCAGCTGGTCCAGAAGCATCTCTAAACAAAACACGAAGAACATTCGCTAACACATTCCCTTCTCAAAAACCAGGTTAGGGTCTGTAAGTCTGTCAGTAGGCACAAGTAGCCCAGTAACATTAGCAGGACTGATCACCGGATTTAGAAATGACAAGAGACACACTTCAAAATTAACAACGGATGGAGCTTGGCCAGCAGAAGCAGCAAGTCACTGCCTTTCTGGCAGCTTTGGTCAGCCAGCCAGGACATCTCCAATGCTCACAATACCACCAGGGTGACCAGAAGAACCATGAAACCAGACTAGAGAGCAATCTAATTGCAAAGTCCTGTGGGGACAGGAGGAGGCACAGCAATGTAAGGAACTTCTGCTGCTCACACAGTGCCTTTGCAGTGAGACCATAATCTCTGTTTCTTTTGCTTCTTCACGCTGAATACCTTTTACCGACACAGAATTCTAGTCATAATCAGGAACAAGTTTATTTCCAAAAAAAGCCTCCATGGGACAAATATAGCTTATAAGAAAAACAGAGAGAGACTTTTCATCAGGGCCTGTAGCGACAGGACAGGGGACAATGGTTTTAAACTGAAAGAGGGTAGATTTAGATTGGATATGAGGCAGAATTGTTTTTATGATGAAGGTGGCAAGACAGCAGAACAGGTTGCCCAGAGAAGCTGTGGCTGCCCCTTCCCTGGAACTGTTCAAGGCCAGGTCAGATGGGTCTTTGAGCAACCTGGTCTAGTGGGAAGTGTCCCTGCCCATGGCAGGGGGGTTGGACTAGATGATCTTTAAAGGCCCCTTCTAACCCAAACCATTCTGTAATTCTAGGATTCCATTCTAGACTTCATTTCTTTCAAGTATCTATTTTAGATACACGCCTGGAAGCAGGATTGCTGCTTGGAAATCATACTGCTTGGTCACCATCATACAGGCAAGTCCATTTCTTTAACGTATCCTTTTGTATCTCGAGTTTCCAAAACATTAAACACGGTCAGAAATCACTGATGTAGCCTAGAATCTATTTGTGACACAGTTTCTGCTAAGTAGCTAAGTAACAAAACTTTTCTTCTAATAAAACCTTTGGGATCTTTTGCTTTTCATTCAACCCACTGGCAAGGGAAGTTCACCATTTTTCCTGCAAGAACACATAGTCACGAATGGGTATTAATTACACTGACTTCCTTCAAAAAGATCCACAAGATTTATTTCGTCTTATGAAGTCTACATCTTACAAAACAGCTGCCCAAAACAGAGCACCAGACACCCTCCAACCTCACCCGTATCCTGCTCCCCTTCTCAGAACTCATCAGTCAAGGAAAGTTACAGCGTCAGTCTCAACTCATTTTAACTGGATTGCTAAATTAACAGACACACCTGTTGAAGTTATTGTTCCCACTATCAAGCTCCCAATATTTTGTTTGCCTTAGGTCTTGCTGACCTTGGCACAGAACAGGAATTCCATCTGTAGCTGGATGACTAGTTCTCAAACAGTTTCTCCTGCATTACTAACAAGCACCAACAGGTCCTTTCCATGGATCCATCTTTTTTGTTTACCATAACACTTCACTGCTACCAGAAAGACAGACCTCAGTATTTCCTGAGGCTTGAGAGATGCTGATGCCCTCTGGAAGAATGCAATGAGCATCCTGTTTTCACAACACAAAACTTCAACTCCCTCTTCAAAAGTTTTTGGGAAGCTTTGTAATAATGTTTAATTCTCACACCAGTCCTCTAATTACCAAGAAAAAAAGCACAGAAAAAAACCCAACATGTTCATTCCCCCTTTGCTTTTCAACCCTGTCCGCTGCTTCCTCACTTAACTGTGGTCATACTCATCCTAATTTAAGGCTCTTGTTTTCAGATTGGCCTGCCTGTTGGTGAAGGTGCTCTAATCACACTTTGTCAGGTGGATCCCACCTCTTGCCAGCAGTCCTCAATCCTCAGAGAGGCTCCCCTGGTCATAAAAGCCAAATCCCTATTCAGAGGTCATACTCTGCAGATCCAGTAAGAGCCCTTCTGAGAGAACTCCCACGCTGTAGTACCTTAACAACCTTCCGCAGTCATGACCACACAGAGAACTGCACTTTCCCTTTTTTCCCAAACACCTTCACAAGATGGGCTGTTTTGTTCATAACCTACAAAAGGATCACCATTTTGGATCACTCGGAGAAGATGAGATGGATTTTACACACAGCTGGCGATGACTTTACGCCATGAACGCACTGCAAGAACCAGGGACACTGAACCTGGGGTGCATTAGGAGGAGTATGGCCAGCAGCTCGAGGGAGGTTCTCCTTCCACTCTGCTCTGCCCTAATGAGGCCCCATCTGGAGTACTGTGTCCAGTTCTGGGCTCCCCACTTCACGAAAGATGAGGAGCTACTGGAGAGAGTCCAGCAGAGGGCTACGAGGATGAGGAGGGGACTGGAGCATCTCTCCTACGAGGAGAGGCTGAGGGAGCTGGGCTTGTTCAGTCTGAAGAAGAGAAGGCTGAGAGGGGACCTCATAAATGCCTACAAATATCTGCAGGGTGGGTGTCAGGAGGACGGGGCCAAACTCTTTTCTTTGGTGCCCAGCAACAGGACAAGGGGCAACGGCCACAAACAGAAGCAGAGGAAGTTCCAGCTGAACATGAGGAAGAACTTCTTCCCTCTGAGGGTGACGGAGCCCTGGCACAGGCTGCCCAGGGAGGCTGTGGAGTCTCCTTCTCTGGAGATATTCCAGACCCGCTTGGACGCGGTCCTGTGCAGCCTGCTCTGGGTGACCCTGCTTGGGCAGGGGGTTGGGCTGGGTGACCCACAGAGGTCCCTTCCAACCCCAAATATTCTGTGATTCTGTGAACAAACAGAAGCTTCATTTTCATGCAAATATCCTCAGGAAGCTGCTTCAAGGAAAGCAGCAGCACATCACATTTTGTTCTGTATTGCTTACAAAGAGTTCTCTACAAGGAATACTTGCAACCAGGGAGAAGGATGGAGGCTTCCTCAGTTGCTCCCATGAGTCTAGATTCTGTACTTTTCTCCCCCTTAAAAAAAAATTAAAATCTTTTTTAAAAAAACCTCTTGTTTCATCAAACAGGGAGTTCTCTGCTAGCATTTCTACTAGAAGGTTTTTCTGCATTCAGGGAAAAAAAATATGCATACACAACCTCTCTACACCCCAAATATATAGTAGTTTCTGGAGAACAACAACCAGGCACTTCATTCTCAGGTGTACTTGGTAAGAGTAGTTTTCTTCTCCTCTCAGTTTGAGCGGAAATGAGATTTGATGTTTACAAATGGCAATACAACAGGCATCTACTGGAACGCTTTCCTAACCCCATCGTATATAGGATGCTCTCCCCTTCCTGTCCACACAAATCTAGCGCTGGAGAAGATGTTCCCTGGTATTAGAAAAGACACGCGAGTCCTTGACTCACCATAGCAGGTGCTACACAACCACTTCAAGACGCTTCGCTTAGCCCAAACAGCTACGTCCAGCAGGGTCAAACACTGGAATCAGCAGATGCTTAAACACTGACCTCTCAAACACCACTGCTTATGCATGCTCAGTAACCAAGACACAACTTCAAAGAAGGGAACCATTACTAAGCAGGACCAAACACAATCATAGCTGTAACTCTGAGGTGCAATTTTTGCTGTAGAAGTCAAGGAAAACCTAGTATGAAAGATGTAACAGACACGACACTGGGATTTTCTTCCACGTGAGAGTGGAAGAAAATACAGTCTCTTCACGACCATGTGCCTCTCCAGCCCAATAATTTAACTATTAGGCTCTCCAAGCTGGTAGACCAGAAGACACAAGTTTTTAGGATTAGCTCCTAAAAGATCTATGGTATCCTTCTTCATCCATCCCAGGAACATGATCTTGCATGTGAAGAATACAGATAAGAGACCAGTTTGAAGCAGAACAGCTTCTCCAGCGGGCCAGTGGCAGATCTGGAGTCTCTCAAGCGTCAACTCACTCAGCAGCCCACACCGCTTTCTACAGGGAACACAAGTCTCATAGTCCTGTTGTTCAAGCAATAACAAGTATTTGAGGCTGAAAAAGCTGTTCACAGACGGGATTAAGCATGCAATGCTCTTGAGCAGTCGCCAGATGACACCACATCTCAGGAGACTCGCAGGGAAACTCGGCAGGCCAAGTGCTAGAAATAGGAAAGAAGGTTTCCATCATACACACACAGCTTCAGGTCCAAAGCAAGACCACAAAAAGCAACTCAGTGACCAAGAAGACTTCCCACCAAACAACACACGCATGTTTAAGGAGTTCAAGGACCTGGACTGGCCGTCTGAGGCAGTGCCTTCCAACCTTTCTATCTCAGCCACAGGGGTGCTGCTATCTCTTCTTTCTCACTTCCCATCTCCAGCCCTGTCTCCTTGTGCCTCAGACACCCATACAGGAACACTGCCTCCAAAAGCAATCACCACTCCTGCTTCCCAGGACTTCCACAGCTCTTGTGCAACCCACACTTGCTCACCACAGTTCGAGGCTGGGTGGAACTGAAACTCTTCTGTCATCACGCTCTTACATATGCACAACGACCTCAGTGCCAGATGTTATTAATGCATCTTCTAAATTTAGTCTCTCAGATTAAAACTTCCTTATTCCTTTTGTGGATTTGGGTTTCCAGCATTCAGATTCCAAACTGCCATGGTGTGATCCAGGTTCTCCCTTCCGCACAAGGCAGGACTCGGGCAAAGCATGACCTGCCCACAGGTAATGACCTAGCCTGCTGCTGACGTGAATGCTGTGCAATCTTACAGTGCGTTCTAAAATGGCAGTGAGAGCATCAGGAATAAATCAGATTTCTACAACATCACCCTCTGTCAAATTAAAAAAAAAATAGAATAACCAACACGCACACACACTCTCCTTGGTCAAGAGGGATTGCGGTACCAGCCCCCAGAATATCCATGTTTTCTTTTCTCCAATTTAGTGGCCTCCCTGTCTTCCACCAGAAGCTGGAAACAGCAGTCAGTGCTGCGCACATCTAGACCCCTATCTAGCAGTACCCAATAAAATGCCAAATATTTGGCATATTGGGCTGTTGTAGTGTCCACAAGTTCTAGTCACGGTCATGTTCCAGAGCCATGATGCGGTAGGCACAAAAAAGAGAAATAAAAGAGTTTCTGTCCAAAAAGTGATGTTCTGTCACTCCTAGTGATGCCTGCAGGGCAAAGTGGCTGCCGTATCTCCCAGCAGCCCTGCACCAACTGGGGACACTCAGACGAGTGGTGCCTAAACCCTCAGCTGTACAAGACCACATCACTGCTTCCAGCAGCAGGGAGGGTGAAACACCCCAGCTCCTTCCTCTCTGTCGCAGCGGGCCCGCAAGGCACGAGCAAGTGCTGCAGCCAACGAACACACGCACAGCAGGCCTCCCATTTTCAAAAATACCTTGGCTCACTGAGTGCCCGCTACAGGAGCCAGCTGAGCCACGCCGTTCCAGGGAGAGGAGCCCAGGAGCACGCTGCTTTGACCAAACTGATTTTCACCGGCTGCTCCAGGCATCCTCCCTCCTCAGCGACTTTCAGACACTAAGGACGCTGCACAGCCTCCAGAAGAAGAGGCAGCTAGAAGCCAGGCCACAAAACGCACAGCCAGGTTTTGGCAAACTGTAGGCTTGACAACGCTGATTTAAATCTTCACTTCCCTTTGAACAGCGTAAGAGGAACAACGAATAGATGCAGGGGAAGAAACAAAGAAAGAGTGGGAGGAAAAGAAACAGAGGACAGACGCGGTGGGAGTTTAAGAAGTCCACTTCTATAAAGGGATGTTGTCAACACAGGGCTTAAGGATCCACACAAGCCTCAGCCCACGCACCCCATCCCAAAAAACAAGCACAAAATCTGCTCTGAGTTGGAAACCCCCAAAAGATATCTTGATTTCAAGCAACTGAACCCACACACAGGTAGCTACAACTCTGGGAGAGTAACACACAGGTGCTTTTAAGAGCCTAGAGCAAAACTAAGACTGCGGTCCATCATATACGAGAACGTCACGCAGCATCTCTCATTGACCTGTGGTCTAGGACAAGCTGGCATGCCTGGAGCTGTACTGTGCCCACAGTAGATCGTACCACTGCACAGAACGTTGTGAGCACGCTTCTAAACCATCTCATCCACCATTTAGAAGGCTGGAAGTAATTACTAAAGAACAAAAGAAAGATTTAAAACAAGGGGGATAGGGAAAAATAGGGACAGAAATACAAACTTCAGTAGGAACCTCAGGATACACAAAGCACATGCTCCATTAGGCACAATAAAAAAAACAGAGGAATAACAATCTTTAAATTTAAAAAAATTAAAAACAGAGGAACAACAATCGCTTACCTTTCAAAAGGGGCTGGAAAGTTGGAATTTCCTGCAGTTTTATGACGTCTGGATCATTGCTGACATTCCGGGAGGACTGCGTTCCTGGGGCCACCACCACTATGTCGTCCATTTTCGCTCGTTGCTTGGCTGGCGACGGAGACGCTGGAAGGAGACGGGAGGGGGGGGGGAAACAACCAAATCAATAAGCAGATTCCATCAGAACTTAACCCCGAGCCGACGTTCCCACGTTCAGCACAGCAGCGGCACATTTCCTACGGCGTGGACACATCTCCCAGATCATTCACGGACAGCGGGCTCCCTTCACGCCCTCCCTCTGTGAATCCATCACGGTCGGCGCTTATTTTCTTTCCAAAATTAGGCAGCGGCTGATGACAAGCACGTTGCCTCCCCCCTCCAGGTACAGCCCACCACGCCGTGTGGTGGATGCACCAGAAGGCTGTTCTGCCACTCAGCGAGACCTGGACAGGCTGGAACGTTGGGCAGAGAAGAACCTGGTGAGGTTCAACAAGGGTGAGTGCAGGGTTCTGCACCTGGGGAGGAACAACCCCATGCACCTGTACAGGCTTGGGGTGGACCTGCTGGAGAGCAGCTCTGCGGAGAGGGACCTGGGAGTGCTGGGGACAACAGGTCAACCCTGAGCCAGCAGCGTGCCCTGGCTGCCCAGAAGGCCAATGGTCTCCTGGGGTGCATCAAGAGGAGCGTGAGCAGCAGGGCGAGGGAGGTTCTCCTTCCCCTCTGCTCTGCCGTGGTGAGGCCCCATCTGCAGTGCTCCCCGGAGGAAGGGGCGGGGGGCTGGCAGCTGCCTGGCAGAGGGAGAACCGGCCCGTTCTCCGCGGTGCCCCTCGCCCCCGCCGACCCGCACCCCCCCCCCGCCCCCCTCCTCACGCCGCGGCGCGGCGAGCACCGACCTGAGGCGCTGGGCTCGCCCGGGCGGCTCTCGGCCTCCGCGCTCTGCTCCGCTCCCATGGCGGCGGCGGCGGCGGCCTCCTCCCCGCCTCCTGCAGCCGCCACCGCCGCCCGCCGCCGGCGCTTCCGGCTGCGCCCGCGTCAGGGGCGGGCCCGGCCCCGCCCGGCCCGGCGGGAGGCGGGGCTGCGCTTCCGGGCCGGGGCCGCAGCGGGCGGGGAGCGGGGGGGGCCGGGGCTGGGGCGGCGGCAGCGCACGGAGGGGGGGGCGTTGGGGGCGCAAAGCAGCGCTCATCTCTTTTTTTCACAGAATCCCAGCATGGTCGGGGCTGGAAGGGACCTCTGGGGGTCCCCCAGCCCAACCCCCTGCCCAAGCAGGGTCACCCAGAGCAGGGGGCACAGCACCGCGTCCAGGCGGGTCTGGAATATCTCCAGAGAAGGAGACTCCACAACCTCCCTGGGCAGCCTGTGCCAGGGCTCCGTCACCCTCAGAGGGAAGAAGTTCTTCCTCGGGTTCAGCTGGAACTTCCTCTGCTCCAGTTTGTGCCCGTTGCCCCTTGTCCTGTTGCTGGGCACCACTGGAAAGAGTCTGGCCCCGTGCTCCTGACACCCACCCTTGAGATATTATAAGCATTTATTAGGTCCCCAAATGCTTATAAATATCTGCAGGGTGGGTGTCAGGAGGATGGGGCCAGGCCTTTCATATTCCCATATTCCTTTCATATTCCCATAATCATCAGTATATCATCCAGGCCTTTCATATTCCCACGATCATCCCTGCCTGTCTCCCGGCAGCAGCCTCTGCACAGCTCTGCACACTCCCTGTCGCTCCAGCACCCTGACACCCCCAACCCTCAAAGCTACCCCAGTGGTCCCAGTGAAGAACCGTTTTCTTCACCCCCCGGTTACGACCACCCCGGCTAGAACTTCAGCCTGGTTTTTTTGAGCTTTTTTCGGCTCAGCTTCTACCGTCGCCATTGCGGAAGGAAAGGCAGGTGGCAGCGGGGACCCCGCCGGACGCGTAGCACCGGTAACATCTGTGCTCGCTTTGAGTATTCATTCCCATAGTTCATTCACAGCGACGCCTTGAATGGTCAAGGTTCTCTTACAGCTTTTTCTTTTTACAGAGAAAACAATTTCACCAAAAGAGGGAAACCTGACTACCAAAAGCATTCCCCCACAGTCCCAAGAACTAGAATTCAACGTTTTCTTAAAGAAATGCGGCTGAAAAATACAGAAAAAAAAGCACCAAGAATGCGAGAATCACAAGGAAACTTTAGGTACGGCCCCAAATTTGCCATTTGATGTGAAACGAGATGATGAGCTCGGTCTGTGGCAACACTCAGGTCCAAAGCAGAGCCAGCGCCCGGCTGGATCAACAGCGGAGACGGGGACTGCCCAGGCGTGAAGAACACGGCAGCCGCCCGTGCCTTGGCGTGGGCTCACGGCGTCGGGCAGGGCGCAGGGCAGGCAGCGGGGCAGCGAGAAGCTGGATGTGCCCCCGCCACCGTGTCACCTCCAGGGAAGGTTCTCGGAGAAGCAAGGGCTCTCACCTCAGTTTAAGTTTCTTTCTTTAAAGCAGGCAGCAGATGTCTGCCAGACGCAACCAGCTCCCTATTTTCATGATTCTTCCCTAACCATTACAACGTGCAAAATAAGCTGCCCTTTGGTATCCCTTCGGGTAACGGACCACCCCTAAAAAGAAAATGTCTTTTATTTACAGGCAACTGCATTATTTAAGTACTCATAGTATTCACATCCTTCTCTCTAAGGATGAGAGACATGAAAAAGAAGGGAAATATCTCACCATCCCTTTGTTGCTTGCACTCCTTGCACTCTCGGCAAGGTTTCACTCTGAAACAATGCCCAAAAAAAAAGAAGGAAAAAAAAAAATTAAAGAGGAAATTAAAAACTTGCAAGTAAAACCATTACTTCCGCAGGCAGTCGCACCCAGGCTGTTGAGGGAAGGACGGCTCAGCCACCCGCCCGCGCTCCCAGCAGACAGGCTCGGCCGCGCAGCTCCCGGTCAGCAAACGCCCTGCGCTGGGCTGCGCTTTGGGCAGGGTCGCTCGGCTGGCACAGCGACGCCTCCGCAGCCCTCGAGATACGGACGTGCCCGTGCAGACCAGGGGGTGCCCGTGCAGACCAGGGGGTGCCCACAAATCGCTCCCGTCGCAGCCTCCACAGCAGCCGGGGAAGAGCCCGGTCAGGCCGCCAGCAAAGCCGCATGGCCGCCACCTCGGCCCGGAGAGTCTCCCCCGGGTGGTTTTCCCCTTCCCGAGCCTCGGGACGAGCACCTGGGGCTGGGGGGCGGCTGGAGGAGCGAGGGCATCTCCCCAGCCCCGATGGGCAGGCGGGAGGGCAGGAGGGTTGGCAGGAGAGCGGGCAGGAGGACGAGCAAGCGGGCAGGCAGGAGGATGACCAGGCAGGCAGGAGGGCAGGCAGGTCGACAGGCAGGCAGGATGGCAGGCAGGAGGGCAACCAGGTGGGAAAGCAGGCAGGAGGGCAACCAGGTGGGCAGGCAGGCAGGAAAGCAGGCAGGAGGGTGGGCAGGCAGGAGGATGACCAGGGAGGCAGGCGACCAGGCGGGCAGGAGGATGACCAGGCAGGCAGGAGGGCAGGCAGGTCGGCAGGCAGGATGGCAGGCAGGAGGGCAGGCAGGTGGGAAAGCAGGCAGGAGGGTGACCAGGCGGGCAAGAGGGCAGGCAGGCAGGAGGGCAGGCAGGAAGGCAGGCAGGAGGGAAAGCAGGCAGGAGGGCAACAAGGTGGGCGGGCAGGCAGGACAGCAGGCAGGAGGGCAAGCAGGCAGGAGGATGACCAGGCAGGCAGGTGGGCAGGAGGGCAGGCAGGAGGGCAGGCAGGAGGGTGGGCAGGCAGGAGGGCAGGCAGGCGGGAGGGCGACCAGGCAAGCAGGAGGGCAGGAGGATGACCAGGCAGGCAGGTGGGCAGGCAGGAGGGCAAGCAGGTGGGAAAGCAGGCAGGAGGGCAACCAGGTGGGCAGGCAGGCAGGAAAGCAGGCAGGAGGGTGGGCAGGCAGGAGGGCAGGCAGGAGGGTGGGCAGGGAGGCAGGCGACCAGGCGGGCAGGAGGATGACCAGGCAGGCAGGCAGGAGGGCAGGATGGCAGGCAGAAGGGCAAGCAGGCAGGAGGGTGACCAGGTGGGCAGGCAGGCAGGAGGGCAGGCAGGAGGGCAGGCAGGTGGGCAGGCAGGCAGGAGGGCAGGCAGACAGGAGGGCAGGCAGACAGGCAGGAGGGCAGGCAGGTGGGCGGGCAGGCAGGGCAGCAGGCAGGAGGGCAAGCAGGCAGGAGGATGACCAGGCAGGCAGGCGGGCAGGAGGGCAGGCAGGAGGGCGACCAGGTGGGTAAGCAGGCAGGCAGGAGGGCAGGCAGGAGGGCAGGCAGGACGGCGGGCAGGACGGCGGGCAGGCGGGCGGCCCCTCCTCCCGCCGTTCCCCCGCGTTGCCCGCCCTCTCTCCCTCCCTTCCCGGGCGGCGGGGCCGTCCCGGAGGTGCCCCCGCCGCGTCCCCGCCCCGGCAGCGCAGGCGGCGGCTCCCGGCGCTCCCGGCGGAGGCGGCGCGGCCGCGGAATCCGGTTCCCGGCCCGGAAGGGTCCGGTAGCGCCTGCGGGAAGGGGCTCCCCGGGGCCGGCGGCAGCCGGGCACCGCGCAGCCCCCCCCCCCAGCCCGAGGGACCATGTCTCCCGGCGGCAGCCGGTGGCCGGTTTGCCTGCTGGTGATGGCCTGCGCCGTGCCCGGGCCGTCCCTGGGCCGGGAGTGCTCCGCGGAGGAGGTGGGAGACGCCATCATCGAGATAAACTCAGCCCTGGCCGGGGGCGTCAGGGGCGCGGAGCCGCGCTACGCCCCGGCCCCGGCCGCCTGCCTCCGCGCTTGCTGCGCCGGCGAGAAGCTCGCAGGTAAGCGGCTCCGCGTCGCAGGTAACCGGCCCCGCGCCCCGAGTCGCTGCCGGGTGGCAGGGCCGAGGCTGGTGGCGTTGGTTTGTCCCCTGGCTTTGCCTCCCCGCTGCCCCTGTGCCCGGCGCGGCGTCGGCTCTCGACGCGGGACCCCGTGGCGCGGGGGAAACCGGTTGCAGCGAAACAGCGGTCGTGCTGGATGTTAAAACCTCTCCGATGCCCGAACTCCCAAGGTGCACGAGCGGGGTTTAGTAGACGTGCGACCAAGTAGCTCGCAGTTTGTGCCGAGTTTAGTTTTAGCCAAAAAAAATGAGAGCGCCGAGCCTTGATTCGAAGATCGAGTAGGAAAAACCGAACAGCACAACGTACGCTGTTCAGCGGGGATTCCTTATTTCTCCCCCAAACGTGCGCGCCAGACACCCTGTTGCTTCAGGTTAAATACAATCACATATGTAAATATTAATTCTATTTCTAAGAACTAATTAGCCTATGTAAATATCTTCCACGCATGCCCGTTAGCATCCCTGGGTGGTCTTCGGGGGTCCCAAGATGAAGGCCCATCCTCTTCATCACGCTGTTCGCTGATTGACGTTTGTTTCTGCGCAGACTCAGTTCTAGGATCACGTCCATCGTGTCCTCCAGGTTGTTTGGCTCTGGGCTTGTTGCTCTCTGGGTGCCTCCTTATCTCTGGAGCTTGGCGCATTTGCCCTCCCAAGGCCGAGCTGTCTGGAGTAGAGTTATTTAGGAGTCTCTTTTATCCCACAGTTATCCCAATGATTTGCTGAGAACCAAGACCACTTTTGTTTCACTTAATTATTTTGTCTAACGACTTGTGCCCATGTCCTTCCACTACATTCCTTAATGAGAAAACAAGGATTAGTGTAACAGCTACATCGTTAGATCACTCTGCATGCAGAAATACAAGTTACAGTACTAAAGACTACTAAAAACTAGAAAATATTAAGGCTTTTTTGTTACAGTTTCACGTTTCTTACAATCCCCTCCATCACCCTTCCCTGCGGCGGCTGGCTTGCATCGAGCTCTCGGAGCGGTGGGAGGTAGAGCAGCGCGTAGAAGTAACCCCCCGGGCAGCAGCGAGCCGAGCGATTCCTGGGACGCGACAGGGAAAAGCGTGCAAATCGTTTCCTTCCTCCTGAGTGTGGCAAGGAGGCTTTCAGATTTACCAGGATTTGTGAGCGAGAAATTGTGACATAAAGGGGCGCCGGTGCGGTGCGGGCGAGGGGAGGATGAGGGATTCGGCTCGTCGAGTTCGTCTGTACAGGAAGAGGAAGGTGTGACCTTCGTGTATTGGCCCTGGGCCATTCTGTTGCAGCCCTGGGTTGTTTTTCCTGTAGGAATGTGATTATACGTTAGTACTTTTCCTCTGACTCACACGAGGAAGAATTAATTTAACACACTGGAGCTGAGTATCAAGATGCAGTAAAAGTTCTTCTTGCTGAAACATGTGAACACCGTGTTTTGCAGGAGACAAGAAGTGTAATTTGATGATTTTTGATACTCGAAGGACAAGCGCGCATCCAAACTGCTACCTGTTCCACTGCCCCAGCGCCGAGGCTTGCCCGATGAAACCTGCGGCAGGATTTGTGAGCTACAAGATAACTAGAGGTAAAGAATCATGAGAGCCACCAGTCCCCCCATGAGGTCACGTTTGCATCTGTGAGTTTTCAGTAGCGACCAGGAAACGTTTGGGGGTTGCGTTTTTGGTAAAATACTCTCAGCCAAGCACTGTAATTTGAGAATGCTGCTCTTTTGCTTTGTGGAAGACGGATGGGCAGGTGTGTGTTGAGCTGCTTCCCAGCTTCCCAGGAGCCCGGCTTCCCAGTTGGAATAACATCCTGACCCTTGTGAAATTGCTTCACATTAGATTCAGAACTTGTTATAATTTTCCCGTTCTTAAAACTAAAAAGAAGCTGTTTCCATGCTGATATATTCAAGAAGGGAAATTTCCTATATGTAATGCTGAAGGGTATCACTGAAAGCATTGGAAATACGGTGCCCTTGTAGCCATCTGCGTATTCAAAGGATCCACGCCATACTGACGAATACAGAATCACAGAATGGTCAGGGTTGGAAGGGACCTCTGTGGGTCACCCAGCCCAACCCCCTGCCCAAGCAGGGTCACCCAGACCAGGCTGCACAGGACCCTGTCCAGGTGGGTCTTGAATATCTCCAGAGAAGGAGACTCCACAGCCTCCCTGGGCAGCCTGGGCCAGGGCTCCGTGACCCTCAGAGGGAAGAAGTTCTTCCTCGGGTTCAGCTGGAACTTCCTCTGCTTCAGTTTGTGCCCATTGCCCCTTGTCCTGTCACTGGGCACCACTGACAAGAGTCTGGCCCCATCCTCCTGACACCCACCCTGCAGATATTTATAAGCATTTATTAGGTCCCCTCTCAGCCTTCTCTTCTCCAGGCTGAACAAGCCCAGCTCCCTCAGCCTCTCCTCGTAGGAGAGATGCTCCAGTCCCCTCATCATCCTCGTAGCCCTCAGCTGGACTCTCTCTAGCAGCTCCTCATCTTTCTTGAAGTGGGGAGCCCAGAACTGGACAGAGTACCATATACACACAGTCAGAAACATTGGGCAAGCCTCGGAGCACCGCTGTGATGTTGCTGAGGAATTGGCAATGGTCATCATTATTTTCTGCTTTCAGTTAGGGAACCTGAAGCGCAGATGTAGAACTGTCTAAACTCAGAGCTTTATGGCATGGGGGCTGCACACTCAGAAATTTCTCTCTGTCGTGTGCCGTGGGGTTTTTGGTAGCAAGTCTTCCTGTTGGCCGACGTTGACTTTCACCAGACCTGTCTGAATGGCTCAGGTAAGAAACTGTAATTCGGCTGTCCTCCTGCCAAGAGTTCACAGGGTGCTTTCAGTGTGGCAGCTTGAGAGAGCAGAAATTTTGTATTTCTAGGGACTGAACTTTCGCTGACAGAGAACTTTTCCAAGAGGAGCTACGCAAGGAGCGTCAGCGGGGTGCGCGGAAAGGTTATTCACATGATGTTACCAAATATTTTTGAGCAAACACAGTCACAGAGGCACTGGGCAAAAGCAGTGTGCAGCAGATGAATTGCATGCCTGTAAAATTATCATTGGGACTGTTCTTCTCTCTGGCTCTTTCTTCCCTAGAAGAATATAGGGATTTCAAACAAAGAAACAAGAAATATAATCGTGCTTGTGCTTTTGTCCTGCATGTAGTATAACGCTCACTTAACAACTGAATTGCACATGCCATCTCTTTTTTCATTTTGCATTTTTTAGCTTCTGTGAACATTGAATTTTGGGACGATGATTGCTAACTTATTTACCTTATGTTCCTAAGAAGTTTTCAAAGGTGGCACCTGAGCGGTGTTGGTACTGACAAACATTTCAAGTTTTATTTTTTCATAGGAGAATCTGCATGTGGTTACACTGTAAACCAAGCTAAAAGGGGGAAAGATACTTTATTGGTAATAAAGCAACTTAAAATACTGACGCTATATTAGCAATGACATTTTGTTTTTTCTTTGTTAAACTCTTCTTGCGGCTGCTAACTAATGGAAACAGCCTGTGGCTTGGGAAGTAAAACACTTTCTGGTCCCTGTGGCAAAGAGCTATTGCTAAAAAAGGAATAACATTTCTGCTTTCTGCTGTCCACGTACTTCTGTGGCACTTGCCGCTTCCACACCACTAAGATGCCCAGGCAAGACTGGTGGCTGCTAGGAAAGTATGCTTAGCAGGTGTTTGGTTTGTTTTTTACGAGTGACAACCTCAAATTTGGTTTCTAACGCAGCGTATTGGATTTGAGAGATCAGCAGGACCACTTTGGTGTTTTAATCTCTTTTTAAAGTTTGACATGTGCGGTGCCCTCGTTCTTTCTTACCCATGAGGATATCTATCCTAGCACCCCAGCTGTACCCTGCACACGACAGTTTTAAGCAATTGCATTTGGGAGCTTGTACTCTAAAATGGAGACAAAGAATTCTGTAAAATCAACGTTTGATGCTGAAAATGTGGAGCAGAGTTAGTTAATGCAGGCAGTCACGTGAATTAATCTGAGCGCTGCAGAGCAGCGGTGATACTTCTGTACGGGACTCGTCACGTAGCCTCCCTGTGCGCCCTCCACCCGCCCTTTGACCGCTGCGTGCGTGCTCAGTGCCTTGCTGGCTGTTGCCCAGGCGAGCGAGCTGAAGATGGAATCGCAGGCTGCAGGTGCTTTGTAGCTGTCACGCTACGTCCGCTGTTTGCTGAAGCGCACGGCGGGGAGCGTCCCTGGGAGTTTACAAATATCTGCAGGGTGGGTGTCAGGAGGATGGGGCCAGACTCTTTTCAGTGGTGCCCAGTGACAGGACAAGGGGCAATGGGCACAAACTGAGGCACAGGAAGTTCCAGCTGAACCCGAGGAAGAACTTCTTCCCTCTGAGGGTGACGGAGCCCTGGCACAGGCTGCCCAGGGAGGTTGTGGAGTCTCCTTCTCTGGAGATATTCCAGACCCACCTGGACAAGGTCCTGTGCAGCCTGCTCTGGGTGACCCTGCTTCGGCAGGGGGTTGGACTGGGTGACCCACAGAGGTCCCTTCCAACCCCGAACATTCTGTGAGCGTCGGGAGCAGGGAGAAAGCCAGCTGGGGCTGACTCCGTGGTGGTGCCAGGCCATCTCCTCGCCGGTGTGGAAACGTGTCCAGAGCTGCAGCAGCAGTTTGGCTGTCTCCGACCACACAGTTTCTGATTATGTATATAATATATTTCTATGTTATGCAATATCTGAACATTTTGTTATTTAAAGCCGCTCTCTCGGAGTATGGCTTTTGTCAAACCTTGCGGTTGGAGCCTGTTATCTCTGTTTCGGATCTTACTTTGCTAACAAGCTGGTGCTTGACTGGAAGGTTAGGATAAAAATTGATGTCTGTGATTCAAGTGAAGTATCTGCTGTGCTCCTGTTTAAAGCATTGCCAGTTTTTTGGTCTATTGCTTTTGGTTTGTTTTTTCTTTTTTGTGCTTCATTTCTTTGTGGAGTCTTAAGGCTTGGAGATATGTATTATAACAGCAGCCAAGTAGGCTTCTTTGCATGTATAATAGAGCTGAAATATATCCATCCCTCTAGATAAGAGTTCCTACTTGAGAAAAAAGTGATAACGAAAATGTCATGGACTTTCTGTTACTTATTTCAATTCCAGTGCTGTTAACAAACCTCTTTGTTTCTACAAAAAAAGAGATGAGTGAGAGTCAGAACTACTTGAGAGCGTATTCCCTTTTAAATGTTCTGTGTGGCGGCTGAATGATAATATATACATATAATAATTATAAATATAATTATAAAATTACATATTTATACATTAAAATCTGAATGATAGCAATTAGACAGTCTTTCCATGACCTCGTGCCCACCCAAAGTCTCTCTGTAATACCTGTCTAGAATCAGGTAGCTGCTAGGGTTATCGCTTGCATGGGATTTCTGTCACATAACACTGTTGCCCTGCTTCCAAAATCCGTTTAATGGTATTCACCCCCATGTTTTGCAAGGAATACGTATCGACTTCTGGAGTAAGTACAAAGTGTAGTCTGCTTCTTGTGGAGGTCTCCACTGCAAATACCTTGGAGATTCTTGGAGCAGTGTCTGTCTTCTAGCACGGCAGTAGGAGCTCAGCTCTTCCCTGCAAATCAGCACGTGTATAAAGTGGCCTGTAAAATGGGGATATTGTTGCCACCTGTATTATAAGTTTTGTATGTGAATTGAATCGTGTCAGGCAATCACAGGGTGCCTCATTGTTACGAGGAAAGGGAGCCTATAATCATCTTGGCTGGGTGGAAATGTGTACATCTGACAAATAAAAGTAAGGCTGATAATACCTACTTCTTAACTGACGGAGGCTGAGAGTGGTTTGAAGGCAATGGGCCTCCTCACTCTGCTTTTCACTGGTAAATAAATGCTTACGTGCATGCAATATGAGCACAAAACAATCGGATTGGGATGATCGCTCGGCACAGGTAAATTCTGTAAGAAGTTGCAGTCAGGGTCTGATGTGCCCAGGCTTGAGGCTGACAGGTCTGAAGACACAAAGAGAATTTAAAAATCAGTCGGCGTATTTTAAAGAAAGGAAGATCTTGATGCCTCTGTTTCATTAGTCATTACTTTCTCCCCTTATATCTTACTTACTAAGAAATACAAACAGAATAAGCCTGTGGTAGTCAAAAATAGATTTAATAATTAAATACTGGTATTTCCTTTCTGTTTCCAGATACCCATGGCCCAGAGGATACATCCGTCAAAAGTGAGGACTTTTCTTCAAATGGATATTCTGCATCTTCAGATGCTGGAGCCTTTATTTCTCGCAGTCGGACTAGCCATCAGAATCGTACCGCTGCTTTGCAGCAGTCTGTCTTTCATCAGGCATCTGAACTCCCCAGCCACGTGGGCAAGCATTTGGGCAACACTGAATTTCATACAGTTTTTCCTGAATCTCAGCGGGCAACACATCCTGAGAGCTTAGATCCCGTCCCAAGGCAGCAAGTAATTAACCTGCCGCCAAATACATCTTCTGCTGTGCGAATTGGAAACCCCTCTGCTTCATTCCCCACTACTCAGTCCAGCGCTCCTGAACCCAGCAGTACTACTCTTACTGCTCTGCCTACAAGTACCACTCGATTGGCATCTCATACAACGTCTCTGCATCCCGGCGGTGCTAAACCTACTGCTGCCACCACCACCACCACCACCACAGCCACCTTTCCACCTGCTGCGACCGCTGAAGCTAAGCCTGGTATCCCTGCCACCAGCATCGCTGTTCCTCGTGTTCCTCTTTCCAGTCCCACCACTTCTGCTTCTACTTCTACAACCAAGCGGGTGACCGCGAGCTCCAGCTCTGCTACTGCCCCGTCGGGGCTGAGAACTCCAGCCATCCCTCCTGAGCCAACAGTTGTCTCTTCCAACGATACCAGCCATGTAACTCTCCTCTCTTTTTCAGCTTCCGCCCTGCCTGCTAGTGATTCCCCAGTGTCTTCTCAAAACGACCCTCAGGGTTATGACCTGTCTGATTCGGAAAGCTACCTGCCAGAGGGTGTTCTGAGAAGGAAGGGTGGTGTTCAGCTGGGAGAAAAAAGCAGCCTGGTAGCAGCTTTGCTTTTTGGGGTGATATTCTTGTTGCTAGTTATTGCGCTGACAGGGAAGAAAATACATGAATCCCTTCAGAAGAGGCATTATACCAGGCTGGATTACTTGATCAATGGAATGTATGCTGATGTATGATGGGGAGAGGGAATAAGACTGTGAGGAGCATCTCTCATCTTTGAGAGGATGACTATGAAATGGAACAGTGGATACTGACATCTCGGAAGAGGATGGATTCCTTTTTTGGCCACTGATGGGAAAGTGGCAGATGGCTTCCGTGGGGAAGAGAACTGCTTTTTCTACGCTGAACTGTAATGTCTATCATTTTTGATTTATTACTAAATCTGGAAAATAAATACTAAAATCCAAGTTAAGCTCAGAAGGTCTTATATTTAAGGAGAAAAAAAGCATTTGAAGAGCTTAATCTGTACTGTGACAAGATTATTGGAATAGAAGTAAATCTAATAAATTGAGTACCTATGCAGTGCGTGAGCGTTTTCAGTGCTGTTTGCCCCCAAATGCCACAGTGTTAGGTCTGACAATCCTGTTTGCTCTGTCTGTAGCCTTGAAGGGGTGCTTGGTAGTAGAGTTTTGCATCCGAATGGTTTTAGGTACAAGCAGTAAAAACTGTAGCACGCATAACACAGTTGGCTCACATATCCACAAACTACATGCAGCTAAGGAAAGTTGGCTTTAATGCTTTTTTCTTCATCACAAGCTATGCTGAAAACCTTTGCCTTTCCAAAGAGCTTGCCACCCTGCAGCACATTGGTTTTTTGCAATATGTATCAGAGAGAAAAAGTTTTCTCATATCAGAGTAAAGCAAGCTGCCATCAAGCTCTTTTGTGAAAAACTGCATGACCAAGTGACTTGGCGTATGCACGAGGGAGAATCTGTTCTAACACACCAAAGTCCTTAACAGCTGAGACTCAACACCTGATCGCAGAGCAGGCAGAAACTTGGGAGGGGGCTTAGCAAAAACGACAGCTATATTATTGTCAGAAGACACTTGGAAAGGTGTGGAGTCCATCTGCTAAACTTCTAAAGGGAGGTAAAAAAGTTATAAAGGAAAATGGTGGCTGTGTCGTAGGAAGGTGCCAACCTCAAAGAAGTTACCTACAGTCAGCAGGAGCGGAGGAACAAGGTGGCATTATCTTCATGCTTCCGGTGTTCTCCTGCTTCCGTCACGAGGCTGGTGGCTCTCAAAAAAGCTACTTGCAACAGTGCTGGACTTGCTGTCCCTCCTGAACACGGAGCTGTTACTGTCTGTCAGAGCACACCCTCTTCATCTCTAGGGTCACCTTCATGTGGCTGGCAATAAGCATAGCTGCTCCGTGTGTGTCCCCAACTCTGCAACAAGAGGCAAGTGAGAGTACGTGTGAGCATCTACTGCTTGCTACACAACTTCCAGTTTGTATTATTCACATTTCCCTTCACATACACCCAGTCTAAACCTGTTTCTAGGATGAGAGACTATATTTCAAAGTATCTGTGTGGCAGGCAGCATAATCAACAACAAACATCAAGACAGAGAAGGAAGGGTGCCTCATGAATACAAGGAAATAATTCCATTACAAAATATGAAACATGACTCAGGTCCAAGAGGTTCTTGGATCTGTCAAGCTCAGTGCGGTGAAAAGCAGGCGTGGTCCAAAAATGGCCTCAAGGCAAGTTTTCTGAGAGCTCTAACAATGACTTTATGCAGAAAATTCTCTGAAAATTCCATTATTCGAAGATCAAAGAAAAGTCAGTGTTGCTTATGTCAAGAAGTTGAATTCTTGTTATCGTGGGGCTGCAAATTGCTTTACAGATACAAAACCAGCTGGTCTTCTACATTGCTTAAGCCTGGCAATGCTTAAATGAAAAACATTCTGGATAACCTCTTAAAAGTGAACAAAATTACAAAAGAAAAGTATCTCAAGTTCATCAGCTTGTAACCTAAGTTTCTTTCTATTTTTTATTTTTCTACATAGCTATTTTCAAAGGTTTCTGGTCAAGCAACGTGACAAGGGGGGGACAACGTTTCTGGGAAATTAGTTAATTAAATGATAAATACTAGGCCCAGTTGTGGGCTGTAAAAATGTAGGCACAGATCTGAGGCTGACCATAATTTTCTTCCAAAAGAACTGCAGCTTTGTGAGAAGCCTTCTACGTCGCTGACGCCATCACGGCAGTTATTGCAGGAGAGGTGCTGAGAACAGTCCCTGAATCCTCACTGCGTTTCTGCTGTAATAACTGATTTGTTGGGGGGAGAGATGGTTGGTATTAATTGATACGGTACAGTACAGTAGAGATACATTCAAGAGAAGGCAGGCAGACGTATCTCAGGGTCGTTCACAGCACTGGGCATGTATTGAGCTGATTTAATTAGAAACATTGCCCCCCAACCCAAACAGCAATGTATATCAGGCATGGCGAATGGCAGAAGTAAAGGAGAGAGGTACCATGACTAGTTTGGTGAGGATGCCGAGCTGAGTGGCCTTGCACAATTTTTGAGTGAAACAAACATCTTTAAATATTCTTACGTTAAAAATCCTTTTTTTTTTTTGCTTGAGCAAAGAAAAGTAGGTATTAGGCAGGTGTACTGAAACACTTCTCATGTTTTTGCCATCCATTTGTCGTCTTGGATTAAGAAGAAATGGAATTGTTCGGCACTGGTTTGGATCTTTCTGGAAGGGCCTCTACAAGCTGTGTGCGAACACTAGAGGGCAACAACAGCTTATCAAATAGAACTGGCAAGTTTCGAGGATGCCAAAGCAAAAATGTTTCAATTAGCTCGGTTTTTAACTTTCCAGTCAATAGCTTTTTGATTACAAAAATGTTTGATAGGAAAGCTGTTTTGTTTATTGGAAGGTTCTGGCTGGAAGATTATATACACACACTTTTAAAACTTACTATGTCATACAGTGGTAGTGAACAGCTGGAAAAGACAACAAAGCTAACCACATTATCTCCTCTATTTTAGTAACGTTAAATCAGATTGCATTATTAGTCACATATTGGCATTGCCAGTTAACAGAGTAGGAGATAGAGATTTCCCATCATCACTCTTTCAACTATGGTGCCTAATTCTATGCATTTTTGGAGCTAATTTTTTTGTCTGCACAACGCTCTTGTGTTATGAAACAGAGAGGAGTAAAACAAAGTAACTGTAAAAAAATCCATCCAGTTTGTTATGCTTTTCAACACACTTTACCTAAAACTACTGTGCACTCTTCTGTTTTACCAGTGACATCTCCTACGGTCTCAGCTGTGCACCACCCATGTAACGGAATCATTAGCCACCACGATATGACGACAACCGGTGCACTTGGGTGGCTCTTTCTGAAGGTGACCAGTTACGTTACGGCATGAGGCCAAAAGCTGATTGCCTTTAAACACCCGGAGAGTGTAATAAATGCTGTAGCTTCTCATTTTCATGTTGTTGTTTTATCCTTCTGAGCAAACAAAAGATGTGTGAATATAGACTGGCGTGAACCGGTTTGCGGTATTGTACAGTAAGACAGGTAGAAAGCCCAAATTTTATAACCACTGCAAACAATCATAAAGAAATAAATTGCAGATCTGTTTGAGATGGATCAGAAGCGTGCATAGTCCGTACCTCAAAGGGCTGCAAACTCAGTACAGCCTGTTCTGTTCAAATAGTGCTTCCATTTACTGTAATTCCTGTAGGAGCAGGAAATGCTTATATTCAGGATCCTTTCAAGTAAATTACTAACCAACTAACAAAAAGTAACAAATAAACCAAACCAAAAAAGGATTACATGAGAAGACATTTTCAAAACTGAAGCTTATTCTCCTTCCTCCTACAAAGCCATCTTAGTGGATTTGAATCTGATGACACCGTTTGATACTGCTTTGATCCCACCATCCCACGCTCCATGCCGATACCAACATAGAGTTTAAAGTACTGTTATTGCAGTCAACAGTTTCTACCAGTATCCCTTCACGCAGAGGAGCTGTACTTGGTGCTCTGTCACACTCCTGAAATCGGCCTCGACTGCTGGGCCCTTCCTACACATTGCACACGCTCTCGTGTAGGTAACACACTTCTCTGCCTCCCTGTTCATAGACAGTTGTGGGATAGCTGCATCCCCTCGTCACTCAAAAGCCTGGCACATCCCTTCAGGAGCGTCCATGCTATTCCCAGATGCTTTACCAGCCTCTAGATGGGTAGGTCCCCTGAAGGACTGGGATATGTTGAAAATTTTTCTTCATCTTCAGGCAGCCTACACTCACTCATAATTTCACAGTCTAAATTGGCTTTTTTTCTCTTAGGTTTCTACACTTCTTGGGGATATCAAAGTGCAAAGCATAAAACTGCTGCTCTTTGTCCTATTTGTGTTTGGTAGATATTATAAACAGCCAATAAATGTGTTTTTACATTTAAGTACAATTATGCTGATCACTGTTTTCTGCATATTGGCTTACTTCATGAAAAAAATCCGGAGGGTTGTGCCTTAACTTCTGTTCTGTTACCTCTCTCCTTCCTACCTATAAAATGTCATTGTCATAACTGGCAAAAGGGTTTAGGTACGCCATGCCAAAGGAGTTCTGATCCCTCTTCTTTCTGGTTTGCTTTGTTTTTAATAGAAAATCGAAAATTCCATCATACTGACAACATCAAATAATCAATAGTCTACACACTCTGTATTTTCTTGGAGATTTAACAAGCAATTCACACCCAGAACAACTTCAAGATGTTTTAGAGTAGACTGGTTAAACCATAGGCATGTTTTGAAACACTTGGTGATTTGAGCAGCCACTCTGAAGACCACAAAGGTGTTTCTTCAAAATGCTAGGGCGGTAAGGATGGCTACGTAAGGTATAAGTACTTCTAAGATGCTTTGGTACCTGCCACATCAGAGAGACAGCTGAGTTCTGGCTGAACTTTGAAAAGCCATTGGGAGCAGCACCAGGTTTTCTCTGTGCCCCCACTTACACTGAAAGAAGGATGCAATCAATGTGCTTGGACTTTGACATTGTGACTCCTTCAACTCTTCTCAACATCACCTAGATTAAAAATTTGCACAAAGTTCAAACATTTATTCTTGTGCTAGGAAGATGGTAGAAAAACCCTCACTGTGACAGAGATTTCCTGTGGGTTTGCCTGCTGTTTGGTTAGTTTCCAAAGAAGTTTTTCTGTTTCCTTTTATGAGCACGCCTTTTTTCCCTATCCCTAAATCCAAGTTTCGCTGATGTTACTGAGGTCCTGTGTAGCCCAAGTCAGGAATGAGATGATCCCTTTACTTCAGTGGCCGTGTTCTGCTCTGTCTTTCTGCGTGCAACTCCCATTGCTGTCAGTGGGAGGTCCTCCAGCACATAGTTGATGGCCATTAGTCAAGTCCTCCCACTTAGTGGCTTATAACTTTCCAAAACAATTGCCTTATAGGATGACAGGACTTCTCAGCCCAGAGGTAAAATTTCTGAAAGAATCTGAAGACCATTTTCCTAGCTGCTTATGATTATTTAAATACGACAATGTTGTTCTTGTTTTGTTTTAGGGCACAAAATAAGGAGTTCAAATGTTTTTCTGCCATGTGACAACTCAGGCACTACTTTGGGAAAGACTCCAGATTTGGCACATGCTATATGTTGCCTTTATGGAGCACTCCATTTTAGAAACAGCAAAAAATAATTTGTTTGTGAGGTATAGTCTTAAACAAGTGAGAACAGCTCGTGCACTGCTGCTCCCAACTAAACAAGACACACACGTGGCTTTCCTACACTGAAAAATACGTAAAGCAAGGGTAGCCCCCACTCAAGTGAACATTGCAAAGGATGGTAGAGTTTGAAAAGTGACAAGCCTGAACGCTGAAGCCTATCCACGTGCTACATCTGGCAGAGAGAGTGTGAGCTATCCCAGAAATACGTTGGACAGTCCATCTCAAGGGTGAGTTTGAGGGTAGTTCAAGTGCCATGATGCTTTTGCAGTCGCCAAAAATGGGTATCACAGCAGACATCTCCAATGGCTACACCATCAGCTGGTAACGAAAGTGATTTCCAGGCACTCCGTCTGCATACACCAGCAACAGCAAAAAGAGCAGCCAATAAAGTGCATAGTGCTACAAGCAGCTAGGGTGCAGGTTACTTCCTCCTACCTGGAGCATCTCCTGACTTTGTAAAACATCAGGTGTTCGGAACATAGAAGAAGGTTATCTGGGGCAGCAATCAGATGGAGTCGAAGTGGGTCGATGTGGCAGCTGGTCTCTACAACCTCGCACAGCAGCACGTTACCGTGCATCAGCTGGCAGGCAGTCATTGTCCCCGAGTGAGACATGGGTGCTTGTACCTGTTCTGCTGCGCACGAACGCTGACGTTCCAGCTGAGACTGTAGAATGAGAGTAGGCTTAAAAGGTGAGTTGAAAAGAAAAGCCTTGGTTTGGGGGTAAACTTTATAGCTTTGTAACTGACCACATTTTTTTTTCCTTTCTTGATTTTCACCTGTTTGTATGTTGATTAAGTCCTAATCAGAAACCACCTTGGTTCCAGGTCTCACAATGGTAAAACAAGATGGGTCTCTCCAGGAAAGACTTTGCGTGTTTCTCATTTAGCTTTTGACCTAAAATTTAACCAGTCTTGTTTGAATCTTTAACTCAGCTCAAATCATACTTATTTTACCCTATTACCAACAGTTGTGACAACTCAGTATCTATCCTCTACCTTCTTTTTCTGCACAGCCATTCCGTTGTCTACCCGATGTTGTTCAATGGCGGAGGTTTCGCACAGGGAAAGAAAAAAGGAATTTGCCTTTGTATGTGCTAAATTGTGTTTTGCTTTTTAGTTTTCACATCTTCCTGTTTAAAACCAAATAGTACTTTAAACTTGAATTTTGATGTTCTAAACTTTCTTTTGAAATGGTATCTATGTAGCAAAACAATAAATGGGTGATCCATGCGTCAAGGACCCAGGGCTGCATAATGTTGAGTGCTTTTTGCTCATGAAGATGTCCTTCTGAATCGACTGAAATAAAAACCAGTACCTCAGAAAAAAATGATTTTGTCCTTTGTTTGTCTCAAAGAGCCATGACAAGTGTTCCAGCTACACCACAGGCACGAGTCTCAAACATTTTGTGTTCATGTAAGTATAAACCATGGCACATATTTCATGGAAAAAATAATAAAAAGAAGAGATCAGTAACAAGTGGTGTCCTTCAGTGGCCCATACTTGGACCAATACTACTCAGTAACTTTTTTAATGACATAGACAGTGGGACTGAGTGCACCTTCAGTAAGCTTGTGGTTGATTCCAAATGGAGTGGTGCAGCTGATACTTTCGAGGGAAGGAATGCCATCCAGGAGGGACCTTGACAGGCTTGAGGATTGGGCCCATGTGAACTTCATGAAATTCAACAAGGCCAAGTGCAAGGTCCTGCCACCTGGGTCGGGGCAACCTCTGGTATCAATGCAGGCTGGGGGATGAATGGATTAAGAGCGGCCCTGTGGAGATGGACTTGGGGATACCGGTAGATGAAAAATTACATGTGAGCCGACAATGTGCGCTTGCAGCCCAGAAAGCCAACCGTATCCTGGGCTGCACCAAAAGCAGCGTGGCCAGCAGGTCATGGAGGGTGATTTTGCCCCTCGGCTCCGCTCTGGTGAGACCCCACCTGGAGTACTGCATCCAGCTCTAGGGTTCTGGACCTGTTAGACATGGACCTGTGGGACTGAGTCCAAAGGAGGGCCATGAAAATGATCCGAGGGCTGGAACACCTCTCCTGTGAGGACAGGCTGAGAGAGCTGGGGCTGTTCAGCCTGGAGAAGAGATGGCTCTGGGGAGACCTGATTGCGGCCTTTCAGCACTTAAAGGGGGTTTATAAGAAAGACAGAGATTTTTTGCAGGGGCCTGCAGTGTCAGGACAAGGGGCAATGGTTTCAAACTCAAAGAGGGTAGATTTAGATTGGTTATAAGGAAGAATTTTTTTGTGATGAGGGTGGTGAAACACTGGAACAGGTTGCCCAGAGAAGTTGTGGATGCCCTCTCTCTGGAAGCGTTCAAGGTCAGGTTGGATGGGGCTCTGAGCAACCTGGTCTAGTGGAAGGAGTCCCTGCCTGTGGTGGGGGGGTTGGACTACATGAGCTTTACAGGTCCTTTCCAACCCAAACCATTCTGTGAATCTATGATTCTGTAATTCTGTGTTTCTATGACTGTAACTGAGGGGTCGTACACAAAGTGGGAGCAACAACTAAATAACTGGTATATGTGATGCTCTGTAAACATTTTTTTTTTTCTCCTGTTTTTAAGTGGTTTGTGTCTTTGGCTCCCATTGTTTTTTTTAAGGTGGTGACTGGAATACCTTTTGATATACTGAGTTCATGATCTGCTGCCACAGTGTACCACAGGAAGCACATACCCTCACTAATGTTTCCTCCAGTTAAAGTGCCAGGATTCCTAAACCACAAATGAAGATAGGACTCTAAATCATCATTTCTTTCAACACACAGAGCTTTACTTATCTTAAAAAAAAAAAAAAAAAAAAGTGTGTTTGGGGAAAATAGCATTTTAAACGTATTGTTCAAAGAAAAGATTTCTTAATGCGCCAAGATTAAAAGGGGATTTTGTTCTGTATAAGCTCTTTTCAGATCATTCTAAAGGTATTAGATTTTTCACAATTGTAGGAAGGAAAAAATTAGTAGAAGTTGCATTAACTGCAAAGCTCTGATGCTGGAAAAGGCATTGGAAGGAGCTTTATGAGTCAGGGCTATTCAGACACAATTCTCTGTCTTTTATTCAAAGATCCATGTGACCAAATACTGTCTTTGTGGGTTTGACTGGGGAGGGGGAAGAAGGAAGGATAAGGAATGGATTGGATAGCCTCATTCTAATCACTTTTTTTTCCTTGAGAGGAGAAAATAGAATCTAATTATTCAGAAATGGAATATGATGATCCCTCAATAATATCTTTATAACAGGCACAACTGTTTTAACAAATCCATTTGGAGAGTGGATATGCTTTTCTCTGTGTTTTCCTTTGTCACCTGTCTACATTTAGTTGTCAGCTGTACTGGAAGAGTCTTTTTCGAAGTCCACACCTTAAGGAAATTATTCAAAGAACTAATGGAGATGGAAAAGCAGCAAATGAGACTTCAGCCATACATAATTGCCTCTCCCATCCCTTCATCACATGAAGAATGAGTTACTGGCCATAAGCCGTGGAAACCTTTATCTACGGGGCCAGTGCAAGCTTAAGGACCCGCATTCATTCCGGCTCTACCTGGCGATGAAATCAACGGGAGACACTTCAGCTAATGGCTGGGGCGAGCGTGTGCGGAGCTTTTTGCTGTCCTGTGCCTGCACTTCAAGTATCTTTTATGGAGGCACAGGTGGCGACAGCATACCCTGCACTTGGTGCTGCTGCCGGAGCCCTGGCCCAGGCTGCCCAGGGAGGCTGTGGAGTCTCCTTCTCTGGAGATATTCAAGACCCGCCTGGACAAGGTCCTGTGCAGCCTGCTGTAGGTGACCCTGCTTCAGCAGGAGGGTTGGACTAGATGACCCACAGAGGTCCCTTCCAACCCCTACGATTCTGTGATTCTGTGATTCTGTGATAGCGGGATAGGCGGGAGAATTTGGCACTCGGTTTCCACTTCAGCCATGCCCTCCAAGTCCTGTAGCTCTGAATCAAAGATGACCGCGTTTCTAATAAACCAGAAATTCACGAACTAAATTGCTGGCAAGGCCTGTTAAAAAAAGATAGACTGTAGAATCAGCCACTGTTGATTATCTTGGGATTTCATTAGTTGAGAAGTGAGCAAGGACTAATTAAAACTATTACTCGCATTGTGATTAGATGATTTAAAGTAAAAAAAAAAAAAAAAAAGTAAGGATTTTCTTTACTCATTCATGAATGGTATCATGCTTTAGGGCATTCATGACCATTTTTATGATTCTGAAATAAACTGGGGACTCACACGTGTCCTGCATGCTGCCTTTCCAGGCCTTGAAACACACTTCCCAAGCAAAACATAAAACTTACCCAATAGACTAGGAGTAATGGTTCCAAGTTGTCAGAGGATCGATTTTTCTCTGAGAAATCCTGGGTAATGGTAATTTAATGAAAATGTTACCAAGAATATGCCTCCATCCTTATTTTTAATTGCTACCTATAAAGCAATTAAGAGGGTAAAAAAGATTTGGGTTTCCCTTGAAATAACAAATCATTCCAACGTCTTGCATTTGTGTGACCTTACAAATGTCTTGAAAGAGGTGGGCTTCCTAAAACATCGCAGACCTCAACCCTACGGATTAACCATCAGAGGGCACTCCTTTCTGCTCCCACCAACCCCTCTTGCTTTGCCAGCTTGTTTTGAGAACCCACCCAAGAGCCAATAAAAACCACCACCTCTGAAGAGAGGTCACGGTTGATGATCCAGAGTCATATTCCTGAGGTGCTTAGAGTCTTGGCTGAATTGCAGACTAATTTGTATATGAATATAAAGAATATAAAAATACATAAAAATCATTAAAAATAAAATACAAATATGAAATATAAATACAAATCTTCCTGCCAGAGTTTGAACTGGAGAGGGATGAGCCTCTTTGCTTGCCATAAACTGCACTTCCATGGTACAGCACTTTAGCCCCGAAGCGGCTGTTGCAAGTTGCAGACGAGCTCTTTCCTACACACAGATGGTGTCACACCGTGGACATTACACAAAGAGTGGAAATTGTTGCAGGAAAGATTGCTAATTACTGTGGCACAGGGACTTACCTTTCTTGACCGTAGGCATAAATTCTAGTCATTAATCCCTGTGACTAGAAGAGCGCGAGCAAATGTACGATGCTTTACCAGTAACTAATTTTTAAACTTCAAAGGCTGCAGTGCAAAGCAGAATTGGTAAATATTACGAATGCATGTTGCAAAATGCTTAACTCCATGAAAGGGGGTTGAAAAGGAAATATTCTTGAATTGTTATTGCTTAAAAGGCACGCACGTTATGATTAATAGAGCCCAGATGCTGAATGGTTTTGAAAATTTGAGCAAACCAAAACAAAATAGTGTTTTGCTGTCTGTCAGCCCGAAATGTGAGCTCTTTTAAAAGGATGTTTTTGCTGTATTGACCTAGCATTAAAGTACTTTACAAATTTTAGAACTGTAACTTTCTCAAATGACATTTTTATAATTTGGCTTTGAAATGTAGCCACGGCTCGATATTCATAAGGAAAGTCTTGGACTTGCCCTGTGGTCTGGTGGGCAGTGCCAAATTAAAATCAGAACCCTACATGGTTCGCACTGAAAACATGACCGCTGGAGCAGCCTGTCCTCAGGCAGTGCTGTTTTCAGCTCCCAGGGAGATGGAAGAGGAGAAAAGAGGTAGTAGCTAGACAGCCTGACCTTGGGTACACCATCAGCAGGAGTCCAAACGCTTCTCCAAAGGCATAAAGAAAATGCCCAAGCCTTTCAGGTCATCTTATTTTGTATTTCCTCTCGGGGATATCGCCCGATTCCTGTTGCACTAGCTTGCCTGTATGGGCTGCTGAACTCGAGCACTTTCTCCTCTGTGAAGTTTTTGTTGTAAGGATTTTTTTTTTTTTAGCCACAAAGAAATGCAGTTTTCATCCTGGGCACCAAGCAACCTCTTCTGGTAGAGGAGATGGGAAAGAAAGAACGGGTACTATACTTAACAGGGGGAAAAATAAGGTAGTACTGAAACACAAGAAGAGGCAGCTGTGTATGTGACAAAAAAGGGACTTGATGGGATATTTAATGGGAAAATTGGTGTAAAAGTAGTGGGAGTGTGAGTTGTTGCTGCGGTTTGCCAGACAGTGGGGGGAAACCCTGCAGACAGTAACTGCAAAGGCAAATGAGGTTTCACGGCCTGGAGAAAAATTCTGGAATAGAGACATGACTATCAGTCCAAGGAAATCTGCTCGTAAGCTGCCTATGCCCTGGTGAAAAGGTGCAATTCATACGGTATGGGAGTAAAAGCCAGGGCAAAAATACGTCTGCTTGAACCGAACTTTAGGAAGGACGAGAGGATCTGGTACTCTGTTCACCGAAGGAGGAACACCACGGTGAACCCATTGCACTCTTGGAGAAGAGGATAAACCTCGTCAGGCATACGACATTTCTCAGAGCTGACCTTGTTTTGGGGGAGAGTTGGACGAAGCATTTTTCTTCATAAATATATGAACTGCATGACCTAGGCAAAAGGGCAAAGCGGTGATGCCACGAGTCAGGGTGTCCTACTTTATCTCCGAAACGGTTGTAACGGGCATCACTGGTGAAGTCATCGCTACTTCACATCCCGTCTCCTAAGCTACGGTGCTGACGACTTTCCTGCTGGGGGCAAGAGAGGACTTGAGTTTCAGTACGAAACTTTGGCCCTTTTGAAGTTGGTGAGAGTTTTGCCATTGACTTCAGAGGGACCAGGATTTCGCCACACCATGCCCATTAATTCTTGTTGAGACATCCAGTGAGAGAGCTAATTATGATAGTGGTTTCTGTGATGTGGGCAGCCACAAATTCATTTGCTGAGCAGCCATCTTCTCCTAACAGCTTTTGCTCATCAGGGACTTCAGTCCCGGTCCTACAAAAGATCCCATTGACTCCACGGGAACTCAGGGCACAGCTGAAAGATAGAGTGACTTTGGCAGTCGCTGCTGGTTTCAGGAGCTCCAGCTGCCGTCCCTTGCTCTCCTGCGTGCTGATACAAGGGCTTGAGAGGCTGGGCCGCCAACCAAACCAGGGAACTAACCCGAGTATAAAAAAAGCCAACCCCCAAACCCCTTTGAAAGCTCTTGTATCACTGAGCCACCACCCAAGGCCGGATGTAAGGGTGAAGCTGTGCAGGTTTCTTAGCAGTTGGAGCCTTGGACTGGATTTGAGCCGGCAAATCGAGGTTTCTCTTTTTGAGGTGAATGAAAATAACTGTATCCAACAAGGGGAGCTTCTTACTGAAAAAAGAGAGACATTCCCTCTCCACTCCCATTTACTTTGACTTTAAGCTCAAACAAAGGCCCATAATCATCTCGGAAAAACCTTGCCTGTCGGAGGCTTTTCTGTGTGCAGTAGTCTTGCTTTCTGTCTTACTTTGTAAAAACCTCTGCTATGAAGTTAATTCTATGTGTATGGATTGGAAGTGAAGCTGAGAAACAGCTAGGACATAGGCTTGGTCTTGAATCCTAAGCACTGATGAGGAAAGGGTTCAAAAAAGGCTACCTGGGCTGGACTAGAGAGAGGAGGGTTGCCTCTATGCAGGCTTGGGGGGGAAGGGGCTAGGACAGGGGAGGCAAAGCCAATAATCGTTAAATGGCTCAGAGGAAATCCTAGCAGGAAAGGGAAGGGTTCGAATTATAGAAGAACGGTGAAATGCACCAGTGTGAGGGGTGACAGCATGTGATACCTGAAAGCTAAAAATAAAACCAGTCAGCCCTGACAGCAGGGAAGATGTCTTTAAGAGTAAGAGTAACCAGGCAGGGGGTTGTGCTCCCAAGGGAGACGGTCAGGACACCAGAGTGTTTCCAGCAGAACCAGGTAAGACGTGAGAGGGAACGGCACATAGAGAAATGTGTTCTGTGATGCAGGCGTTCAGGCCTGAGGTTTTCCTCAGCTATGCACTGCGTGATTAAGCTATGAAGAACTCATTACAGATCTGCCATACTTTGTAAGAGGTTAACGGCACATTGAGCAACTTTCTGAGTGCACAGCATAAGGAAAAAATACAAATGCATACCCTCCCCAAGCTCTTTTTATTCTCTGATTCCAATTAAAGGGTGAAAATAAACATAATGGCGTGCTCCTTCTGCCTGCTCCTGCAAAATCTAGTGGTGACAACAAGGGTCAGATGTGGGTTATCTACTGCCTAGGTACATTTTTGCACAGGAAGCCCCTCCCCTCCACTACCCATGTGGATCTTGCTGGAGGTTGCTAATCCAGTGCAGTAACGGGGAGGCTGTTTCACCCAGCTGAGAGTCCAGGACAACATTATGTAACCTAGACCTGGCCTCAGGCAGGTATTGCTGTCCAGTCATATTGTTCATGCTTTCAAAATATTTTTTTTCAACCTCAAAGGTTGGAAATGTACTTTTTTTTTTTGTAAAAAGCTCTGGATTTTTTTGTTGGTTTTCCCCAGTAAAAGCTGGGAGTCTGCTATTATCATATGACTCCAGGAGCCTGATGTTAAGAGTCAGTCTACGGCGCCCGGGCCTTTAATCTGGCCCAGATGTTATCTCCTACTGTAATCACAAGAAAAGCTATGAAAATGTGTGTTCAACAGATATGAAATTAAAAGGTAAATGCTTCCATAAGTTTCTAATAATCCTGAAAATAATACAGACTTCTGAATGTAAAGATCTCAAATTCTGCTGTAAGTTGTTCTGCCTCATATCATTACCCTACTACCCAGCTGTCACACTCCACGAGGGAAGGAGAATGGGATGTAGACATTTCGACTCAAAGTTCCTTGTAGAAATCCTGAAGCAGATTTTCTAATCTAGAGGAAATACAAGAAAGCTGCATTTTGTGTTCTTTCTTAGGAATGAACAAAGCAGGGAAGGAGGGAAGCTTTTTTAAGTGAGGGTATATCACAAAATCGTAACTTTCTAGCTTCTTCAGAAAGAAAAGGGTGCGTTTACATGGATGCAACAGGGGAAAAGAATAAGTTATGTTTAAACACCACACATTGACCACTCACCTTTTTTTTTTTTAATTGATTTGTAGCTACTACTCCAGGCAGCACAAACCCAGCTCACTACATTCCATTTAGTGAGGGGGACAAAAAACTCCTACCACCCCCAGAAGCGCTGGGAAGCAAACCACACACCATCACACCAGCCCTGCTGATCAGGAACGCCTGCCAGCTCCGCTCTGGGAAAGCGCAGGATTACCGCTCTCCAATCTCCACGCTGGGGGTATTAATTTTACCCTACTGCTTATTTTATTTTTTTTTTTTCCCCCCTCCCGCGAGCGATACTCTACTGTTACAGCCCGTTCCCCCCCCAGTTTTGTTTCCAATTCAGTCGGCGGGGCAGCGCAGGCCGATAAAGGTGGAAAGGCCAGCGTGACCCGGGCCCCGGCGAAGGGCCCCGAGGGGCCGCCGCGACCAGGCCCCAGGCCCCGCACCCTTCGCCCCGGAGGTGCCAGCGTGACCCCCCCCGCCCCGAGGGCGGCCGGGCAACGCTCGCAGGGAGGAACCGGTAGCCCTGAGGTGCCCTGAGGTGCCCCGAGGTGCCCGGCCCCGCCACGGCCGCCTTCACCTGGCGGAGGAGCGGCCGCCGCCTTTGTGCCGCCTCCGCCGCTCTGTGGCAGAAAGTAGTCCCGTCCCCCCCGGCCCGGTGTGCCTCCGCGGGCCGCATCGCAGGCGGCGGAGGGGGAAACGAAGAGCGAAAAGTAGTCCCGCTGGAATGCGACAGCGGCCACGTCCCCCCCTCCCCCGCTGCGTCCCCTCATGCAGGGGAGGAACCGCGTCCCCGCCCGCCCTCTCCTCTCCCCCAGCCCCACCGCGGACCCCCGGCGGGCGTCCGTGAGACCGCCCGCCTGCCCGCCCCTCCGCTCCCTCCCTGACGGGAGAGGTGCCGGGGGGCGGGCGCTGCTCCGGAGCCGGGAGAGGAGGAGGAGGAGGAGGAGGAGGAGGGCGGCTGTATCCCTGCGCCTGTGCGCGCCCGGCGGAGGCGGAGGCCGGGCGAGCGGAGGGGTTGGGCTGGGGGAGCGGCGGCGGCGGTGAGGCGGCCGGCATGGAGGGCAGCGCCCGCTCCCGCGGCGGCGCGGCGGGGCGAGTGGCCTGCTAGGGACCGGCGAGGGGGGGGGGGAAAAAAAATCTCCGCGGCCGCCCTTCGCCTCCCCTCCTCCCCCTGGAAGCATGAACTGGCGGCGGAGGGGCCGCTCCTCGCCGCCGCCTCCCCGCCGCTGAGAGCGAGGAGGGAGGGAAGATGGGGGCCGTCCTGCGCAGCCTACTTGCCTGCAGTTTTTGTTCCCTGATGAGAGGTGAGCGGGGCGGGGATGGCGGGGGGGGGGTAAAGTTGCGGGGCTGGTGGCGAGGGGCCATGTTTGGGCCTGGCTGCCGGCGGGGCGCGGGGCCCGGCGCGGGGGCAGCGCTCGCTCTCTCCCCTCCGAGGCCTCCCCCCGGCTCCCGGGCAACTTCCCCGGACAGCCCGCCCTGCCCCGGCCGCTTCTCTCCCCGCTCCCTTGTTGTTTGCAACTTTGTGTCGGTTCTTTTTTGTTGTTGTGTTGTTTTTTTTTTTTTTAATAAAAAATAAGCGCACCCCCCCCGTCCCTTTCCCTCGCCCCCCCCCCCCCTTTCTCTCCCTTCCCCCCCACCCCCGGCCGTGGGCGGTCGGCAGCTCCGGCCACACCGGTGCTGGGAGGCGGGGGGGGGGTCGGAAGGTGCCCCGGAGCCGGTGTTTGCCCCGCCGAAAGCCCCCCGGCAGCGGAGCGTGGTGGGCGAGGAGAGGGGCCGGACGCTGCCCCCGGGCTGTGCGGGGGCTCGGGGGGGAGTTTGCGGTTCGCTGCCGCGGGTGTTGGGGCAGCCGAGCGCCTGACCGCGGGATGTCACTTCAGGCAGCTGAGAACTTTTATCCCGCTTCCCTTCTCCACAAAATTTCTTGTCTCGAAGGGCACAATCGGTGAGAAAACCGAGGATTTGTGTTTTTTTTCTTTTTTAATGCCATAAGCTTAACTACGGTAACTATTTCTCCCCAGTTTGTCTGGGGGGAAATTGCCTGTGGTGGTTGCATCCATCATTCCACTCTTTACTTGTAATTTTTCTTACTAGATGGAGAAACAGGTCAGTTCCTAACAGTTAATCAGCCACGCTTTGGTTTAGAAAATTCATCAACACCAGGGTGTTTCGATGAAAGCTAGAGTAAAGGTGTTTTAGGTTGGAGCAACTGCTCAGCCTCCAGTCGCTCAGTACTCTGGAAAACAAAAATTATCCTGTCCTCCATACCCTTTTTTTTTTTCCCTTCTCTTTCCCTGTGCATCTGTTTGCCATATTGTATCCTGTTTGCAAAGATACAAGTATACTTATTTAAATAGCCTGTGTAACATTTCCTACTCCTCTTGTGGCAGTTAAACCCCAGTTTTCAAAAGTTCGGTTGGGTCTGGAGCATAGAGAGAAACTGTTTCCCAATTAGTTCATTTTATTAAGTAATGATCATACCTGTTCTTAATAAACCGTTCGTTTGGCTCTAACTTGCTGTTCAGCCTAGTTCAAACGACAGCACAGATATTGCTGTCATATGTAATGTCACAGAATATTGTCACTGTAATTTCTTCAGATGAATCTTGAAGCAGTGACGTGTGCGTTTGCGATTTTTTTCTATACTGGATGAGGCTTAATAAGACATCTTGAAGAAACGTTCAGTTTGTAAACCAGCCGGACTGTCATTTCTTTTCTCTTCTCTCGTCTTTGTCTATTGCCAAGGACATTTGTATCTGAACAGCATTTTTGTTTCTTCTGTGCTTATGATCTCCCGCTGTTTGATCACCTCCCTGAAGTCGTAATCTTCTGTTTGTGACACCATAGTAATTTTCCTACTGGCTAATTGTTACCTTAGACAGAGATAAACAGCAGGAACAGCTGAACTCTGAAGAAACATAAATCAAATTTTCATGCATGCATCCTCCCTAATAAGCAACATCTATGCAAGCAGAATTGGTTTGAAGAAGATGCGTTGAGTTCAGAAGAGGTGTCAGCAGTTCCTTAATGAGGCAGAGGCAGTGCCAGCAGGAGTATGAAGAAGTTTATCCACGAAAGTAGAGGTGAAGTTACGAAGTTCACTATTTGTTTTGTGAATTCCGTGCTGTGAAGGACGCCAAGCCAACAGTGCTGGAGACTGAAACTCAGCAAATGTAATAGCGTGTATTTGTGGATTGCAGCAGCCTCTCTGCTTACAGAGCTGGCCTCCCTGTTCTCGTTGGCTTAAGAAAAGCAGATGGACAGAGGTTTACAGCAGCTGAACTGTAGTCATTAGTCTGAAGAAACTGCGGTAGACTTGTTTACCGATCTGGAAAAGAATAAAATCGGCACCCTGGAAGTGCAGCGCCCTGCAAACTGAGAAGGACTTGAAGCAGTGCCGGGCCATGCTAGCCAGAAATGGCTGCACAGGGCAAGGCACCTGTCTGTTAAAGCCATCCAACGACTGCGATAAGCCAGGTCCTGCTGACGTCTGCGGGGTGGGTGTTTGGATTTCTAAGAGGCAGGAGGTTACTCTCATGACAGCTTGCTGTGGAGGTTCTGTGGTTTGGGGTTGGGTGGTTTTTTTTTTCATATTCTGGCTGATGGGAGAAAGGAGTCACTTTTGTGGAAGCTCCGCACCCTCGTCACAGTCCGGTCTCTGTTCTCCTCTCTCTGCCCCTGGTTTGATTTGGGGAATTGGGCTTCCTCCTCTGCGACTGTCAACCAAGCTTCTTGAAGCTGCTCCCTGAGGGTATGTATGGAGGAGTGAGTTAGAGCTGCTTCATGGCAGCTTTGCTGTATTCATCGTGACAGCTGTGAAACCAATCAGGATCTTGTTAGATAATTGACAGCTGTAAAGAGGCAATAGCAGTGGCATCGCATCCGTCAGGGAGCTACAGAGAAGTGTGAAACTGAGGTTTCAACTTTTTAATAAGTGATAAAGAGAGAGTTCTTCCTCTGCAAGTATTCGTGGCTTACTTTTCTTCCAGAAATAACTCTCTAGTCAGCATGCAATTGCTGTTTTGTTTTGGTTTTAAACCCTGATCAAGCAGAGAGTGCATAAAGTTCTTGTTTGAATAGGAATCTTACACATGATGTTTGTGCAGACATACTGAACGTTGCAGACCTCTGCGCCTAAGGTCGGGTGAAGAAATGAAAATGCCTGTTTGGTAATGGGCATTTTAAAACTACTGCTTGCCTCGTGTGTGTTCAGAAGAGGGTTTGTTTTAATATTATTGCTGTTTTAATATTATTGCTGTTTTAATATTATTACTGTTTTAATATTATTACTGTTTTAATTGGTTTAAATCTCTTGTTACTTGCTTTTGATAAGCAGATCATCTTTGCCTTTTGGTGTCTTTTTAGGTAGGCTCGTTTGCATGTAGTTTAGACAAGCTTAGTATTCAAGACTTAGCTAAGCTGTGACTGAAGGTGTTTACATGTATTTTTCTACCAGAAGTCAGAGAAGGGGACAGGGAGTAGGCTTTTTACTTCTGAAGCACTCAGGTTGGAGATGAAGTGTGGCATTTCCAGCTGGGGCTATGTTTTTGCCTTCAGGAACAGGTCTCATCACCAAGGACTGTACAATACTTAAGTTTTGACAATGAGACTTGGAAATACCCTTTTCTTTAAACTGTAAACATCATGGTCTATTTCTTCACCCAATCTTGAATCAACTGTATTCTAGTCATGTTTTTTCATTGTATGATTCCTCAGAAAGAAGTATGCCTTTGTCTGCTGTGATTCCCAATGCATTTTGCTCTTTCATCTCTCCATAGAACAGTCTGAAATTAGCGTGATCTAAGGTGTTACAAAATCCACCATTACTTTAATAGTTTTTGCAATTGCATCTCTGTGATACAGTTCGCTTATCATCAGATTGCTTTAGCTTTTCTTTAGAACTGAAAGATTAGGACTTTGAAAGTTTGATGGAGTTTTTTTTCTGTCTTGGAGGTAAGGTGAACTAGCATTTTTGGGAAGGTGTACTGAAGATGTGGGGAAGTTGTGGGTATATGGTGTGTCGTGGTTTAACCCCAGCCGGCAACTAAACACCGCACAGCCGCTCGCCCACTCCCCTGGGTGGGATGGGGGAGAGAATCGGAAGGGTAAAAGTGAGAAAACTCATGGGCTGAGATAAAGACAGTTTAAAGTTTCCAGTTCTGGGCTCCCCAGTTCAAGAAAGATGAAGAGCTACTGGAGAGAGTCCAGTGCAGGGCTATGAGGATGATGAGGGGACTGGAACATCTCCCCTACGAGGAGAGGTTGAGGGAACTGGGCTTGTTCAGCCTGGAGAAGAGAAGGCTGCGAGGGGACCTTATAAATGCTTACAAATATCTAAAGGGTGGGTGTCAGGAGGATGGGGCCAAGCTCTTTTCAGTGGTGCCCAGTGACAGGACAAGGGGCAATGGGCACAAACTGAAGCAGAGGAAGCTCCAGCTGAACACGAGGAAGAACTTCTTCCCTCTGAGGGTGACGGAGCACTGGAACAGGCTGCCTAGGGAGGTTGTGGAGTCTCCTTCTCTGGAGATATTCCAGACCCGCCTGGACAAGGTCCTCTGCAGCCTGCTCTGGGTGACCCTGCTTAGGCAGGGGGTTGGACTGGGTTACCCACAGAGGTCCCTTCCAACCCCTACCATTCTGTGATTCTGTAAAGCAAAAGCTGTGTGTGCAAGCAAAGCAAAATAAGGAATTCACTCACTGCTTCCCGTGGGCAGGCAGGTGTTCCCCCATCTCCAGGAACGCAGGGCTCCGTCACCTGTAGTGGTTACTTGGGAAGACAAATGCCTGCTGTGAATGTCCCACCTTCCTTCTGCTTTCGCTGGCTTTATGTGCTGGGCCTGATGCCACGTGGTACGGAATATCCCCTCGGTCAGCTGGGGTCGGCTGTCCCGGCAGTGTCCCCTCCCAGCTTCTGCTGCTCCCCCAGCCTGCTCGCTGCTGGGGTGGTGTGAGAAGCAGAAGAGGCTTTGACTGTTCAGCAACAACAGAAACATCACCGTGTTATCACACTAAATCTCAAACACAGCACTATACCAGCTACTAGGAAGAAAATTAACTCTAACCCAGCCGAAACAAGGACAGGGTGAAGCTGTGCGTGTCTGGTCAGAGATGTGTGCAGATGATGATGGGCTTCTTGTATCCTTCAGTGGGAGCTGGATGAAGATATTCAGGCGAAAAGCTTTGTTCACATTTCACGCCAATACTGGTTAGAGGGGCATTAACTGTACTCGTGTTTCTGTTTTCCCTAGTGAATTGATTACATCTGCATTCCCTGAGTTCTAGGTAAGGAATTTGTCTAGAAGAATGGGTAGAGGGCTGTGGGTTTTTCGGAGGTTTTTTGTTTGTTGGGTTTTTTTTGTGTTTTGTTTTTTTTTTTACTTCCCCCAGCAGATGGGTTAGGATCTGGAGCACAGGAATCTTTTAAACTCTGTCTTTGGGAGCTGGAGAAATCCGATTCCTTTGGACATCTGTAATCCACCTTTATGATGATGTCGCATCTCAAAAATGCCAACTTCAAAAATATCTGCTGCAGTGCACGTAATATGGGATTTACTTTTTAGTTCAAATAAAGTAGAGCAAAGATAATTTTTTTTTCCTTCTGAGGGAATGGGGCAGGGGAAGAAAACAGGGAGAAACAGATCTCAGTTTCTGATCTGTCACCATTCATCTCCTTTGGCAGCCAGTCTGCAGACTTAAACACTGTATTCTTTGTCCCCAGCTTATTTAACCTCATTAATTTCCTATGAAATGCTAAATACTTGGGTTGCTTTGCTGGTGGCTTCTTCAAAAGAGTTCACTTCCTTGTACCGTAGGGAGGGGTACATGTTATTGAGTGGCACCAGAAAAACAGTTGTTACTAAAGCTTTGTTGAATGCTTCTGGCTGAACCAGTGGCTCTGCTGTGTCTGGGAGCATGTTCAGCTCCTCTCCCAGTTCTCCTGCTGGGGAGCCCTCGTGCATCAGCCAGCTCACCTGAGAGAGTTTTGATTAGTAAACTACACGTGGCTGGTGAAATTCTTTGCTGCCATCTGCTTGCATTTTGAGGGCAGTTGTTGCCAGTGAAGCAGAATTTACCTTGGCAAGGAATTTCCCAGGGAGGGACTTTTACTGGTAAGTGATAGAAGTTGCTTAGAAAGAGATGGGTGGATTCAGCTGCCTTGCAGACTTCAGGGGTGGTCTGTTCACATTCATACAAAGCAGCTGGCGTTCCTCGCTGAGATGATGAGCCCTTGAACCTAGATGCTGTGGCGCACCAAGGGTGACTGTTGGTGTGTGGACCTGAGGTTTGGGACGAGCATACAGTGAGTACCACCACTTCTGTGCTGGGTGCTTTGTGCTGATGGCCCTTGTGGAGGGTAATGGCTGTCTGGAGAAAGAACTCTAATAACCACCTTTACTCTTTGTACTTACACCTCGCTTGTGTAGTCTCAGAGTATGTACCACTTGCAGAATTACGGAGTACGTGGTGCTCTAAACAAAGAAGCTGTGCCGTTCTTTTGTGCTGATTGTCCAAGGCTTGGAAAGGGAAAGCATTGCATCTCTAATGGATTGTACAGAAATACTGGGTATTGACACCCTAAATATTAAGTAACATTTTCCTGTTTATGTATTTGGCAGGCAAGCTGATATAGAGAGTCTTCATTAAGCTCTCTAGATATTGTTGTAGTTTATAAATATTTATGGCAAGAGATTCACAATGTGAAGTGGCTCGCTATCTGCTCCGTGTGAACAGAACTTGGTCTGAACACAGTGATGGATGAGCTTGTCATTGTTTCTCCTTTTTGATATGTTCTCCTGTGAATCGGTTTTGAAAATAGGGTGGGGTTTTTGTCTCCTTGTGATTATCTTGTTACAGACCTTTCTGTTTCAATGCAAGTTGAAGTCCCCCACCAATTTTGACATGAAGTCAAACCTGTCAGTCTGTGAATAGAATGGGAATACTGTAATACCTGTTTCCATTTGATTTGTAATACACTTTTAAGAAAGTACCATTCAAAGTGTAGGTTAAAAGAAGCAGTGGTTTAGTTAGTAATACTTTGTTTCCTTTGCAAAGTGTTATGAACTATTTGGAGAAAGAAGCATGTCAGTTTAAAAGATGGAATGCTTTTTGAGCTTCATTATTTGTACAGAGAGAACAATAAGGAAATGTTTTTAATATAAACAGACATGGAAAATGGCAACATTTGTGCAGATTTTTTTAGTATCTTGTTACAGGATCACATTACCTAAATAGAATTACTCCCTCGTGATATAATCAATGTGGCAGAAATGGGATTATTGTTTTAATTCTGTTTATGAGGGCCATGTGTGAGCTCTTGATGTCAAATTTGAGAAGTAATCATATTTGAGACAGAAAATCTTAATCAACTAGCTACATAATTTTCCTTAATCAAAAATCTTTTGTTTTCCTTCTCTGTGATACCAAAATGTAATTTTCTCCTTTATATTTTTCGTCTTGCTCTTTCCCCTGCCTGATCTGTTCCCAGAATAACAACATAGTTCATGCATTTTGGGGGTTTTTCATTGGAGAGGTTTTTTTGTGTGTTCTTTTTGATTTTGTTTTTTTTAAACTGTTTATGCCTCCTCAATAATAAGCATTCTCCTCTGTCCTTTGTCAGAGAGTTCAGGCTTCTAGAAGGTGGCTGATGCGTTTGCTTGAATTCTGTAAGTTAAGGGGATGTGGCAGGTAACAGAAATGTAAGGTGGTGTAGAATTTCAGACTTTTTTCCTTTGTTCTGTCAAAGCAGTGAATAAAACTCTTGCTTGTACTCATAGTATTAGTGTAAATTAAAATGTTAACACTTTAGATATCCAAGCATCCTCCTCTCCACACGTGGATCAATAGAGTAGGAATATTAAGGATAATAGAAGAGTAGGAATTTGTAAACCTTGTAGTGACTCTTATCGTGCCTATTTGGAAAATGTGCTGGTGTTCTAAGCACTCAAAAACTTAACTGAGGCTCAACAGTTAGCCTTTACCCTGTAGGTAACAGTAAAATTAGTAAGTAAAATAATTCCAAGTTGGGTGGTTTTGTGTTTGTGGGTTTGTTTTTCTTTTGGGCTACCAGAAAGGAGTCCTGTTCCATAAGAAAAAGATGAGATTGTTCACCTTTTTCAAGGGATCCTGCATATGTGTGTGTGTTTTGGTTTGATTTGGGGGTTTGCTTTTTTTTTTTTCACGTGTCACTACACCTAATGTAAGCCTGTTGAAGATTTGACATTAATAGTGCTGGGATGTGAGTGTTTTTGAGGATTAATAAAATAAATCACAGAGGTCCAGCTGTGTTTCCCCAAAAAAAAAAAAGTTCAATAATTTTCAAGAGTCTTGGAGTATGTGCACCTCCTTCCTTGCCCTTTAAAAACAGTCCTTAACTGTTCTTTTGAACTGGAATTGTTATTTATTGTATTAATCTTTAGTAAACTTCGTATTCTTAAGAATTTGACTCTTTAAAGTGTTGTTTTGATTTGAGAACTTTTTTTCCTTTGGCTGATGGAAAGTTGTTTTAAACTTGCACTGTGAGTATATTCTTTCAGTTTTCTTATCAAACTATTTTCTAGTTCAGTGTGAATCTTTCATATTTTTGCAAAATTGTTGATACTCTCTTGTCTTGAAGAAGGTATTTTTCCTGCATGAGAAATTGACAACTTTTTCTGTTCTTATGGCTCATTCTGTCCTCCAGTGGGGGTATTTTGTGCTAAGTTCCATGTTCAGTCTTTGCAGCAATTTCCTGAGAGTGTTTTCTCACAAATGGAGTTCGTTACCCGATGTGCAACATCCAGTATTCACACAGAGCCGAGGTATCAGTTTATTTCCTATCTGCGTGGAGGTGGGTGCTCGGTGGTGTCTCCACAAAGCTAGCACGCCTGGTTGCAATCACATCACGTATTTATACAGTTAAAAATGTTAGTCCCACCTATTAGCCATACCCTCCTAACTATGAGTGGTTAGTTCTCTTCTCATTTGGTTTAAAGATACAGCACTCCTAAAACTTGCTACACGCGCTCAGCGAATGAGGGTCTCTGCTTGCGCCGGGGTCTCTAGCTCAGGGGGTGTGATTTTTAGTATTACAGCGAGGATAGTTTGTTTAAGGGCACTCTGCATCATTCTTTTGCTTTTGGCTCCAAACTGTTCAAAAACATCTTCGTTACCTTACGTATTCTTCCAAGATATTCTTTGTTCCCAAGGACAGTAGATCCTGATTAGACGCTCCGGTATCAGCCCCTCTTGTCAACATCTTGGCCTTCTGTGAATCCTAGACTACACATTCTAGCTAAATAATTAGGTCAGACTGACCTTCTGAGTACATCTGTACAATACTGAATTCAATAGACTACACTAGTGCATCAAAAATCCAAACAAACAAAAAACCCCAACCACAAAAGAGAACAAATAAATAAATTAAAAAGTTGTTTTGTTGGTTTTTTTTACCTCATGACACAAACTGACAGATTTAAGAAATAATTTTTACCTGCTAGGCCTGCCAGCTCAGATAAATGGCTGAAAGTCGTCTAAGGGTAGCTCGGTGCCTGTGAACTTACTGTCAATGTGGAGAAAGGCTTTGTTAGTTTGAAGGTAAACCAGGGTGGTGCTGCTCAGGGTGTGGATTTTCTGGTCTGTGTGGAACTGTTACCAATCTGGGCAAGACCCCTCGGCTGGGGCTGTTCCCACGCGGTGTCTGGCAGTGTAACTAGGGTCCTCCAGCTCTGGAGGCACGCGGTGATTGAGGGCAGAGAAGATTGAAGGGAAATGCTCCCAAGCTGCCCTCGACTGGATGTGCACCCCCAAACACACCTGCTGCCCAGGCTGGAGCAGCTCATGAAGGGTGATCGCTCCGGACTAGCAGCAAACTCTGGAGCGTTCCCCTCTCAGCTTGCCAGGGTGTACAAGGTGTATCTTGCAGCCTTCAGCCTTCCTAGGCTTTGAGAAGTGGGCTACCTCTGTCGCAGCATCACGGTGCGTCTCGGTGCTCTAATTGAGTGGAAGGACTTCATCAATGCACAGTCTTTCAACGGCTTCATGAGGGATGTGATAGAGGCTTCTGGTTTGTTTTCTTACTGTGAGAAGCGCTGTGGGAAATGAGGATGCCAGAAGGTGTGAACGGTAGTATTTTGTTTTAGCGTGGTCAGGTCGTCTTCTCTGTCATCAGACGGCTTCAAGTTTGGATTGCAAAATACCATCCCTGTTCAGATGTGGGACTCTAATTGGTGCAGTGCAGCAAAACAAGGTTTCTTTTTCTGCATCAGCAAAGGTGCACGCTCGGGAGAACTGTCAGAAACGTACCTTGCAGACAGGAGATGCTTTGCAGCGGTCTACATTCATACTCACTTTTTCATTAAACAGATTGTGTCGATTTAAGCATGGGTGTTTCCAGCAGAACTAGAGAAATACTGCCGATGTGCGTGGAACTGGTAGGACTTCATCTGCAGCACTGTTTGAGAAGCTGCGAGAGTGTTGAAGGAGGGTTACGAGGACACCTGAGGAAATGGGAAGTGTGATGTTGACATTCTGCAGACATTAATCGTGGTGCTACTCGGTGGCATACCCCTTTGAGCCTGCCTGCTTTCCAGAAGCTGCTGCTGGCCCAGGAAAGCATGCTGTGCTGCTGCCAGGTCACCTGTATTTCCTTGCCACTTTGTGGCTCCTTGTTGTAAGCAGCAGGGTAAGGACGGACGGTGGTAGTGTTACATGGCAGTGCAGCTGCGAGCAGATGCCTGACCAGGGAGCATGCCACCTTGCTCATCCTGGGCTGTTGGCAGCAAGATAGATTCAGCATATTAAGTTATAGAGATGTCAACTGCCAGTCAAAGTGGTGTGTTTTATCCCCACGAGAGTGCAATGGAGAGAACTTCAGAGCAGGAGAGTCAACGTTGAGGAAAGATGAGCCGAGTCACTTTTCCCAGAGGATCGGTGTGAGTGTACTGCCTAACGCTGAGGAGAGACGTGCTGTGATGATTTGGAAATTATCAGCTGCTAGCTCCATGGCTCTGTTGCCAACAGGATGATTTGACAGGCAATGCCTGCCGTTCAGAAAGTTATTTGCTTGTGACACGCTGGCGTTTGTGGTGTGCTTTTGCTAGACTGTGCCAGGTCTGTTGGCTTTGTATGCCCGGGCCTGGTATTTCTGTCCTTCCCTGTACTCTGGGTTTTTTCCCCTCTTCTCATTCTCTGGCCTGTGTCCTTCTAGTTCTTCAGTAAGAGAATTTTTTTCCTGTTATTCAGCAGGCTAAAGGATGACTTACTGCTTCTGTACCAGCAGGTCTTGCAGGATGTCTTGGTCTCTGCAGCTCCTATCTGCAACACGAACAGTAGAGGATTGATGCAGGATCCAGGTGCTGTTGTTGCTGCTTGGTGTCTTTGCTTTTGCATTGATGTTTTTATTCCTCATTCAGTGGCAAGCCTGACTGTTCCCGTGACCTTTCAAGCTAGCACCTGGACAGCCCTTGGATGGCTTTAGCATGTGGAGTACAGTTTAGGTTAGCTGAAAAGAGGAGAAAAGGTCGTCTCTGACAAGCCTGGGCTGCCTCACGCTTGTTTACTGAAGCCCTGGTTGTCTGCTGCGTCTTGCAAGTGTATTTGTGAGAGCAAGGAGGTTCAGACAGAAGAGAGCTCTCAGTTCATGGTGAAGGAGGAATGGGGGCTGCTGGTGTGTTGGTTCATTAGTTTGTGTACACAGTTGTGTGGAGTAAATCAGGAAAGATGCTGTGATAGAGCACTTGGTGCAAAATCCTGGGCTGCTGCTTGCTGTGCTGAAACTCTCGTGTGTTTCCTGGTGGGTTTCTTGTTTGTTTGAAGATATAAACCATCTCTGTATGTGTTTTTTGAGGCTGGATCCCTGCTTTTGGGGGAAGTTTATTTTCATTTGCAACTTGCCTCTCTTCTGATTTGAACCAAGTCTCCCAGGCGCTTATTCCCAGTGCTACCTCAGCCTTTTCCTTTTTGCTTCTCCAAACTGAGCAGCAAAACTCAAACATTCAGAGATAAAAAATACACAGAATTCCTTATAAGTGTAAGCAGTGATGAAGAAATTTGAAACCTGGGGAGTGAAGAGGGAGTCCTCACAACTGACTGTGCCAGAACCCTGTGTCCATCCAGAGTTTTTCCTGTGTTCTTGTGTTGGCTGTCTGTGGGACATCTTGGGAATGCAGAGGATTGTATGATGTAGAAGGAGTTCTGTGTATGGAATGGTTTTGAGGAGGTTACAATTAATACTCTTTGCTGGTTATCTGTGCCTGTTTATCTGCTTTTTCTTCTCTTGTGGGCTGAACGTGGGTGCATGTCATTCTGTCCAGGACTCTGGCAAATCCTCCATGCTTACTGTGCCTTGTCCAGGACGGCGTATATTTGCTCGGCACATCTCATCTCTGCATCTCCTCTTTTCCAGCCCTCATGCTTGCTATCCTTGTGGCAGCATGCTTGGCAGTATCAATTTACATTTAGATGCTCAGATTTCTTCAGCAAGACTTTTAAAAGACAGGGAGTTTTCTCTTCCCAGCTCAATGACATCATCTTCCGATGTGACAATCCATGGGTTTCTTACCAATGGACTCCTGCATGGATATTTCTACAAGCTGAGCGACTGGAGCATCTCTCCTACGAGGAGAGGCTGAGGGAGCTGGGCTTGTTCAGCCTGGAGAAGAGAAGGCTGCGAGGGGACCTAATAAATGCCTCTAAATATCTGAAGCGTGGGTGTCAGGAGGATGGGGCCAGACTCTTTTCAGTGGTGCCCAGCGACAGGACAAGGGGCAACGGGCACAAACTGAAGCAGAGGAAGCTCCATCTGAACATGAGGAAGAACTTCTTCCCTCTGAGGGTGACGGAGCCCTGGCCCAGGCTGCCCAGGGAGGTTGTGGAGTCTCCTTCTCTGGAGATATTCCAGCCCCGCCTGGACAAGGTCCTGTGCAGCCTGCTGTGGGTGACCCTGCTTGGGCAGGGGGTTGGACTGGGTGACCCCCAGAGGTCCCTTCCAACCCCGAACATTCTGTGATTCTGTGATTACTGGCTGGGCCACACTGGGATCCTGCTGTAGGTTGCCACAACTCATGGTGGCCACCTGTAGTCTGGCAGGTCCTGTTCTTAAACTGGAGGTTCACAAGCAACTGGTTCAACTAATTTGACAAACCTGATGCGGTTCTCCTTTTCCCTGGTGTGTTAGTACTTATGTTTATCTGATTTTGTTCTGAACTGGTTCTAGATGATGACCGGCTAAAAAATTACTTTTTGGCACATGAGGGAGAGCACAGTAGCCTTCTGCTGGTTTAGCTCCCTGCGTTGTCTTGCCGTGGTATGAGGCAAGTGCTAGTGCCAGGGGGAAAGAGAGATTGGGAACTGACAGCTGAAAGCAGAGCTGGGGAGAAAGGATGTGGCTGCAGTCGCATCTTGAGCAGCTCTAGCAGGCTGCCAGTGAAAGGGGGGAGAGCTGCTTCCCCTTGCAGCTCCTCGCTGCTTGGCTTCTGTTAGTTTTGGAGTTTGCTGGACCATTTCTTGAGTCAATTCAACTTGCTAACCCAGTCAAACCTTTCACTGATGTAATCATAGAATCACAGAATGGTTTGGGTTGGAAGGGACCTTATAGATCATCTGGTTCCAAACCCCCTGCCATGGGCAGGGACACCTTCCGCTAGACCAGGTTGCTCAAAGCCCCATCTGACCTGGCCTTGAGCGCTTCCAGGGAGGGGGCATCCACAGCTTCTCTGGGCAACCTGTGCCAGTGCCTCACAACCTTCATAGTAAAAAATTTCTTATATCTAATCTAAATCTGCTCTTTCAGTTTGAAGCCATTACCCCTTGTCCTGTCACTCTGTGCCCTTGTAAAACGTCCCTCTCCAGCTTCCTTGTAGGCCCCTTCAGGTACTGGAGGGCTGCGATAAGGTCTCCCTGAGGCCTTCTCCAGGCTGAAGAGCCCCAGCTCTCTCAGCCTTTCCTCACAGGAGAGGTGCTCTAGCCCTGTGATCATCTTTGTGGCCCTCCTCTGGACCCGCTCCCACAGGTCCCTGTCTTTTTTCTAGTGAGGGCTCCAGAGCTGGATGCAGGACTCCAGGTAGGGTCTCACCAGAGTGGAGCAGAGGGGCAGAATCACCTCCCTCAACCTGCTGGCCATGCTTCTTTTGGTGCAGCCCGGGATACAATTGGCCTTCTGGGCTGTGAAAGCACGCTGCCAGGTCGTGTTGAGTTTCTTGTCAACCAACACCACCAAGTCCTCAGGGCTGCTCTCAATCCCTGCATCCCTCAGCCTCTATTTGTGGTTGGGATTGCCCCGGCCCATGTGCAGGACCTTACACTTGGCCTTGGTGAACTTCATGAGGTTCGTGCAGCCCCACTTCTCGAGCTTGTCTGGGTCCCTCTGGATGCCATCCCTTCCCTCCAGTGTGTCGACCGCACCACTCAGCTTGGTGTGGTTGCAGACTTGCTGAGGGTGTGCTCAATCCCACTGTCCACGTTGCCAACAAAGTTGCTAAACAACACCGGTCCCTACACAGACCCCTGAGGAACGCCGCTCATCACTGGTCTCCGTTTGGACGTTGAGCCATTGACTGCGATTCTGTGAGTGCGACCATAGAGCCGATTCCTTGTCCACCGAGTGATCCATCCGTCAGATCCATGCCTCTCCAATTTAGAGACAAGGATGTTGTATGGTACAGCGTCAAATGCTTTGACAGGTAGATGACATCAGTTGCTCTTCCTTTATCCATCAGTGCTGTAACCCCATCGTAGAAGCCCACCAGATTTTTCAGGCACAATTTGCCCTTAGTGAAGCCATGTTGGCTGTCTCCTTATTTTCCATGTGCCTTAGCATAGTTTCCAGAAGGATCTGCTGCATGATCTTGCCAGGCACAGAGGTGAGGCTGACTGGCCTGTAGTTCCCTGGGTCTTCCATTTTTCCCTTTTTAAAAATGGGGGTTATGTTTCCCCTGTTCCAGTTAGTGGGAACTTAACCGGGCTGCCACAACTTCTCAAATATGATGGATGGTGGCTTAGGAATTTCATCTGCTGGTTCCCTCGGCACCTGTGGATGCACCTCATCAGGTCCCACGGACTTGTGATGATTTGAATCAGCTTGGGGAGGGCCCCGTAACTAAGTGAGGAGGTAGAACGGCGTTGCTGGGGGTTGGAGATGAGTAAAAAGGGTTTTGGGAAAATGAGAGAATGCTAACTGCTTTAACCAGGCTAAATTCCGTGTCAGTGAAAAAGAACGAGCATGTTGGAGGTAACACTGACCTCATGGCACCCAGAGGCGTCATGGATCATTGAAAGTGGAAAGGGAGCAAGGGGGAACTTGTGGAAATGGCCTCTGGACTAGTTAAAGAAAGGCAGGGCAAATTCTGACAGCTTAAAGTAGCCAATTAAACACTAAGAAAAACTGAAAAACATTTTTAGCTGGTAAAGTGATGTTTTTATGTTGGTTCATCACTTTGCATCCTGTGGGCCGCAGCATTTTCAAGCCAGTATCAGACGCTCGCAAATCCGATGTACAAAGAGAGACTCCAGTAAACAAGCGTCAGGGAAAACAAACTGAAGCGTCTTGGGGATTAGCAGCTTTCAGTGTGCTGGGGAGAGAGACGAGGGCTGTAGCCGAGAGAAATACTTGGTACAAGAGCTGAAATGCTGGGTGCTGATGTAACGGTAGGGTGAGAAAGGCAGTGGCTGGATTTCGGTACTGGATGTGGCAAGCTTAGGGAAGGTGCTGTGCGAATATCGGAGTTAGAAAGCGGGCTCAGTGACCCGCGATTGGCAGCAGTTTCTTATGATTTAAATTATTTTCGTTGCAGTTCAAATGTGTTAAACTTCAGGTTTTGTAACTTTTGTGTTCTCTAAGCAGGTTTCTTCCTGCTGGTGGATACAAAAAAGCTTATTTTCTAGCTAGGTATAGCTTTTACTTTGTATTGGGTACTAAATAAGCTACCCGTAGACCTCTCGAGTGATACAGGACATGGGAATATTCATTACCATTTCAGTTGTTGATTTCCAAGATAGGTGTTTTTACTTTTAAAAATGTGTACTTCTCTTCAATGTATTATAGTTTGTTGCAGTTAAAATATGTATTTTTATGATGTCTATAGAAAGGGGAATAGAAACATGAAGAGTTCAGCTTTGACTACACAAACAAAAAAAAAATAATAGGAGTTCTTTGTTCCATTGTAACTTAAACTGTGAAATAGTTGCCTAGCTTTGAAAGGGGTTTCTCTTGGACTTCCTCCATTAAGCTATTAGTATAGTTCATAACTGCATTATTCAAGAAAGCAGTCATTTCAGTGTCCTGTGCTGCTTTTAAAGTGAGTTATATGGGGCAGGATTTTCCTTTTAGCATTGCTGTTTGAGTTAAGTAGATGGTGAAGATGATACTAGGTACTACTGCTGCCAACTTCAGTAATTGGATTTATAGGATATTGAAACCCTTGTGTTTTCTGGGAAGGGTTGGAGAGGGTGGGTGAACAAACCTGGTTTTTATTATTTTAGTGATGCATGCTTCATTCCTGAGTGTTGCAACAAATTGGAAAGCTGAATATCCTCATCTGCCAGCCCTGTGGAACGTGTTACAAGTTGCGGCTTTGAATCAGCCCGCGTGAAGCCGCGCATCCGAAGTGTGGCTGTGTTTCTTCTGAGCCGTCGTTCACATAACTTGTATCGTTCATGACAAGGCCGTTTTCTGCAGTCCTTCCTCCGCCAGATCTGCGCTCCAGCGAGGAGCGGATCACCGGTGGGATGTGGCTGTGTTAGGCTCAGCGGTGCCTTCAGGCCTCGGTGGTCACACTTGACGTGCCTGGTGCTCCAGTTCAGCGCATGCTGCGTGCGTGGGCACTGCTGCTCCGTGTCGCACAGAATAATGCAGCCTGTACTCGTTTGTGTGGATTTAGCTTCTCTCGGATGCTAGGCAGGCTGTCTTATTAGAGAGAGCTCTGCCAGCTGGCTGCACGCTTTCCTGTGGTGCACTAGATGACACTGAGCTGGCTATTAACTAGATTCTTCAGGTTACAGTTGTATGCAGGCTTTAAAAAGCAGAGGGTTTTATTGCATATCTATTTCTTACCACTTTCAGTTTATTGAATACTTTTTTTCTGAAAAATACAGTCATCGTAAGCAACCTGCACTTCAAGAAACTCTGATTCATTTCAAATCTTTCAAGGGTGGGAAGTTATGCAAGGAATGGAAGGAGACAGCAAAGTAAGGTAATAAAACCACTTAATTTAAGGATTCTGCTTTCTAATTTAAAGAAGTCTACTCCATCCTCATGGAACTATAATCTCTAAACTGACTGTTTTGATGCACAATAAAAACTTGCTCTCAGGAGGGAATAAAATTTAGCATTATTAAAACCAAGAAAGCTTCCTCCCTCCTCCCATTAAAGTAACTTTCTATCTAACAATTGTAATAAATCAATTCATATTTAGTGTTTCTAAAATTAGGATGACAGCAGCCTAAACAGTTTAGGTTTGTGAGGTTTTTGTGGGGTTTTTTGTTTTTTTTGTTTTTTTTTGTTTTTTTTTTTTGTTTGTTTGTTTTTTTGTTTTTTTAAAGGAAGGAAGAAAGTAAAAAGCTTGCAAACATACATAGCAGAACTTATTTATTTGGAGGTAGATTAAGGAACTTCTTAGTTCCTTCAGCTTTTCCTGATATGCACGTGGCAGTGTCTTTGATAAACAGTTTTGTGGTAGTGAGGGGAGCAGTCTGATCTTGGAAACTGCCTTTTGAATTTTTTGAAGTGTGTGCTAGTATTTCTGATCTCAGTGTAAGTTGCTTATACAAGGAACTGAGTCTTTTCTGGCAGTGTAGCCCTTGGCATTATTCAACCACGCACATCTTTGGTTCTATAAATGTAAGCCTTTCGGTTAGGGCATATATCCTGCTAGAAGTTTAAAGTTCCCACCTTTGCTGATGAATAAATCTGCAAGTTTTTTCTTATATTTGTGTGGTGACAGGTAGAGTTTGCATACTGCAATGGATTTAAAAGGATGTGCTTGTCTGCTTTGTACAACTGTAGTATTTTTCTTAACCTTTTGTTGAAGTAGGAATGAGGCTGGAATTTCTATAATGTTATATATAGCTTGTGGTTAAGGACAATTAAATAGCCATATTATATTAAGAAACTATCTGTTTTCATGGTTACTACCTTTCATTAGTCATCTTGGGTGTTGCGTGTGAAAAATACACAGACCGTGCAAACTGATAGAGTAAGCAAATAAAGCACATAAAATAAAAGCTTTGTGTTCGACAGCTAAACAGGAATGGTAGACCTGAGTTTGAAAGAACTCAGTGTTGTCCATTCCTGTGGATTTATTTTTCTCCCTGCCGCCTCAAACCAACATCAACACTCGAAACCAACAATCATCTCGTGGTGTGCAATGAATTTTGTATTTGTATGTATTACATGTAAAATGTCTGAGATACATAATTTTGGAGAGTTTCACCACACAGAAGGCTTTGATAGCTTGACATGAATTATACTTTTATGGAAGTGGGGTGTATATTACTAAATTCTAGCAAAAAAAAAAAAAAGAATCTTTGCTCAGGTGGGCCAGCACTGAATGCTTAGAAAACTGCTTTCCCCTTGTCTTTCAGATTCTTATTTAAGCATCCTTCTCTGCAGAACAGTGTCATTTGAGCACTTAAAATCTCTGTTTTCTTTGTTGTCTACCTTCTTTAGTCTTATCTTAATAATGCACAGCCCAGAATAGTGAGCTGCTGATTACGAAGTTATTGTCTTGAGTTGTAGCGCTGTTGAAGGGCGTCGAGGCGGTGCTTTTTAGTAAAAAAATGTTCCCCCCACCTTTTTTAATTTTTTTAAAAAAATTCTTAAATTAGTAGTTATGGCCTGATGCACCATCATAGTGTAAGTTATACTTATGTATATGAGTGGTGTTAATGCATCTGTCTGTCTTCCCATCCCTTATTTCTCCCATTTAAAGCTGCCCCGCTTGTTTCCCCCACCTTTTTTTATTTTTTTAAAAAAATTCTTAAATTAGTAGTTATGGCCTGATGCATCATCATAGCGTAAGTTATACTTATACTTATGTATATGAGTGGTGTTAATGCATCTGTCTGTCTTCCCATCCCCTATTTCTCCCATTTAAAGCTGCCCTGCTTGTTCCCCGCACCTTTTTTTATTTTTAAAAAAAAATTCTTAAATTAGTAGTTATGGCCTGATGGACCATCATAGCGTAAGTTGTACTTATGTATATGAGTGGTGTTAATGCATCTGTCTGTCCTCCCATCCCTTATTTCTCCCATTTAAAGCTGCCCCGCTGTTGCTGTACGCGAACCGACGTGATCTGCGCCTGGTGGATGCTGCAAACGGGAAGGAGAACGCCACGGTGATTGTGGGCGGCTTAGAGGACGCAGCAGCAGTGGACTTCGTGTTTGTAAAGGGGTTGATATACTGGAGTGATGTAAGTGAAGAAGCCATTAAACGAACAGAATTCAATAAATCTGGGAGCGTACAAAATGTTGTCATTTCTGGACTTCTGTCACCTGATGGGCTGGCATGTGACTGGCTGGGAGAGAAATTGTACTGGACAGATTCTGAAACAAATCGGATTGAAGTTTCTAATTTAGACGGATCACTGAGAAAAGTTTTGTTTTGGCAAGAATTGGATCAACCCAGAGCAATCGCCTTAGATCCTGCAAGAGGGTAAGTCCTTGTTAAAACAAAATAATTACAAATTAAATTTCTGCTGCTACTTGTTTGTTGAATGATTTTAAATAGGCGGTGGGTACTGTTATTGAAGTTATCCTAAGCCGTTTCGCATTATTTGCTTCTCTTTTTATTGGTGTGATTTGAAAACAATTTGCACCTCTGAAATTGCATTTGTATTGGTTTGTGAACAACTAGCAATCAGCAGACCTTTGAAAAAAGTACTAGAAACTTACTTTGGCAGTAGTGCAGAAGATGAACAGAAATGGAGAAGTTCTAATGTAAAATCTGGTATAACTTGCTTGAAGGCCGTCAGCTGCCTGTGGACAGGCTTGTGACTCTCTGCAGTGTCAAGCAGTGGAATTTTTTTTGAGCTTTGTTAATTGATGATATTTATGCTTTATTGAAACAGCAGAAGTGAGAGAAATCAATACACTATATTAACAACAATTTGAGACACATGTTGGCACTTAAACAGAAAATATACAGAAGTGTTCCTCTCCCCACCCTTCAGGGAATTTTTGTTTTAAAAAGTCCTGTGTTTTGGCTTAGCCTGTTCTAGAACAGGTCTAATTCTTCTCAGCTCTCAGTTCAGTCCCTGGATGTGACCTACAGTATAATCTTTTTGTGCTGTTCTTGGGACGATGCTGCGGTCGCCAGCAATGCTAAATTCAGTGGTGTATTGGTGATGGGATGTAAATGGCTAGCTTGAGGTTATCCCATAAGTGGTCATCTGTGATAAAGTGACTGGTCTCCTGAGGTGAAAGACTGATGGAATATCCTGGATAATTTGTAATCTTTTGATAGCTTTATAGATCTTATTTATACTATCTTTGTTTTTTTCTGAACAAGCAAGAGTATAAATATGTTGTACTGCCATTTCGCCCTTTTTTTTGTCCACTTTTTTGGGGGAGAAATCAATGCATTCTTTCCTTGGAAAGATGAGGGCTGTTTTAGCTGCTAGCGTCGTCTTTACATTATAATTTGTTGAGCTTGCATGTTTGGGTCTTGTCCTCCAAAAGAAGAAAGTCTCTTTGTAAAACATGGCTTCTTTCCTGAACTTCATAGAAATACCATATCTTGAATATTCTCTTCCACAGTTTCAGTATGCCTTTGACTATATATAAACAGGAAAGCTGTTTCTTTTGTATTATGTTTCCAGCTTTGGAAATAACAAAAGGATGGATTTATGCTTTTCCTATCACTTTACAACTTATAAATTGGAGCCAATGATAGCATTAGTTTTATTTTACTGGATTCTAAAACCACTTAAGAATGCAGGAAAAGATGTAACGCTCATGCCCCTTCCACCTACTATCCCAAAACTGAGAGAGAAAAGGAGGCAAAAACACAGTCAAAGCGTTTTTTATTTGGCTTGTAGCCAGAGAGACAGATTCTTGTTAGTTAGGAATAACACATGGTTGTCAAGCCAGTTGGTCTTTTTTAGAAGAGTATTTGTATTTTCCGAATATGTACAGTAATATGCTCAGTGATCAAAACTTGATGATTGCATACTCTTGCACTCTTTCATAATACTTCACAAGAAGAGGAAACTACAAGAAGAAAAATGAAATAGATCAAAGGTAAAGTGAACTTGTAACTTTTTCCATACTGATGATCTGTTAAAGCAGCAGGAGTAAACACTTCAATATGCCTACATTCAAAACAACTCAAACATCAACCCCTCCTTCCCTAAAACAAACAACCCCCCCCCCCAACCAAAACAAAAAACCTCCAACAACTGTAATTGAAGAACAAAATATTTTGTTTTAGAGGTCACTTTCTCAGTTGTTATATGAAGGGCATGTTTTAGGAAGGTAATACAACAATATATCCACTTCCTGTCTTACTATATTGCAGTTGCAAAAATTGCAATTCTCTTACACAGTTTTGTGACAGAAAACCTCTCAGCTTTTAATAAATCTGGTTACATTTCAGAACTTCCTCCAAAGCTTGAAACATAGATGGAAGGGTGGCATGAACACAGGGGTATAAATAAATAATAATTTAAAAATCCTCAAACTGCTCTTGTTTGCATGCTTCTTTAACTAATATTTACATTTTTTTAGCCCTGTGAATGTCTTTTGGTTTCACACTGTTGCCTGGCAGACAGTGGTAGGAATAAGCCATAAAAGGATCTAAGAACAGTTAATAAAATCTGAAACTTGGAAAAGCAAAACCCCTCTCATTTTCCGGCAGTCTAATCCGTCTTCTATTATGCTTACTTGATGGTTATTCCAGATACAGTCTCATGAACTGTTGCAAATCGTGAGAAGAAATGATTTAGCAGCAAAATTTACACCAAGGTCATCAGTACCCACAAATTCAAGATTTCATTAAAGTTCCTGTCAAATGTAGTAGATCTGAAGTAGGAGACATCAAGTACTTCACGATCGAGTTGATTTAAGTACCAAACTACTTGTCTGTTCTGTGCTTGTGTGTAGAAGTATATTTATTAGATGTATCTCTCTTACTGAAAGCATGAGAACGCGTGCTTTGAAATGAAATGTTAAGGACAGTATAAGCTAGCACAAATGTGTAGTCATGAATAATGCATTTTCTTGGCATTGTCCCATGCAGAAAAAATTAACTGTTTCACCAACACAAGACCAGAGTCTTTCTAGCAATCTGTCTCTTGTAGGATACTGTCGTGGTTGAACGCGACCACTGGCAAGTAGGACCATGGAGCCACTCACTCGCTCCTCCTGCCCCCAGTGGGATCAGGAGAATGTACAAGAGGTAAAACTCATGGGTTGATATAAAGACAATTTAATAAGACAAAAAAGAAAGTAATAATAATAATAAAGAATGTGCAAAGCAAGAGATACACAAGACAGTTTTTCTTGCCAGCCAATGACCAATTGCGCAGCCAGTCCCCAAGCAGCGATCGCGGAGCTCCCCGAGCTCATGGGAAAAGTTCAGACTCATGGGAAAAGCTCCTGCCCCGGGGCCAACCCCCATTTATAAACTGAGCATCATGTCCATGGTATGGAATACTTCCACTGACCAGCCTGGGCTGGCTGCCTGGCTGTGCTCCCTCCCAGTTCCTGCACACCTGCTCATTAACTGGGAAAAGTCCTTGATTTCACAGGAACAACTGAAAACATCAGTGTATTATCAACATTCTCCTCATACTGAATCCAAAACACAGTAGCTACTGGGGAAAAAAATCATCCCAGCCGAAACCAGGACAGATACTCAACGTTTGCTCTCTGAAGGTCACCGCTCAGTGCTGTTGTGGTAGTTCAGAGGAATATGATTGGGCTCTTTTGGAGGGTGTTACAGCAACGGTAGCAGCGGTTAAAGAATAGCTGGTTTGGGTAGCCTTTGCTGCTACTGCCAAAACCATCTGAGAATTGTGTGTGAGGTTGTACGTGTGACTGAGATACTGGAGTAGAAGTTAGACTCGGTTCCCATGCCTGTTACCAATAATGAGAAATGCAATACATTTACTCACGGAAAATATTTCTCAGTTGGTAACTGAGACACGTCAGGCAAATCTAATTTTTGCTCTGGTATTTTTGTTTAAGAATCCTTCAGAATCTAAAATGTCTAAACTCCTCTTACTTGCCACCTCCTACGTACATTTTGAGATGTGAGCTTCTCATTTCTCACGTTCATACATGATGACTTGCTTTACTTTTTTCTATTTCAGTTGTCTTGATACTCAATAAAATATTGTGTGTGAACCAGGAGAGAGAAGAAGGGGCCTCAGATGATGAGGAAGGGAGTTGGGTGCTTGTTCAGCCTTCATTTGAAGTGGGCTGGGGGGTTTCAGAGGAGTTTCAGGAAGGCGGCTTGGTCCTAGTTATGCTTCCTGAAACTGTTTATTCCTGACCTGTGTTAAACATGAGAGCCTCTTAATAAGATCAGCAGCTGGGAATAACACATACTCTGACACATTAATGTTGATTTTCTTTTTTGCCAGGGGAAGACCAGGTGTTAGACCACCAAGTGCAGGAGAGCACCAGATTTAGGAACTGCTCACGTGAAAGTTGAGTGAGTGGAAAAGAGGTTTTTCTGCTTCAGCACTCAAGATAAAAAAAAAAAAGCAAGCATATCTATTCAGATTCTTAAGCAACTACTGCTTGAAAATGCAGTATTGCATATTTGTACTGCTGTTTTATTGTTATTTAATTTGTACTGCCCTTTTGTCCTCAGGGAAAACACATCATTGTCATTGTTGTAGTTCCCCAAAAATTACTCTTTAGACAACTTCATCAGCTTTCTTCGTAAGAACTATCAAAATGAGCTGGCTTTTCTCACATCTAGATGTCTTGTTGACCACAAGGGGAATTCTAAGTGCCTCCTAGAAGTGTTGACTAATTGCTTACTTTTCAGGACGTGTTTTAAATCCAGTGACTCTGTAGAGTTACCTTAATTGCTGAACTCTTGTGAAGTTTTTGGGTCGTAAAGGTTTTCAGTTAATGAACGGAATTGGAGTACAAAGAGCTACAAGGCTTTTTATGACAGCTGAAGTTGATTCCTGGATGAAGTACTTCACGTGTTGGGGAAGGTCTTCACATTTAACGCGTACCCCTCCCCCAGCAGACTTTGCTCTTACGTTTTTCATGCGAAACCTTTGCAGGGAATATGTGTACTTTCTTCCTTTATGGATCCATTTCTTTTGTTTCTTTGAAAGTTGCAAACTTGCACCTGAGCGTGTTGAGCACCAAAGCAATGGTAGTGCAGGCCTTACATGCGCACATCATAACAAGAGATTCATGGGGACTGGTAGTATTTGTTGCTAAGTGGTAGATGTTATACAACAATATAAGGAAAGGAAAATGGACGGTTCTAGTAACAGTCACCGTGTCTTTGATTTGGGGAAAAAACTTTTAAAAAATGAGAAAAATCAGAATTTCTTTGTAAATTCACCCATTCAGTGAAGGGTTTTTTGTTTGCATGGAAGTTAGCATTATATAAAATAGCACCTTAGATGTAAATTCCAAAAATAATGCAAATAACTGAAGGCTTTGCTTCATAGTTTCTTTTGCACGATGCCACCTCTCCCATGAACAGATTGCTTCCGAAAATCTCTCTGCTGCTCCTCTGCTGATACTAACATATTTCATAGGCAGCAGATTAGTGCACTCAGCTAATCGTTTGCTGTATAGCTTGGCCTGTGCAGTGAGGAGTTAATTTTGAGGTTTTGTAGGTGACTTAATATGCAAGTGTTAAGCTGATAGGAAATCTGCAGACTGCTGTGGTGTTGGCACATAGATCTATAAGTTGTATTTAATCTCTCTTCGCCTAAGGAGGCTCTGTTGATCAGAAGATGTTGTTGGTTTCAGATACATCACTAAATTCTGGTAACAGCTAGGATATTAAACAAGCCAAAAGGTGTTTTTTTTATGACTTAAAGATAATGAAGCTAACATGAAAGATTGCCATAGTATTGCATAGGTTGTCCTGATGACACTGCGTCAGGAGTGGGCTGCCTTGGCTCTTGAGCTGCTTGTAACTCTTGCAAGATGTAAAAATCAGCACCGGTGTCTCTGGTAGCCCGGATGATCCTAACACAGGGACTGCTGGGTGACCTGAATCTTTAAGCATGGGAGACTACAAATCAGAGAAGATTGCCTAGGCCAGGATTATACTGCTGGATTCAAAACTTCTGAAGTGTGAGGTGTTTGGGGTTTGGCTCTTGGTCCTGTGAAGATCTTTGTGGCTGCTGGGAACAAGATGAGACACTATTAATTTTCTGTGATAGCATTGGATATTAACTCTAGGTTTTATGGGTTTGTTTTATTTTAATCTCACTGACAGTCTGTTCATTCTGAAAGGTTCTCTCAGAAAACTTTTCAAGGTTTGAGATTTCTCGTGTGTGGTTCATGTGATGCTAGTTTCCAGTCCAATGCTAGGATATTTCCACATGTCTAGATGCTAAAATTGTAAAGGTGTCATTTTATTGCACTGCTCAAAATGTTGTTTTCTTGCTCCTTCTCTCTTTTCACCTCATCTGGAGGAGGAGGTGAAGGTATGTAACCAAAAAGTAACCAGAAACCCACATATTTAAAACAGAGAGAAGGCTTGGAGAGGTGACCTCTCTTGTAAATCTTGCTGTGCCGGTTTTATATGTTACTGCCATTGACTGCCTATCCTCACCTTACTGCCAGAGGTTGCCAGGAACTCAGAGGAACATATCACTAATATATTCTTTTAATGTTTCAGGCCTTTTACCTTGTTTTCTCTCTGTGGAAGGAGATGGGAGAGATTTGGCTTGTTGGAAATCAAACTAGAGTGCACAGAATTGATTTGTGCAGGACAAACCTTTTTCACATAGACTCAGGTATCTTGAAGTTGTAGATCCTTTTAGCTGTAGGGAAGTTTGAAAATAGCCTTTCATCCCTACCTCCTTCGTGCAGTGCTTGGGCTAGAAAACAAGACCCTGGACTTCATCAGTTGAGGTCTGTGCTTTCCCTTCTGCCAACTTTCCTGTGAAGAAGCTAGTAGCATCTTGAAGCACTGTAGAGTTTGTTGAAAAACTAAGCTCCTTTCCTTTTTTTAACTCCATGTCTTCAGTTTCAGGCTTGTTCTGGTGAGGCATGTGATTATGGTATATTAAATGATAGTCTGTTGATAATTCCAAGTTACACTGAAAGGATGATTTGGCCTGTCCCTAACGCGTACCTCAGTGCTGCAGTGGCAAGGGTGATAAGAGTTAGTAAACTTTATGTAACTTGCTGTAAGGTACCAATGTATACTTCAGATATTTGCATGCAGTGTTAGTTTAATAAGTTAGAATTAAGTATTTAAACTGAGGTAGTAATTTTTGGGCTGTGTGAATAACCTCTGGTGATGAGTCTTTGGGCATGTTTGTGTTTATCTGCATTTTCAGTCCCTGCAATTATAACTTAGCATCTAAGTCTAGACTATGGAGACCTGTTGTATTTAAAAAAAGAAATTGTGAACAAACAAGTTTTCACTAACAACATTTCGAATGAAGCTTTATGCTGAGTGAAAATGATTTTTAAAAGTATGATTTTAGACTTCTGGTAAGCATTACTAGCTAGATGTTAATTAAAAAATGTTTGTTCACACACTTTTAAAAATTAAAATAATCCGAAGACACGTTTTAATAACTATTAACAGGAACTCAAAGGGGCCATATTAATTTACAGTAGAGTTATAATCTGATAAATTGTTCGTTCTGCATTCTTGCTTGAGAAGCTCAAAGTAGCATTGCTGTTAAGGAAGCAGAGTGGCTTTAAAGGAACGTCTGTGTTATTTCTGGGGAAGGGGCCAGAGTGAAAAACAAAAACCCAGAAAACAAATAATCCTCATCTCCCCTCAAATATAACTTGCATAACTTGGCAGCGTTTGTCAGGAAATCATTACTTCTGAATCCATGACATCTAATAAGACTTGTAGGAGAGGGCTTTCAATTGCTCACTAAAACCACTGCAGCTGACTTAGCTTAATAATTGCAAATTGCTGCAAGAAATTAGCTTTATACTTCATCGTAGCAAAAAGTTTTGTTTGTAAGCTATTATTTCAAGGCAGGATGATTTTTTTCAGAAATTATGATCAGCCTTGCAGACAACGTGTGTTAAAGCAGATCTGCACCGGAAGAAATTATCAGTGAAATTAGCCTGGAGCAGATACAGCTTACTGCAGTGTAGTTTAAACTTTCTTTGTTCATCCTGCGACCATCTTCTTCCCTTTCTAAATAAGCTTCACTGTCAAAAACACACTTTCTGCCGTAAGCTGAGATGATACTCATAGTTCTTGCTGTGATGTAGTGGCCAACGTATTGGACACCCAGCAAGTGCCTTTGCAGTGAAACGTATGGTGTAGACTCAGCCCGAGTAGCAGGGGGTAGGAGGAGCGTGGTAGAGTCTGGCCGCCTTGTTACCGAGTCTGCTTGTCCATGGGCTTGTGGAGTGTGCAGATGGAAGGAGGAATGCTGGATGAAAAAAATCTTATGTTTTCTTCACTGAAAATCAAGATAGGGTTGGTTGGTTGTAGGTTGGGTATCCCACCCGCCACATGTTTTGGGGTGTGACTGAGATGTGTCCGTCTTAGAGTTTAAAGCTTGGTGCAAGCTGTGGACCAAAGGTTCTGATCTGCGTTGTAGAAAATGGAGCAGAATGTCGCCTTGGTTCCTCTGGAGAAAGTTGGTCGTTGGATTTGTTGTTGACGAAAAAAGATTGATTTATGGCTCATTTCTTGAAGAAGGCTGATAAATCCACTTGCTAGCATGATTTGAAACAGACTGGTAATATTCTTTAAATAAACTATGGGTTAAGTTTGTTTAAAAAATGAAAATCATAGCACTCAGCTGTATGAAAGTTCAGCATGATGAACAAAGAAAAAAAGTCTATAGAAGAACTGTCGTTATTTGGCTGCATTCCTGGAAAAAATCAGACTATCCCTGTGGAGAATGAATGCGTTTCAGTACTGTCTTCTCTGTAGAGTGGTCGGATAAAATGCCATGGGATAATACAATGTACAGAGGACATTGAGCAAATGCAGCTTTTACAGTGCGACTAGTGAGACAGGAGGACATACCAGGGACGCAGGTTGTGAGGTGGTCTAATAAAATACCTAAAGAAGTGTTTCTAGCACTTGTGCCGTGACCCTGGGACAGGAGAAGATGGCTCATGTTACAGTCAGCGTGCCAGGGTTGTTAGCTGGGCCTGTATCTGCAGTGGTACAATCCTGCTGTTTCAGGGTCTGCGGATAAAATACCTGAAAAGGAGCTGAGCGAAGCAAAAGTTGGTGCTTTGGGGTTCTGCTTGGGGAATTACTCCTTTTAACTCTTTGCTGTATTACTGTAGCCTCTGAGTTTCTGGTCTGTCCATTTCTGCAGTATAGGATGCCCCCTGCCAGGCTGCTTTTAAAACATCTGGCCCATTTGTGGGTGTTTCGGAATAAAAGAAAGCGGTAGGAAAACCCGGGGCTTGTCTGTGGGAGCAGAGTCACCGCAGATGGGCCAGTGACGCTGCTCCGCAGCGATACTCCAGCTGTCCAGCTGTGTGCTTTAAATGCGTGTGTCTGGGTGAGAATGTATGTGTCATATGCATTTGTGTGGTGTCTGTGTTTAGTGAGTTGTATCTTATACTTCAAACACGCTAATTCTGTTGTACCTTAAAACCTAAAAAAAAATCCAAAACCGACCCCTAAAATATCTCCCCCATTCCCCCCCAAAAAACTCCCAACATCTCAAACCCCCGTAAATGTGGAAACCTTTCTTTCCTTGGGCTGATGAGTAGGAATATGAAGAACAGTAACACATTTTCTGGACCTTAACGCTTTAATTAGAATCCTTCTAACATAACTCTCTTTAAAAAAAAAAAAAAAAAAGAGTCAGCATCCATTCTGGGTCTCTCTCTTCCCTTCCCTCCTCCTTTCTTTCCCCAGGGTTGTTTAACACATACTTTACATTTTCATTTCTCATGGGAACCTTGTAGTTGCTCACTTTTACATCTTAATTCAATGTTTCAGCATAAAGTATTGCTTGCGTTAAGTTTTCTCTGTCAATTCAAGCAAGAAGTGGTAAAGATAGGAGATTATGCAACTAAGAGCACAGTTAAGTGGGAGAGCTTTTTTTCTAAATAAATCTATGTAAGTGTGAAATTTATTTTTCTTCTTTCAAGGATAAGCATTATCTCTGCTGTGGCAGGTTGTTAAAAATTATCCTAAAATTAAAGAAAGCTGACTTGCAAATTCAGCTTGCATGATTCTTTTGCTGTGTATTGTAGTGATGCATAGAAATATCTTCCATTCTTGAGTAGAAGGTTATTTTACTAAAAATGCATTTATTTGTTGCAGAATAAAACTATATCTTATATCATTGTCTAACTTTTAGGTTAAACTCTGGCAAACTTCTGACTAAGCTGCAATAAAAGATGCTGTTTTGATACTTATTTTTGATTTTCAGCATGCATTTTTCTTGTGTACATTAAAAAAATCTTTCTGTGAAGTAGATGTTTAGATCTAGATATAAGCATGGTTAATCTGAGGTAAAAATTAAGTGGGGAAAAAAAATTGCTCAAGAGGTACACGTGGTTTATAAAATAGTGGGCTCCAGTAGGTCTCAAACTGTAAGAAGATCCTGGAAGAATGCTTTCAGATGTGTAAAAGAAAACTTGCGTATTTCTTACCGTAAACACTTGAAATATGATGGAGCTTGAGCAGTTGGTAACAATCTGGAGTTGTCTGGTTTTATTGCGTGTGTGTGTATGTTTGTAAACTGGTGCTTCACCTGATCAGGAGATCTCACACAAATGTTCTGTCGCCTACAAAGCAGGGCTTCAGCGTTGACTTTACTGTGCTTTCCTGGTTAAACAATTTGTTGCTTTCTTGCGCTAGCCTGACACGCTATTTGAAACAGCATTTAATAATGTGCTTCTTGTGGCCAGAAGTGATGGCTGGAGGTTCTGACTGGGAATTTCTATCGGCCCCTAGACGTGCATAAAGTAGTCGCTTGACTGAGGAGAAGGATTGCTGGCTGCGGTGCTCAAGCCAGCGCTCGTCGTTGAGCTGGCAGGCGCGGAACGGCTTGGCTAAGCAGTCGATAGCGAAACCAGAGATTTGTTTTAGGAAAGGTCTGATCGCTGCTCATAACCACTAAAAGCTTTAGCATTAAATAAATTATATAGTCCTAATCAACGTTTTATAGCTACAAACCAAATTTGGATTTGAAGGGAGGGATGCTATGAAAGCATGAAAGTACAATGTGTTCTTGAGGTTCGACACAAATTTGTTCCTTAACTAGGGAAGAACTGTCTACTTGCATAAAAATGTGCTTCTATTTCAAGGCAGAAAGGAGACTTAGAAAACTGTGAGTTTCTGAACAGAGGTCTTTATATTAATATATTAATTTTAGCCTTATTAAAAGCAGTGAAATCTTACCAGTTTATGTAACCAGAGCATTTTGCCCATTGTTTAGTAAGTAGCCAAAGGGCAGTCTTGTTCATCACCGTGAACATGAAGAGGGGCTCTTTGCTCCTGGTCCCAAGTTCCCCCTTCTGGAGCAGATTCCCTATAAACTGTGGCCCATGGTCCTCTTGCTGCATGGTCTGTCTTCTCTACATCCCCCTTCATATAAAATGGATGCTATCACCCGGTCTTATGCAGATAATTAGCTAGTGAATGTTAAAAAAGGAAAATCCAGGTCAGAATGGAGAGGATTTCTATGCATCAGCTTTTAAATGTCCAGCAGGACATTCCTGAAATGGAGCCAAGCAACAACTGGGAGAACGGCTCCGTGATTTTTGAGTTTTGGTAGGCTTTACGGTCATCCAGGGGCTGCACAGAGACAGAAGTCTTTCCATTTTCGTCAGTGAGAACAGGATTACAGATGCTAAACGGCCACCCGTGCAACAGGGTGGGAAGATGAAGATTTTTGAGCTCTGGTTCCTATTTAAGTTCTTTTGTCTCTGTCACTCTTCTTTTGAAGCCTGGCCCTCTGCAAACAACTGCTAGTAATCTAAAGTTGAAATCTTATGAGTAGAGTTTCTCATGTGTGGCTGTGAAAGTATTAGTTGTCTTCTGTGATTCTCTGAAGCACACAACATGAGACAGACTGGGGATTTGTGGAGTTTGGGACTTTTCTCCCCCACCACCTGCATGGTTTGTAAAATCTCCAAAAGCATCTTGCCCGTTCCCTTCATCCTCCTTCTAAATCACGTATTAAAAGTTCCTTTAGAGAATTTGATGTGTGGCACCCTAGAAGTACATAACCTGAGCCAAAACTTTGAAGAAAGAGATGTGACTTTGTAAAGATGGTGGGCTGCCCCACGTTTGCCCACGTGTGCACGCACGTGGCTGCTGACGTACGGAAGTGTGTGTGCGCTGGAGACTTGCGATTGCTCTGTTGATCTTGACAGGGCTTCTCATGCAAAATTAAAATCACTCAATGCAGTGACTGCTCTGAGCTTTTCACCTGAAAATGTGGGATTTCAAAGGTTTGGAAAAGCAAATTGCGCAAACTTCCTCTCCCCAAAGGCAGGGAAGAGGTGGGGAGGGTGGGTGATAAAGACATAAAAAATCAATTATTAGAGCTACAACCAGCTCATCATTAAGGGGACCTTTCTGGGGAGAAAATTGCTAAAAATGGGGGCTGGAGGGAGCTTTGCATTAATATTTTACTGCAGAGGCTGTGCAAGCGATCATCTTCACTGTCAGAAATGTGCAAAAATGAAGCAGAAATGATGGGAAAAGCTGCCTTTGTACTTGGAGGTTTTGCAGGACCCAGAAAAAAATAGAAAACTTAAATTAGAAACTTCTTAAGATAGTCTAAAAGTAACTTTATGAAGTAAAATTTGTCATATTGGGAAAAGCTTCCTGACAGCTCTTTTATAGACTAGCAGAAGTCCTATATTTAAAACTAGACGAAAGGAAAGAAAGCGACCCTGAAAAATTAAATAGGCTTAAAGAGAACTCTCCTGAAATCAGGTAGAAGGTCATCTATGGTAGTTACTTGATACTTAAACCTTGACTTGAGTGCTGCCTATCATATTACAGATTAAGAAATCTAGTTTTAGGCTCCTGCTTGTGAGTGATTTGGCATAAGACTCTTCTATTGTTGCTTTCCAAGGCTGAGTTTGTTTGGGGATTGTCATTCCTGAATTCACAATTGCCTGCTCAAGTAAGAAGACAAATTCTTTGTGCCAATGAAAGAATCTGCAGAGCCGGTTAACTATAAAGTAAATTAATGAAGTGACTATGTTAAGAAAAAAAATAATTTTGTAGTAATCGAAAAGTCAGTAATATTCTGAAAGTAGTTGTATTCAGTGAAGTTTCTGCATTAAAAGGATAGCTGGAAGGAAATATTTGCATTTTGAAGTTGAGGAAGATGAGACTTTTTAAAAAACATATATTTATCAGTATTACCCAATTGTGCCTTTCTTCTTCTCTCTGTCTCTCCCTCTCCCTCTCTCTCTCTCCCTCTGTCTCTACAACATTTGACCCCACCATGTACACCATCCTCTTTTCTGACTTGAAATTTTCGACATATGCTTTACATTCAACTTTTTGAGGGACTTTATGTAAACGTAAACAATAAACATCTCCTCTGGGGCTGTGGCTTTTAAGTGTTTTTCTTTCTGAAGTTCCGTTTTCCAAAGTATCTTGAACGTGGTTCTTGGAATTGGTCTTGTGAACTGCCTGGCTTTTCAGGCTGGCTTGTCGTAGACTGTGAAGCTCAGACAGATAAAATCATGGCACTAATAGCTGTTTTGCCATAGCAGTGGTGAGTATTCTGCTTAGGTAGAGAACAGCGGTTTTGCACAAAAAGAGTTTGTGGCATTCCAGTGTCCAGACTGAAATGATTGTTTTCTTAGTGCAGGACCTAGATGGTATATAAAACTTCTTTTCAGGAACTGTTGAATGTTAACTTCAAATGTTTTCCCCTGAGATGGCAAAGGATATAAGTAAGCTTAATCTATGTATTTTTTCTGTTAAATAAGGAAAGACTGGAATCGTATATAAAACAATGTAAGGGATGACTGCTCTCCCCTATGTAAGTATATGCCAAATCTGGTGAATAAAATGGAGTTCTGCTGAGAATTTGAAAAAATGCATGAGCTAGATAGTGAGAACGAGTATCAGGTTAATTCTATGCTTGATAATGTTTGTTATTTTTAGTTAAAAGAATGGCTACTTTTTACTTTTGCCCGTGCATCTTCTTGGCAAATGTATTGTTCTGGTGAACCATGAAACTTGCCATTTTCATCATTCTCTGTTGCTTCTCGATAAGCTTCCTTCGGTGTGATCGTGGTCAAGAAGCTCACATGAGCGTAAGACACAGCTTGTCAAACATATGTTCAGTGAGTGCTTGACTAATGTTTTTTTGATGGAAAAATTCTGGCTTCTTTTTTAGAAACAATAAGAAAAATCTATGGGAACAGTTGGCCTTTTTATGACTGACTTTGAAGATGTTACATGACTTGTTTCTTCATTTCAGCCTGTCGCTCTGGAATTACGAAGTCGCTAAGTTCTGGCATCTATTTTCTCAGTACTATCAAGAGCTGTGTATTAATCTTCACAGAGGTAGTTTGGTGTTTTCTTTGCATAGCTAACTCTAGTCAGTCTTTAAAAATAAATAATTTAATGCTCCAAAATTCTAAAATGATACAAACAATTGGTGTATCCAGGGAGTCCACAAAAAGGTTGTAGGCAAACTGCGTACTGAACAAACCTTTTGACCTTAAATCATTTCATTCCACCTAGAATTACCTTTTTCTGCATAACTGAAGACAACACTGTTTTAAGGCAGTTGTGTTTCTGTGCATGACAAGAAATCAAGTAAGTTAGTGAAGTGGTAGTTTATGGCCTGGTGCAATCTCCTCCTAGACATTTGTAGGCTGAGTTATGCAATTCACATGCCCTGGTATATAGTTCATTTGGTTACAACACCTTCTGCAGTGTTTCAGCAACAGGAACTGTTGACGAGAATGGCCATGCCCGATTTTATTTCAGAGCTTAAGTGTCGTAGTTATCCAGGACCTTTTTTCATGGATAGGTTTGTTACCCTCTTTAGGATTTGAGGTGCTTGAAGTTCTCAAAAATGTAAATTTTCTGTGATCATCTGGTGAGTTCAGAGATGGTCGTGGGCATGGGCAGCATTCTGGTTGGGGGCATAGAGTTGCCTTTCAGTAAGGATAACTGCAGTTTAATAGCGGAAGAGTTCTATGAGTTCTTCTAGAATTCAATTTTATTTTAGTCTTTGTTTTTCACAGGTTTGGCTGAATTTTAAGTTTGTGTCTAGCACTATGAAAAACTGTTGAAGGTGGAAGGTGTGACAGTGGAGTGGCAAGATAGGAGGTTCTAACTTAAATAAAAACAACTGGCAGTGAGGACGGCGTGGCTTGATAAAGTGTCTTCCACAAAAACACATGAACACCAGGCTCTGTCTTTCACTTTTCTACCACTTCTTTACAACCAAAATGTTTTACTACTGTTCCTCTTATCAGAAGCAGAGTTGGTTTTGCATGTCATAAGAAAAAAAGCAAATTTTTTTTGTTTTGCCAGTCACTTTTTTTAAGAGTTCCTCTGCTTTTTCAGCCTTTACTCTGCATTGTAGTGCTGTGCCTGTGTCACTCTTGACATGTTTCAGAGCACACTGGATGAATTTGTTTAGAGAAGCAGTTCTTTTATTTTCCGTTGTGTCTCTTCAGAAGCAGAAGAGTGGGCAAAACGTTTCGGCAGAAGTAAGCTGGATGATCCTGCAGGCAAACTCTTGTCACTGCCAGAAGAAAAATACCATTCAATTGAATTGGGATTTTAGTGGTAACGCTGTGTATTCAATTACAAAATTGTATTCCCCAGTCTGTGACAGTTCCCAAGGTGACTGAGTGGAGCAAATGTACTGTACTAGGATATTTGTTCATAGAGACTGAGGTGCCTTTTTTTTATATATATGATTAGCTTTTTTTTTTGTATAGAAACAGAATCACAAAATCACAGAATAGTAGGGGTTGGAAGGGCCCTCTGTGGGTCACCCAGCCCAACCCCCTGCCCAAGCAGGGTCACCTACAGCAGGCTGCACAGGACCTTGTCCAGGCGGGTCTTGAATATCTCCAGAGAAGGAGACTCCACAGCCTCCCTGGGCAGCCTGTTCCAGGGCTCCGTCACCCTCAGAGGGAAGAAGTTCTTCCTCATGTTCAGCTGGAACTTCCTCTGCTTCAGTTTGTGCCCATTGCCTCTTGTCCTGTCACTGGGCACCACTGAAAAGAGCTTGGCCCCATCCTCCTGACACCCACCCTGCAGATATTTGTAAGCATTTATAAGGTCCCCTCACAGCCTTCTCTTCTTCAGGCTGAACAAGCCCAGTTCCCTCAACCTCTCCTCATAGGGGAGATGCTCCAGTCCCCTCACCATCCTCGTAGCCCTCCGCTGGACTCTCTCCAGTAGCTCTTCATCTTTCTTAACACTTAAGTAGGATGCTGTGTGATTTGTGGAACGATTGTGTGAATAATGTGTACAGCAACCCAGGGAAATGGTAGCTGCCAGGCTGGAACCAAAGGCCACTTGGAGGTGTCTGTTCTGTGCCCTTGGTTGGTCAGTCCATGCGCCCACGGCACAGAACTGCTCGGCTGACTGTTTCTAGCTGTCTAAAACTGACTGAACACCTTCACCTATGAGATGGCTAAATCTGGTCTGCAGAGGCTGTAGGGAGCCGGTTCAAAATGCTGATGTCCACGTGCTCAGCCCAAAGGCGGTTTGAAGATGGTTAATTTAAGAAGTGCAAAGTGTCTCCCCTTTCATCGGGATCTTGCGTGTTCTGATTCTTGGTGATGGCAAAAACTGTTTCAGCCAAGCAGCTGGTATTTTGGTATTTTGGTCTTGTCACCTCGTAGCGCTAAGAAGACTCCCCCAGGCACTGCTGTTGAGCAAGCAGCGGTAGGTCGCACGGGGTCTGCGGTGGTACGGCAGCGTTGCAAGTCGCGTGGCTGGGTTGTGTGACGTAGCTATGGATGTCTTCTGAACTAGACTATAGTCTATATCTGCAGGGTGGGTGTCAGGAGGATGGGGCCAAGCTCTTTTCAGTAGTGCCCAGCGACAGGACAAGGGGCAATGGGCACAAACTGAAGCAGAGGAAGCTCCAGCTGAACCTGAGGAAGAACTTCTTCCCTCTGAGGGTGACGGAGCCCTGGAACAGGCTGCCCAGGGAGGCTGTGGAGTCTCCTTCTCTGGAGATATTCCAGACCCACCTGGACAAGGTCCTGTGCAGCCTGCTCTGGGTGACCCTGCTTTGGCAGGGGGTTGGGCTGGGTGACCCACAGAGGTCCCTGCCAACCCCCACCATTCTGTGATTCTGTGATTCTGTGAGCAAATACACTGCTTACTGCAACATTTTTCAAGGGATGGATGACTGAGGATTTTGTTTCTTGTTCTTCTTTGTGTGGTGTGTTGTGGTTTTTGGTTTGTTTTGATGGGAAATCTTGGCCAAATCACTATTCCTACCATAATTTTCTTTTTCAAGGCATTTGATGTTATTTAGCTGGTTTGTGAGCACAGTGTAGTTCTCTGCTTTTCCTTTTCCCTCCTCCTGCTCCTGCAGATGCCTGCTGGAAGAGGTACTGCAATTCCAAGGTCCGAGCGGCGTAGGCCTGGGCCGCTGCTGTGCCAGCCTCTTGAGACTCTGTTTTAAAACACGGGAAGCAGCAGCTGCGCTGTTGGATGTTCGTTATGACAACACTGCTTGTCAAACAATTTAGACAAATTAGAAGGGGGAAAGCAAAAATGTTGTTTCAAAACCTAGAATAAGTATAAACAGTTTTGGGAACCCTTTGGGGGATGCCGAGACAGACTCAAGGAATGTTTGTGATAAAAGCACTGCTTTCCATTGCTGCACCCCCAAATGCAAAGCACACAGTGCTAATGTGCCGTTGAACTGTTTATAAAGAAGCAGAGGTGCTGACCCGCCTTCTTAATTTGGAGAGATGAATTATAGAAACTACATTAAATGATGAAGTAAGAGCTAATGCTAATTTTTGATGCTGGAGAGAGTCCAGCGGAGGGCTATGAGGATGGTGAGGGGACTGGAGCATCTCTGCTACGAGGAGAGGCTGAGGGAGCTGGGCTTGTTCAGCCTGGAGAAGAGAAGGCTGAGAGGAGACCTTATAAATGCTTATAAATATCTGCAGGGTGGGTGTCAGGAGGATGGGGCCAGACTCTTTTCAGTGGTGCCCAGCGACAGGACAAGGGGCAATGGGCACAAACTGAAGCAGAGGAAGTTCCAGCTGAACATGAGGAAGAACTTCTTCACTCTGAGGGTGACGGAGCCCTGGAGCTGCCCAGGGAGGCTGTGGAGTCTCCTTCTCTGGAGATATTCCAGCCCCGCCTGGACAAGGTCCTGTGCAGCCTGCTGTAGGTGACCCTGCTTGGGCAGGGGGTTGGGCTGGGTGACCCACAGAGGTCCCTTCCAACCCCTGACATTCTGTGATTCTGTGATTAAAGGATCTTCAATTAACTGAAGTTGGGGTGGGATTATCTGACAGTTTATTATTTTTTTTTTTTAGAAAATGCTGATTCACCAAAATGGAAATGTATTGTGGAAACATTATTTTGACAACTTTTCATGAGACGGTCATCCTGATTCGCGTGGCTGGAGCCTTGAGCTTCCAGCTCTGTTGCGGTTACCCTGCAGTAGCTAGCTGTACGCTGGTAAAACGGTTGCGAATTTTCAGCTGTGGTAGCACTGTGATCTTCACGTTGTTCTTAGGTGTTGCTAACCAGGTAGATCTTTCGGTTTCAAATGTTGCTGTCAAGTGTTATTCCACTTCAGTGGATAACTTGTAAACTTTGGTTTTGTTTCGCTGGTTTCAGCAAGGCTTAGATGAAAGCAGAACACTTTCTGCGAAAAGAAGCCCTTTCCACGTCCCCAGTTCTCGTTCCTTTGCCAGCTCTTCTTCATCCTGGCACTGTGGTTCATGCTACACTGCGTATTGCCTACGTGGAAGGTAGGAGTAATGCTTGTCTGGGTCACCAGAACTTTAATACCTGTCTTGCAGACCTTAGAAGGCAAGAGGGTGATAAGAATATAGAGGAGGGAAAAAATGGATTAAAAATGTGTGTATATAGAGATTTTTTTTTTTTTTTAAGAAGACAGGAATGGAGCAGCTGAGGAGAGATGGGAGTCTCTTCCCCTTGACAGAAGTTTTAGCTTCCCATGCTGGTTGACCTGTGTAGCCTTGGTCGTAGATTCTGGTTATCATATAGGAATGCTAATTAACTGTTAACTGTCTTCAGAAGCAATCTTTTTTTTCAAGAGTTATTAAGCTGTCTGTTGGTTTTCTAATTTTTTGCTCGCTGCTGTTTGTTCTCTAAGGTTACTATGAATGTTGAGACACTTTTCAGATTCTGTGTCACCCCTATTAAAGGTCTGATTTTCATGGTGGCACATCAAATGCCACACTACGAAATGCGGAAGCATTTTTCTTTATTACTTGTCAAAAGCAATGCCATTAAATTGCAACCAGCAGCCTTCTAATTCACCCTGTGATTTGTTCATCTTTTGTCTGAATACTAAGCAGCTTACTTTGTGAATGTCGTATTATCTTTAAATATATGAGCAGATGCAAAAGAGGAAAAGTACACAGTTGCTTAACAGACCCTTGTTGTCATTTGGTAGATGTTCTTGCTCCATCACCTTCCAGCACAGGGTGCATTCTTGCTTCTACAGGTGGGATTGGGAGGATAGGGAAGAAGTAGCAGCATTACACTGCTGAAAAAAATAGTTTGTGGGCCTCATCTACCACTCCAGTCTCATCAAGACAGCTGTTAAACAAATGTTTGACCTGCTTAATGATGTGAGGATTATGATACTGTTTTGATGGGGCGGCATAATTAGCGATAGGCTGTGCTGCAAACTAATACCTGTTTTCTCTGAGAATTTTGGCCTAAACACACGCAGCTTAAAAACAGTCCAGGCACAGATCAGTGCTTCTGGTGGAGGGTTTAATCGTATGAGCAGTAAGCCATTCCCTTCAGTGGTACTGCAAGAGCTAGTGTTTCTCTGTAGAAGAAGCTTTAGCAACAGGTCTGTTAGCTGCCTAGCTTTCCACGTATTTCATGCCATGGATGTTTGGTGTCTCAGAACCACAGAGTGGTAGGGCTTGGCAGGGACCTCTGTGGGTCACCCAGTCCAACACCCCTGCCGAAGCAGGGTCACCCAGAGCAGGCTGCAGAGGACCTTGTCCAGGCGGGTCTGGAATATCTCCAGAGAAGGAGACTCCACAGCCTCCCTGGGCAGCCTGGGCCAGGGCTCCGTCACCCTCAGAGGGAAGAAGTTCTTCCTCACGTTCAGACGGAACTTCCTGTGCCTCAGTTTGTGCCCGTTGCCCCTTGTCCTGTCGCTGGGCACTCTTGCTACCTCTACTGATGTGGTTAAAAGCCAAACGTGTCACAAGTGTGGGAGAGTTGGTGGTGGGTGGCGATTTCCACTCCTGATCTTAGGTCACATGTACAATACAAGGAAAAGGATTGCTGCAGAATTTTGCTGGACTCTTAATTACCTCCTCTGAGGTTACTGGTTTATGCATCTGAGGTCTGTGGAGTTGAGAAGAGCAATGTTCACAGCTCGTTACACTGAGCGTATGAGATTGGGTTATGTTAAGGTAGCAATGACCCCCCACACACAATAAATTGATGGATCTAGGAGCTGACAATGGCCTAAAAATAGGGACAAGCACCGTTGGTAGTTAACATCTGAGACGCACGTGTGAATACTGTAGGTATCGGAGCCTAAGTCAGAAAATAAGTCCCGATTTGATCTTTGCAATTCCTTGCTCTATTTCAGTCAAGTCGGGCCCCAGCTTCACCTCCCTGTGGGAGCCGGATGGCATCGTGCATATCTGTTAGCAGGGCACCGGCGTGGGACGGACCCGCTCCGAAAGCTGTAGCTGCTGGATGTGCTTCATTCAGTGCCTCTGTTTTCGTTAGGCTTCAAGGAATCTAGCCACAGAACATGCCTCTCTCGAGAAGACCAGGTCTCCTTCTCTGGAGATATTCCAGACCCGCCTGGACAAGGTGCTGTGCAGCCTGCTGTAGGTGACCCTGCTTCGGCAGGGGGTTGGGCTGGGGGATCCACAGAGGTCCCTTCCGACCCCGACCATGCTGTGATTCTGTGATTCTTAATTCCAGTGTTCACAGAGAAACTTGCATTGTTATGTTTTTTTTTTTTCAGAGGTTTTTCCCTGTTTTTGTTCTGGCAACATTATAGGGGTTGTGTCTTGTCCTAGAAGTATGGCTAGCGGAGAGGGCCCAGGCGCAGTTCATTGCAGGGGATGCACAACAGAAAAAGCAGCATGTAGATCTCTGGTACTAATTTTTTTTTTTTTTTGTAGCAGATAATCAATGTGTGTAATGTTTATTTAAATGATCTGGAAAAAGCTTGCTTGTTCTTTGCACTGAAGAAAACCTCAGTCTTTGCTTTTAGAGACGTTTCATACCTTCTTATGAGGAGCTACCTACAGAGGACGAGATGATGTTCCTGCTTAAATAGCCTTCTCTGAGTCCCAGATAGAACTGCCTCATTGACATCAGTTTGGATTGGTGACTCTCTGCCTCTGAAAAGAACAAAAAAACACATGGTAATCTCTTATGTTAGGTTTTAAGCGAAAGCTGAGTTCTTGCCAAGCTGAACAAGCCTTATTTCTTTCACTCTTAGCTTGGACCCCAAATGAAAAACAGAGTTTGTGCCTTTCTGTTTGAAAGTTAGCCAGAAAATGATCTTTGAGGGAAGGTGGTCCCATGCCATGCTTAGGTATGCAACTGTCTGAGTGGAGCTAGCCAGGTCACCTCCCTCGGCAGTCACTGGAGAAGGGTGGCTTTCTCTTTGGGCTGAGCCGGAGCAGTACTGTCACCTCTGGAGGAAGCTGCTTCTCTCCACCTCTACCTGGTGAGCTCACCCTTTGAAACTGGGTTCTAAAATTGGACCTTGTTATTAATCCTGCTTCCCCTCAGAGGACTCTCTGATTATTTAGAAATAGTAATTATTTGTTTCAGTGCCAAACTTGGTGAGTGCAATTGCTCCTATGGACTGTAAAAAGGAAGGAGGCAGAAATGTACACGACTATAGTTAAACAATTGAGTTTAAAAACAAAAATGCGCCAAAAATAAAGCAAACGCCATAAATGTGAGTTTATTGGATAATTTCTTGATGTGATGTGAAAAACTGAGGAAAAGGGTCATCTCGCTCTCCTATTCCATTCCAAGAAACTAGAGCTTTGTAGAAATTCCAGCTCTGGAGCCTCCCTAGTGCACACCGACCTCGACTCAGTAAGGCGAGACTGACGTGCGTATCTTTTAGTCTCTCGCAGTCATTAAAGCACTGTTCTTGATAAAACTGTGATGAAGGCAAGTGTCTTTGTATTTCATCTGCATTAAAATAATTGTTTTATCTACGAAGCTAATTGAAGCCTTATACTCTTCCCCCCACCCCCTTGTAATAGAAGTCCTCGTGGTTGTTATAGCATTCATTTCCAAAGCAAATTCAGAAAATCTTCTGTGAGGCATTGCAGCTCAACATAGAGGAGCACTGAAAGGTTCAGAGCAGAGAAGGTTTTTGTACTGAAAATCTGAAGGCGATAATAAAGCCATCAATATGTACAACCCTGTGATTTTATGCATTACTTGGAACTTCGGCATCTTTGCTTCCCTGACTACAGAGCATGGCATTGAGTATGGCTCAAGTCCCTGTCCTAGAAAAAGACTCGTTTACAGAATGAATTCTTGCTGGCCTGGAAAAGCCCTTTCTCCAGCAGTTATGTCAACTCATTCAGTTGATCCCGAAGACATTAGACAGACTCGAGGTGGAAAAAATATCTCAAGGCCCCCACCCCCTTTCTTGAAATGTGTGAGTTGTGACTTCGGGATTGGCGTTGTTACGGATGCGGGCAGGGAGCTGGTCAGAAGAAGCTCGCAGCAGCTAGGGCTAGCCCTGCTGCCATCCATCAGCACGTTTGCTTTCCCCACGCTGTGAAAAAGCTGCAGTGCCTATTTTCTCGGGTTTTTAGCTAGCCAAGTTAAGGTAAATATGTGTTTGTTTCCCTTCTCAAGGAACAGAGTGTATCGCTCTGGTCTAGCTCCTCCTTTTGTGCGGCTGGCCTGGTTCTGTCAAGCTGTCAGTGTCAGGTGCCATTGGCTCACAGTCTTTCCTGGTCTGTCTGTCCTCTGCCTCCTCACGATTACCAGCGTGCAAAACCAACCTGTTGGGCCAGCTCACGGTGCAGTCCGTGAAAAACCACAGGAGCAAGGTTGTAAAGAGTTAAGACTCCCCTGAATAAATTCACTGTCTGTATTTCTTATATACTTGGGGTAAAGTCTTACTGTTGCCACCAGTTCTGTGCAGTATTAGAATAACTCTGTCCTCTGATCTGAATTTCTTCATATAGTTCTTTTCCAAACATATTTTTGTCCTCAGTGGTAAACACAAACTTTTTTGGTCATTTGCAGAACTGGAGATCCTTTTTATTACAATTAAATTCAGTTCAGAGAAGAGTAGCTGAACAGTAATTGTCAATAAAGCAGATAAAAGCCTGTGGTAAAATGGGAAAACAAGCATGAAGGGATTACTGTTCATGACTTCTAACAAAAGAAAGTATTGTCATCTGAAGCAGACCATGGAATGGACAGGCTAAATTGGACCTGCTATGAAAGGAATAAATTAAATTTAGAGCAAAATACAGTTTTTTTTGGAAGTGTACCGAGTCTGAGAGTTTTCAGAAGTTGTTGCACTTGAGATCTGAGTGCATCCCTGATGTACATAAACTCGGGTTTTGGGGAAAGAATATCCATACATGCACATACCTAATCTGGGAGTTTACTTTCTTCTATTTTGTTATGAGTGCTGGCTGATGCAAAACTTGGAGAGGCTGAGTTGTATGAGCGTGTTACTGCATTTCCATGGAAAATGTAAGCTTAGAGGAAAACCGAGAACCTAGATGAACCAATTGTACTTTGCCTTGGGCCAGAAATTGCATACAGTGAAACCTCTAAGTTCTGCATTGCTTGGACACAAGTCTCAAGCTGCCAGCAGTCACGCTCAGTGCTGCCACTCTTCGTGAAGCTATCTTTCGGCCCCAATCTTTTTCACCCCTGAGGTTGTAATTGTGACTCTTGGAAGAGTTTTGGAGAAGAAGTGCTTTGTCCCCCTCAAAAAAAGGATACTAATGCTGTCCTGCTTTGGAGTTTGAGTAACACACAGTTGCTTGGTGGACTTGGGTTGATGGCGAATAAATGCAGCGTTCAGTAAACTTGAGCAGCTCTTAACTGAAGTTATAGTTAAGAGAGGAATAATATACCAAGAACTAAAACCTCTGCTTTTGGCTATAACAGGGATATAGTGAAAACAGTGGGAGAGCACTAATAATCGAAGTGTAGTTTGGGTGGCAAGGAATTTGACAGGCAGTTTGTATCCTTTCAGTCTTCCCACGGCAGTTCCTGTAGTGGAAAGAGGGCTGAAACCCACCGTGTCGTACGTCAGTGGACAGAAAGACCACAGGAGTCTGGCAGCTGGAAACACTGGTGTCTGCCACCCCTGGAAATGAAGTTGTGCATTGGAGGGCAGTTGATCTTGCCTAGTGTAAAGGCTACAGGTCAGAATGTGACCTGAGTTTACCTGTTAGTCAGTGAATGAGTATAAATGCAGTTTTTGTGGGAATTTAATTACTAATTTAGAATTACTGTCATTAAGTTGGTGCTGCTTCTGCTTAGCTGTAGCTTGCTGTTGAAGTGCAGTTGTGCTGGGGTCATACCAAGATACTTTTAACTTTTGAATTTGCTACCACATCTACAGATTTCTGTTCATTGTTCCTGACTTCTTTCATATGAATTATTTACATAATTTTGGCAAGACTGGAGTGTTATTCTGCACTGTATCTTGAAGACTCAACCTCCTCCATATCTGGATTCCCAGCTGGTAATGTTTCTTCAGTATGTTGGGCTTGGGTCTACAAGGTCGTCATCAGCCACCAGCTTTTTTTCCTGTGTGCTTTGCTACATGTGATGTCTCATTATTCACATGAGCTGCTCCGTGCTTTTGCTCCCTGGAAGCTTTTGTATCTAGTGCAAACTTCTGAAGTGTCAGCAACTGCCAACATAGTTGTATTCAGTTCTGGCTGAAGCTTACCTAGAGCTGGCACCACCA